>NW_027507718.1:117207630-117702630 GCF_037356315.1 Lithobates pipiens | reverse complement strand
TCACAGGACAAAAAGCCATGTCATATCACAGGACAAAAATCCATGTCATCTCACAGCACAGTACAGCTCACAGGACAAAAAAACATCTCACATTACATGTCCCCTCCCCTCCCCTCCCCACCGCACAGCACAGACAAAAAAACATCTAATCTAATCTCACTGCAAAAGCACATGTCCCCAGCACATCTCACACTTACCGATGAGCAGTAGCTTCTTTCTTGATCTTCCAGGCGCTTGTTCTCTGCAATGATGATTCTGTTGCTATGGATGCTGGATAAACACTGGCAACAAAGGTCACGTTGCCCTTACTTAAAATGGCGCCGCCGGCGCCGCCTTGTATTGCGTCATTTCCGGTTCGGAAATCACGCGATACTACAGCCCAGCGGCCCCTAGTGCCTTCTGGGATTGATAAAAAACATCTCCCAGGAGGCATAGCAGACAGGGGATGATGCATTCAGGCCGCGGCCGGAAACAGGAAGCAAGAAAACTATTGAAGATAAAACTGTGAGTTAAAAAAAAAAAAAATAATTATATGCCAAATGTGTTTAAGGGGGCAGAGAAGAAGGGGATGCAGGGCACTTGAAAAAGAGGGTGGAGCTCCACTTTAAATCAGGTGGTGAGAAGGAAATATATCTCCTCCCCACAACCTGGCAAATCACATTTCAGGGGAGCAGTGGTACATGCTGCACTTGTGAATGAGCCCCTAGTTGCATTATGCAGCGGCACCCTTAGTGCTTGTTCACACTAAGTTGGGGGGTGGTAAAACCCTGCGGTTGATTTGCGGTTTACCATCTTCAATCTCTACCCCCTTTTAGCTTCTGAAGCAAAGGTGCACACATCCTGCAGCAGGAATTAAATCATCCGTTTCTTCGGGTGGGTGCTGCCGCCTGCCAATCATGACCCATTCAAGTAAATGGGGCCACTCTGCAAGTGCCCGCAACTGCCTGCTTATGCAGGATCCAAGGGGTTAAAAAGGTGGTGAGAAAGCAAAACAATGCTGCCTGCTTTAACCTTTTGTTTGCTGTACTGTACAAGGTTGAAAGGCATTTGCAGAGAGACCTCATTTGCTTGAATGGGTCATGCTTGGCAGGTGTGGGTAAACTGCAGCACATCAGTGTGAAAGCAGCCCTATACTATTATGCACAATGTATTGCTTCACATTGACCTGAAGATCTCCTCTTTCCTGCCACTGGCACCACTCTGCAGACTGCCAGCCCGGATAAGAGGTGGAATGCTGTTGGAATCACTCCACATGGGCCACGAGCCAGCGCTACAAAGGAGGCATCGACTTATGCAGCTCTTGCTCTCTACTACAGCTCCAACTTTACAAATAGTCCCTCTGCCTTGCACTCTGTGTGATGCTCTGAGATGGGGGGGTCTACAAGCCCCAAATGCAATCTACCAATCGCTTGGCCACGATCTACTGGTTGCTGACCCAGACCTAAACTGGTAAGCTGGACCAGTAGAGCATTAATCAGAGAAGCAGCCAAGAGGCCCATGGTAACTCTGGAGGAGCTGCAGAGATCCACAGCTCAGGTGGAAGAATCTGTCCACAGGGCAACTATTAGAGTGGGTCACTCCACAAATCTGGCCTTTATGAAAGAGTGATGAGAAAAAAGCCATTGTTGAAAGAGCCAGTTGCAGGTTGCTAGAAGCCATGTGGGGGACACAGTAAACATATAGAAGAAGGTGCTCTGGTCAGCTGAGACCAAAATTGAACTTTTTGGCCTAAAAGCTAAACTTTTAGCCCCTGTCTATATCACTGAGCTACAATGGAAGGGTTTAGAGCAAAGCATATTCATGTGTTAGAATTGCCCAGTCAAAGTTCTGACCCAAATCCAATTAAGAATATGTGGCAAGGCTTGAAAATTGTTTCCAACACTGCAGCCCCTGTCTATATCACTGAAGAAGTTTGGAAGATAGGTTAGTGGTTTTATTCGCATCCCAGTGTGGGACGAAACGCAACAGGTCCCCTTCCATTACCCAAACTGAGGATCTCGGGGTAGATCTCAGTGTGGGACGAAATGCGACGGGTCCCCTTCCATTACCCAAACTGAGGATCTCGGGGTGAGGGAAGATGAATTTCCTTCAGGGGACCATGAAGAGGCTGATGACTCCCTTCTGAGGGGTGAAATGCGGAAGGATCAGCTTCACAATCTGATAGATTGTTGGTGTAATCTCTTACTGATATGGTCCACATTTTTGTTAACTTTAACTGAGTCGGTTAATAAACCCACTTGTTTGGATTCACTAAAGCCTCCTTAAGCCGTGCATGCCTTTCCTGTCCATTAATTGCTGGAAAAGCTTATGCATTTTGAGTGGGATCACCCAGATAAACATTTTTTTCCTCCTAAAAAGTCTTCAACACTTTATCCTATGGAGGAGAAATTCACAAAAAATGGGAGATAACAGAAATTGACACTGATATATCCTCTGTGAATAAAAGTTTGACTTGTCCAGTAGATAATTCTCAAATGCTTAGGGATCCAATGGACGAAAAGTTGAAATTCCTATTAAAAAGCACTTTTTCTCTGGCAGGTTCAGTGACTCAGCCTACGCTGGCAGTAATTGGTGTATGCCAATCCTTGAGAGACCAGTTTAAACAGGTGCTCAAGGTTATTCCTGACCAGCAGACCCAGGATTTAACTGAACCACCAGCGGCGTTATGTTTTGCAATAGACGCCATGAGGGATTCTATTCTTCTTACGCTTGCGCTGGTGCATATGCGTAGAATCTTATGGTTGAAAAATTGGTCAGCCGAGGCGCAATGCAAAAAGCTCCTGGCTAGTTTTCCTTTTCACGATGAACGGCTGTTTGGTGTTGATTTGAATAAATACATCCAAAGAATTTCTGGTGGAAAAAGTATTATTTTGCCAGTTAGAAAGAGAAGTAAACATGTTTCATTTAAACAAGCTCCTTCTCCAGTGCCAGGGGCATCAGCCTCCAGGCAGTTATGACTGCCTCCGCCATCAAGTTCAAAAGTTAAACCCCAGGGTCCACCTAAAGGACAAAAGAAGTCCTGGGGGAGGGAACCTACAAAACAAAATACTCCTTATGAAGGGGCGCTCCTGCTAGCTCAAGTGGGGGGAAGACTTCTGCAGTTCTCAAGGGTCTGGCAGGAAGAGTGTCGAGACAAATGGGTGACTTCTTCAATAGTTCTAGGGTACAAGCTAAAGTTCTGGGAGTTTCCGTCTCATAATTTTCTCAGATCAAACGTTCCCAAGGATCCAGAGAAAAAGAAGTCTCTCTTTCAAGCATTGGACCGTCTTTTGTCTCAAAAAGTGATCTCAATGGTCCCCATGCAAGGGTAGGGATTAGGGTTTTATTCAGACCTTTTTACGGTACCAAAACCAAATAGAGATGTCAGACCCATTCTGGATCTCAAAGATCTAAACCGGTTCCTGAATATCTGCTCTTTCCGCATGAAGTCAATCCAATCAGTAGTCTCCATCTTACAAGGAGGAGAACTTCTGGCATCAATCGACATCAAGGATGCATACCTCCATGTGTCGATTTCCCCTGCTCACCAGAAATATTTACGCTTTGAGGTAGAAAATCTTAATTTTCAGTTTGTAGCTCTGCCTTTCGGTCTAGCTACTGCACCTCGACTGTTTACAAAAGTCCTGGCCCCTCCTCCAGGCAGATTAGGGGCCAAGGTATAACAATTATAGCGTACCTAGACAATATACTCTTGATAGACCAGTTGGTAGCGCGCTTAGACCAAAGTATTATGACCACAGTCAACTACCTGGAATATCTAGGCTGGATTCTCAACCTAGAGAAATCCTCCTTAAAACCATCAAGGAGATTAGAATATTTCAGTCCGATTATAGATACAACCCAGAAAAGGGTATTCTTGCCCCAGGCAAATATCAGAGCCATAAAGGAACTGATTCAGGTGGTCAAGGCAAAGAAGAATCCTTCCATTCGACTTTACATGAGGTTGTTGGGAAAGCTGGTGGCTTCGTTCAAGGCCGTTCCTTATGATTAGTTTCAATCGAGGCTGCTGCAAAACAGCATCCTATCAGCTTGAAACGAGAAGGTCCAAGCACTAGATTTCTCAATGCGTCCGCCTCCAAGAGCCTCAGTTGGTGGTTAATAACCAAGAATTTCAGTTCCTACCAGTTACTTGGAAGGTGGTAAGAATAGATGCCAGCCTTTCAAGTTAGGGCGCAGTTCTGGAAGAGGCGACTGTCCAAGGGAAATGGTCCAGATCAGAAATTACCTTGCCCATCAACATTCTAGAGATTCAAGCAGCACGCTTGGCACTGAGGGCCTGGATGCTCAGTTGACGGAATTGTCCTGTCAGGATCCAATCCGACAATGCCACAGCAGTGGCCTATATCAATCACCAAGGGGGCACGAGAAGTCATGCGGCCCAGAGAGAGGTGAATCATATCTTAACTTGGGCAGAAAACAATGTACCTTGCCTATCGGCAGTCTTCATTCCAGGAATAGAAAAAAGGGCAGGTGGACTACTTGAGTCGCCAGCAGTTGTTCCCAGGAGAATGGGCCCTTCACCCTGATATCTTCCTAGCAATATGCCAGAGATGGGCGATCCCAGATGTAGATCTATTTGTGTACAGGTTCAACAAAAAGATCAACTACTTTGTGTCAAGAACAAGAGAGCCACTAGCATGCGGAACAGATGCCTTTGTGTTCCCGTGGAATCAGTTCTCACTGATTTATGTATTCCCTCCTATTCTGCTGCTTCCACATTTTCTTTGCAGGGTCAAGCAGGAAGGGAAGTCAGTGATTCTTGTGCCCCCAGCATGGCCCAGAAGATCCTGGTATGCGGAGGTCATAAGAATGGCGGTAGGGGAACCATGGACCCTACCACCATGTCCAGACCTTCTCTGGCAAGATCCAGTATTCCATCCTACCTTACTAATGCTAAATTTAACGGTTTGGCTATTGAGACCCACATTTTAATTCAATCTTATTTTATTCAGGAGAAAGGTTGAGAAAGAGAAATTAAACATTACAAACAATAACAAGATACACCAACAATATGCATCGTATGTGTCTGAACAAAAACATGTCCATGGTACAGATAAAAGGATTGAAAGCATGTATAGAAAGCCTACCAGGAAACCTTTAATGATAACAATCCTTGTTTGGGGGAAAAAAAAAAAAATAAATAAATAAAAAAAAAAAAAAAAAAAAAAATATATATATATATATATATATATATATATATATATATATAATAAAATAAATAAAGTATATAAGCTAAAGAACCCTTCGTCTTCAGTTCAGCCAGGGGGATCAAGGCTGACCCCTGCGCAGAGCAACAGACGAAATTATATAAAAATCTGCAGGAAAAATATTACGTGGGGTTCTTACATCGATTCAGAAACAATAGATAAGTCGAAGCCATGGTACATTAGCTAGATGGATTCCTAGGGGTGTATGGAAATATATAGAAAAGAAAAAGGATCAAGGGCATATAAGAGGGGGCATAGAGATAGGGGACAAGGATCACTCTATCATGGTCCCAGGGCGACGTCGTCCAGGCCATGTTCAGCCCAGGAGATAAACTCAGAGGAGTATCCGAACATGGACCATGATGTCCAGGTGAGAGTAAACTGTTCATTATGTGGAACATGGTTCCCCGGGAGCTAAGACACCGCCAGCAGGTATCTGGTACTTCCGGGTTGAAATGGTGTACAGTCGATGGGCATCTGTACCATCTCATTACCAGTTTAAATCCCTTTTCCTGGGTCTTAGTGGCGAGGGATTTTGTGCGTCAGGATAAAACTTTTTTGCCAGTCAATAGGAGAGATAGGGTGTTGTAGTTCTGTCTCCCAGGCCACCGTAAACGAAGGGAGGTCAGGGGAAAAGATATTGAGCAAGAGGGAGTAAAGTTGAGATTCCACATGCGCTGGAGGTTCTGCCTGCAAGATCAGTTCCTCAAACCCTGTCGGTTCAGCAAGGATATCTGGAATGGATGGGAAAGTCCGGATGTAGGAGGTGGTCTGTTGTCTCTGCATCCACTGCATGGGATGTCGGAAGGTCAGACTGGTAGGGGTATCTGTCCTTAAAGTGGGATCTGCCCGAAGGACTTGGGCAAGTCTCCTATGGTCTTCTCTTTGCCATGGTCCGAATTTTGATACACCCATAGCTGGAGGAAAGGCCGGGGTCCCAAAGAAGGGAGTCATAGGCCCCATGTATTTTGATAAGCCCCTTTTGGTCAGCATACGGTCCCAAATCTGGATTGTGTGATGAGTAAGGTCGTTGAGGGGGCCCGACCCCCCCCCGGACCGTGGGCAAGGTCCATGGGAGGGCGGAGAGTTCTATTGGGTTCATATAACTTTCCAACTGAACCCAAAGCTTGGTGGAAGAGTGGTGGAACCAATCTAGTATGCGCGTGAGCACTGCTGCTTTATGGTACAGGGAGGCATCCGGGGCTCCGCCCCCCCCCTGAACCCTTGGACGAGATAATGTTTCATACCGTATTCTGGGGCGGGCAGCATTCCAAATAAATTTGGAGAACAGTTGGCGTAATTTCTTAAAGTACGAATTAGGTATGTGGATAGGAACGGTTTGAAACAAATACAGGAAACGAGGAAGAACGTCCATTTTCAAGGCATGCACTCTACCTAGCCATGAGAGCCGTTTGGACGTATATGTAGCTAGATCTGCCTGGGCCCTAAGGAGTTGGGGGGCAAAATTCTGAGCAAAGAGCTGGGACACGTCCGCCGGTATTTGGATTCCAAGATACCTAATGGAAGAGGAACCAGTTTTGAAGGAGAAAGTAGTCGAGAGTCTTCGTATGTCCGACTTAGGCATGGATATGTTAAGGATTTCTGATTTACTATAATTAACTTTGAAGTTGCTAACCGCTCCGAATTTTTGGAATTCCTGCAGTACTGAGGGTAAGGATGTGCGTCGGTGAGTCACGTACAGGAGCAGATCATCTGGGAATAGGGCGAGTTTATTATGAGTGGGCCCGACTGTTATGCCTTGGATAGAAGGATTGTTGCATAGAGCAATGGCCAAGTGTTCCATAGTTAGAACATAGAGGAGGGGGGACAATGGGCACCCCTGACGTGTCCCGTTGGAGATAGAAAAGGCTGGAGATAATGAACCATTCAGTCTAATCCTAGCATACGGAGAGGAGTATAGGGACATTATTCTCGCTACCATATTAGTTCCCAAGCCTATTTGTTGCAGGGATAATCGGAGGAACTGCCAGTCTACCCGGTCAAATGCCTTCTCCGCATCGACTGTTAAGAGGCATAGTGGAATATTATGGGACCGGGCATAATTAGTCAGAAGGAGGGTCTTTAGAGTATTGTCCCTAGCCTCCCGGCCGCTCACAAAGCCGACCTGGTCTAAGTGTATTATCCTGGGCAACAATGGTTGCAATCTATTGGCTAGGATTTTGGCAAAGACTTTCAAATCGACACCAATCAAGGATATCTGCCGATAGTTTGCACAGAGAGTGGCGTCTTTGTCTGGTTTTGGGACGAGGCAGATGTGGGCCTCAAGTGTTTGTGGAGGGAACTTAGATCCCTCTGTCAAGGAGTTGAACATCCTAGTTAGAAAGGGTGTGAGAAGGGTGGCTAAAAGTTTGTAAAACTTAGGAGTGAAGCCGTCGGGGCCTGGGCTCTTTCCACTTGGCATTCCCGCTATGGCTTTGGTAACTTCGTCCTCAGTGATAGGGGTTTCCAGGTCAGCAATGGTGTCACCATCTAATGTAGGGAGCGCGGTTTCTGAGACATAGGATAGTTTGTCTGCCAACTCGATAGAAAGGGAACCTACTTGTCAAGACAGAGGGATATTGTACAGAGATTGATAGAAGTCCCTGAATTCCTCAGCCATCTTAGAGGGTGAGGAGACCAATCCCCCCCGCGCCCCCCGAATATGGGGCACAAAAGCGGAAGATGCTTTGGGATGCAGGGATCGAGCCAATGACCTACCACATTTATCCTGAAACTTGTATTGGTGGAAAGCAAGCTTATCCGAATATGTGTGTGCGGAGGTCTCATATAGTTCTCTGAGTTGAGATCATGCCCTAGAAACCTCAGCCAGCGTGGTCACTGTCGGGGATCGTTTATGTTCAGTTTCTAGGTTCCTAAGAGTTTGGATTGCAGCCGTGATGGCGGCTGAACATTCCCTCTTTAGGCGTGTACCCAGTTGGATCAAGGTTCCACATAGGACTGCTTTTATTGCCTCCCATTGAAAGGGCAGCGACGTCGTATCAGAGGCATGGTCAGCAAAATAGTTAGATATGGTAATCGTAACCCTTGCCACACACTCCGGGTTTTTAAGCAACGAGTCATTCAATCGCCATGTCCATTCCCTAATCGGAGTGGAGGGGATTGAGAATGTCATGTGAATGGGAGAGTGGTCAGACCAAACCATAGGGTCTATGGTGCATGCAGGGGACCAATCTAGGTAGCTGTGGTCACACATTAAGTAGTCTATGCGACTATAAGTGTGATGTACGTGAGAGAAGTGGGTATAGTTACGGGATGTGGGGTGTAGCACCCTCCAAACATCAATAAGATGCAGATCGTAGAATGCACGTTTCAGTGCCCTCAGTTTGGGGAACGAGAGACATGATCGCGAGGTGGAGGAATCCAAGAGAGGTTCTAGAGGTGTGTTAAAATCCCCTCCCAAGACAAGCTTACCCTCCAGTAATCCTGACAGAATCTTCAGGTACTGCAACGCAGATGATACTGGATTGACATTTGGGAGGTAAATATTAGCTACCGTAAATTTGGTGCCCCATAACATGAATTTCACGAAAACATACCTTCCCTGAGGGTCAGACAGATGATCAAGCACTTCTATAGGGAGCATCTTATGAAAGGCAATAGACACTCCCTTGGTTTTCTGGGTCAGGTTAGTACTATGGAACCATCTGTTGAAGTATCTGCTGGAACAGGAAGGAGTGGAGGCAGAGTGAAAATGTGTCTCCTGTAGCAGAAGCACATTAACTAGGCGTTTGTGCATCTGGTAAAGGATTTGTCCTCTTTTAGCGGCAGTATTGAGGCCATTCGCATTGTATGAACAAAATTGTATCCTGGGTTGAGACGTCGCTGTGTGGGCCATGACAGAGTGACAGAAAAAATAAAAATAAAAATAAATAAAAAATAAACTAAACAATTAAGACAACAATAGGAAGGGTAGCGGAGCAAAGGAAGAGATGTCCAAAGACAGACGGGGAGGGAGAAAGGAGGGGGGAGAGATGGAAAAGAGGCAGGTCAGAGAGAGCCCCTGGGGTAAGGCTGCTCCAGAAGAATCCTAGAGTGTCCGTGAAAACGTAACACTTTCGTGAAATATCATGTAGTAGGCACGAATTGTGCCGATCCTATTTAGGGGGAGAGAACGAGGTTAGAATAGCTGAGTTGTGATCCCGACAATTTAGCAGGCACATATAGCATAAGTGTAACATACCTAATGACCATGGCGTCTAATGCTCAACTTCGTAGGCACTAAAAAATAGAATGTATAGCTAATACCATGGTACCCTCGGGCTACATAAACATTATAGGAGTATAAACAAAAAAAAAAAAAAAAACAGCAGTGAAAAACAAGGTATGAACTGGCTGGGGACAACATAAACGCTCAGATATTCCTATGTGGTCCGGAGGAGGTTGAACACCCCAATTACCACATTTATAACAGCTTTATCCAAGAGACATAATGAGTGTGTCCACTGCAACTCAATAAGCAACATCAGTGGTAATGTCTACCCTTCCAGAGCCTCAGCTAGTACAACTGCACCAGCGGAGGGCAATGGAAGAATCCACAAGCCTAGTCAGACAGCTAAACCACCCATAGCATTCAAATTACACAATTATCAGGAGTCAATGGGAGGGGAACAAATGTACAAAGGGGAGGAAAAAACAGAGCGTAGGGAACATTGTTAAGGCAAACCTGGCCTGTATCAAGGACAAGACCCGTAACCTCCTAGTGGAGAGAGAGAGTTCAGATTAGTCTTCTGGTGATGTGGCTCTCCGTATTCTGGGACCAGGGGGAACAAATCTAGATCGTGAGTGTCTCCGGCGTTGCAGAGGAGGACCCAGTAGTCGCTGACGGTCATCTGGAGGATCCAGCCAATTTGGGACGGTGATAGAGTCTCGGTCCAGGAAGAGAAAGAAGGCAGGAAGCTGGTCTGGATCTGATAGGACAAATTTGTGGTTATCCTCCCGGGTCACTTTGATGCTGAAGGGGTGGCCCCACGTGTACGTTGCACCTACCTGGCGAATCAATTCCAGCAGTGGGCGAACCACCCGCCGCATGTACAGCGTGTTGCGGGAAAGATCTGGGTACAGGTGTATGGAGGATCCAGGAAAGTCCAGTGGGCCCAGGCGCCAGGCCTTGTGCAAGATCTCTTCCTTCAGAGTATAGTAGTGTACCCGGCAAAGGACATCACGAGGGCGATCCCTGCCGTCTCCCCCCACACCCCCAACTCTGTGCACTCTATCCAATTCGATAGGGGATGTAACTTCCCTCTCCAGGACCTGATTTAGGATAGCAATGATAGGGGGTTTGAGGTCAGTACCCGAGGTTGCCTCCGGGACACCCTGCAGCCGGATGTTATTCCTGCAGTTCTGGTTTTCACTGTCTTCTATTCGGAGCTGGTGTTGCCGCAACCGGGAGAGGTGAGCCGTAGATGCGAGTTCAAGTGTCGTTATACGGGCCGTATGATCTTCTGGGTGGTGGCCATTGTAGAAATTGCAGTCTCCGATGCCGAAACCCGTTGTTTGAGGGCATTCAGTTCACTTTGGAGAGAAGTTTCCATTTTGGAGGCCCAGGAATCAAAGTCAGCCCTGAAGGCAGAAAGTAGGGCAGTGGATGTGGAGCCCGGAGCCCTGTTCAAGGCTGAGGAAGGCATCTATTCTGGAACAACGGCTACGTTTGTGGTAGGGGACAGTGTAAATCCGGCCAGGGGATCCGGAGGGTACATCGGGGGATTCGGCTGTG
The DNA here is from genome assembly GCF_037356315.1 of Lithobates pipiens. Taxonomy (NCBI): domain Eukaryota; kingdom Metazoa; phylum Chordata; class Amphibia; order Anura; family Ranidae; genus Lithobates; species Lithobates pipiens. Next base: position 117,691,689 of record NW_027507718.1, on the reverse strand, counting down.
CAACTGAGTTGTTCCCAGTGGTAGGGCAAGCCGCTGTAGTCGGGGGAGGAGGCTTCAGTTTGCCTGGGGTTCGGCTTGTCGAGAGCTTGTCTTTCCCTGCACGGGAGTCTTGTGAGATTGTACGAAGTAGGTAACGTTGGATAGAGCCTTGTTGTAGTTCAGCAAAGTCAGCAGGATGAGAGCTGGAAGCCGCCATCAGCAAGTCGGGTATGATTAGTTGGGAACACAGCCTGCAGTTGTCGGGATAGCACAGAGCTCAGCGGTACATATCGTCAGCCGGCCATCAACAGCCACACGCCCCCATAGGTGAAGTGGTAAAGCAGCTAATGCGGTCCGTGTTGGCGGTGGAAGTGGGCTCTTGTTGCAGTGTTAGTGTCCGGGTGGAGTAAGATGGCCACAGGATTGGAACTGGGAGCAGCCCTCCTTCCAGGCGTTTGTAAGAGCAGGGGAGAGCTGGAATATGTGTTGCAGGGCAGCAGTATGACAGTCTGGGGTGCTCTTGGGGCCAAGGAGGGGGGCGGACTGTGGCTAGGCATGAATAGCAGCACTGGGTGGAGCAAGATGGCCGCTATAACAGCAATAAGCCAGAAGCCAGGTGGAGCAAGATGACCACTGCTAGGCCAGGGGCCGTGCTACCTCTTTGCAGGCAATTTGGGGACTAAGTTTTAGATGTGCCACACTATAGACAGTGGTGTGGCAGCCTGGGCATCTCCATCAGGCGAGGGAGGGGCGTGACCTGGCTATGGGCGAGCGGCAGCCCCGCGCCCGGGTGTATCAAGATGGCCGCTATACCACCCAGCCACAAGCGTTTGGGTGGAGCAATATGGCTGCTTCTCCAGGCCTGGATCCATTCCCTGTCCCTCCCAGCACTGTATAGACCGGGGTTGGAGTCTTCTTCAGGCGAAGAGAGGGACGGCCCGCTCCTCCGAGCCAAGGCCAGGCCGGCCGCCCCGCTCCTCCGCGGGATGACCGCTGTAGGACAGCGCACTAGGACGGACCAGGCCGCGGCCTCTACGAGCGTCCCCGGAGCTCAGCCGGGCCACCGGAGGGTGCAGAGAGGATGCAGGAGAGGGATATGAGGGTGGATGAGGATCCCCTACCTCCCGGTTTGCGCGGATGAAGGCCGGTGTTGGCAAGCCTCGGATCGTCAAAATGGCGAGCGTGAGTGTCCAGGGAAAAAGGCTCTCGGGCTGTCCAGAGCAGGATCTCCGGGCAATATTGACTCCAAACCCCACAGGGCACCTAGATGGTCAGCTGGGTAAGGTGTCTGGCTCCCAACAGGTCCAAATAAATGCGGATGGCAGCGGATTAGGTTGCAGGATTAGCTGAGCTCTCACAATAGACGTCCGCCACTGTTTACATCCGGACACGCCCCGAGACCCACATTTTGAAGAAGCGTGGGCTATCAGGTCCTGTGGTATCTACCTTGATTAATGCAAGGAAACTGGCCTCCAGAGTCATATATTATAGTCTGGAAGGCATATGTCTCCTGGTTGTGAATCCAGGGGTTGGCGCCCCAGGAAGTATCCTTGACTTTCTGCAGATGGGGTTAGAGATGAAGCTGGCCTTGAATACTATCAAAGGCCAGGTCTCGGCCTTTTCGGTTTTGTTTCAATGACCACTTGCTTTGCATTCTTTGGTTTGTAGTTTTATTCAGGGAGTAACATGGCTTAATCCCCCGGTTAGGTCACCCCTGAACCCTTGGGACTTAAATTTAGTTCTGTTGGCATTGCAGAAGCAGCCTTTTGAGCCAATATGGCATATTCCCTTGGTCCTTTTGACAAGGAAACACATTTTTCTGGTAGCCATACCTTCTGCAAGAAGGGTATCTGAGTTGGCTGCTCTTTCTTGTAAAGAGCCATATTTAATTATTCACAAGGTAGTATTGCGTCCTCATCCTAAATTTCTATCGAAGGTAGTGTCAGGTTTTCATTTAAACCAGGACATTATTCTGCCTTCATTTTTTATCAGAACCCTGTTCTACGGAAGCAAAATCACTACATTCTGTTTTGTTTGTGTTGCCTTAAGGTCCTAAAAGAGGACAGGCAGCATCGAAATCTACTATTTCTAAATGGATTCAGCAAGTGATTGTTCAAGCTTATGGTTTGAAGAAGATTCCACCCGCTCAAATCAAAGCGCACTCCACTAAGGCTGTTAGTGCTTCATGGGCAGTACATCACCAAGCCTCCAAGGCTCAAATCTGCAAGGCCACAACTTGGTCTTCAGCCCATACATTTACCAGATTCTATCAGGTGGATGTAAAAAAGTGTGAGGATATTGCCTTTGGGCGTAGCATGCTGCAGGCAGCAGTATAAGTCCTCTAGTCTCATGGTGCCCTACTTTTGTTGTGTCTCCCTCCCCTCAGTTGCCATTGCTCTGGGACATCCCACATAGTAACTACTATGGCTCTGTGTCCCGTGATGTACGATAAAGAAAATAGGATTTTTATAACAGCTTACCTGTAAAATCCTTTTCTTAGAGTACATCATGGGACACAGAGGTCCCTCCCCTCTTATAATACACATATATTGCTTTGCTACTAAAACGGAGGTACTCCCTGTAGTGGGAGGGGTTATATAGGGAGTGGACTTCTTGTCTTAGGGTGTGCCAGTGTCCATCACCTGAAGGTGGCCTATAACCCACAGTAACTAATATGGCGCTGTGTCCTTTGATGTACTCCATGAAAATGATTTTTACAGGTAAGCTGTTATAAAAATCCTATTATCATTTTCCTTCCCCTTCACAATGATGTGCCACTTTGTGTTGGTCTATCATATAAAATCCCAATAAAATAGATTTAAGTTTTTGGTTGTAACATGACAAAATGTGGAAATTTCAAGGGGTATGAATACTTTTTAAAGGCACTGTGTATGTATATGTATATATAATATATTTTTTTGTAAGGTAATTATTTTATATACATGAGGTGGGCAGTCTCCTCTGAGACTGTTAGTATACACAAAGTTTCATAGTTTCATAGTTAGTAAGGTTGAATAAAGACACCAGTCCATCCAGTTCAACCTGAGTGTCTACAATTGTCCCTATCCCTGTACATTACACACTCACATTGGTCCCTACCATCAAGGAGCCCACAATCCAAGGTCTCCATTCATATACTATGGCCAATTTTGGACAGAAGCTAATTAACCTACCTGCATGTCTTTGGTTTGGTTTTGTCTTTACCACTGCTTATCAAATTCAAAGCATTTGTAGATCGCTTCACTCCTCAAAAGGAGAAGTGATCCACACCACTTCATAAACGGGCACACAGAGGAGAGATCTCCTGTGAGAATGCCTGAGAACTCCGCAGCGGATAGTTTCACCAAAGAAATGAAGCATTGATCTGCGTATTCTGACAGTGAAGAAGTCTTCCCACAGTCAGAAAACAATTGCAAAGGAGTATTCCCCCATCCACCTTGATTGTGTGGGTGGGGCAGTCAGTTCAGTTTTTTTTTTTCGTTCAGCCCGATATATGGCCAGCTTAACACTTTCACACAGGCAGCAGTGTTTACTGCCCCATAAAAAGCTATATGTGGTTGATAGCTTTTCTGAGGACAGTGAAAAGAGGTTTGCAGGCATTCAGACGGTGATACTGCCACTTTGCGATGCAAGGTTTTTCTCTTTTTCTTGGCTTTTTAAACTGCTAAACAGTGTTTTTTCATTGTGGAACCATGCCGCAACTATGAGCAAGGAGTTTGGTCCTATTCACTTATATAGGAGAGTCTGACGGGCAATGCCAAACTTGGCATGTAGTGTTAAAATTGGCCACAGTAATGTCTACCATGTCTGTTTGTAGGTGGGCTGTAAAAACATTGATCCACCGCCTGTTCTGCCAACCTCCTGGTTTCCCATGTGAATGGGGGCAAACTGATGCCACTGGTACATGTCTGTAATCCAATAATACTCCAAATTATGCAATACAGTAATTTATCCACAACCTTTAAGTGCCCATTCGCATCTGAGCATTTTGTAGCTCAAAGCTCCAAAAATGCTCAACATACAAAAATCCTATGGCATTCAGTTGTGCCTGTTCACTCCGGAGAATATCATTGCTTGAAGCAAAAAGTTGCATGAGCTTCTTTTGAGCTACAAGCAGTTTTTGACCCCTATAGACTTTAACAGGAGTGCCTAGAAAATGTATGAACGTGTGGAAAAATACATAAAAATGCATTTTTTTGGGCTTTCCATTGGCTAAAAATAATAAGGCTGCATTCACATCTGGGCATTCTTAAAATAAATTTAAAAAACTTAGTAAGCGCCCCCATCCCACTGTGCTTGCGTACAGAGGCGAATGCATATGCAAATGGTGTTCGCACCACACATGTGAGGTATGGCTGCAAACGTTAGAAGTTGAGTAATAATTCTAGTACTAGAACTAACTCCAAACCGGTAACCTGTGAGGGGGGTTAAAAGCATCGCCTATGGAGCTTTTTAGGTGCCGTCGTTTTTTGCCATCACACAAGCGTGCGCAATTTTAAAGTGTGACATGTGAGCCATCTGTTTACTCAGCATAACATCATCTTTCACATTTTACAAAAAATTGGGGTAACTATTATGTGTTTTTTTTGTTTTTTTTCTTAAAGTTTGCAAAAAAATGTATTTGCAAAACCGCTGAGCAAATACTGTGTAACATTTAAAAAAAACTTACAACAGTTGCCATTTTATTCCCTAGGGCAGGGGTGCCCAGCCCTCTGATGTGGCCTGCCACCTCCTGCTCTGGGATGGTGAGTTGGTAAGCCCTGATCATGGGTTCATAACCCACCATCCCCGAGCATCAGTGTGAAGAATGGAGCTGGCACTAGAGGAAGCAGAGGGGATGCTTCCTGTATAGGGAAGGGCTACTTATAGGTGGAGTGATACCAAATGTACTCCACCTGTGACAGGAGCGATACAGGAAGCATTGGCTCTGCTCTTTACTGCAGCCGTATGCTTCCTCCAGCGCTGGCTCCTGTCACACTGATGCTCGGGGATGGCCAGCATTACCTAGCAGCAGTAACAGCCAGCAGAAGTCACCAGATATACCAGCCTGGGTGACAGCAGCAGCCAGTGATACCTGCAGGAATCCTGAGGAAGAAGTGAAGGTTGAGGTGCAGGTACCGCAGTGCATCAGTGTGAAAGCAGCCTTAGACCCCTTGCACATGATTGGGTTCTGCTTTCTGTTTTTCAGGTGAACCCAATCAGACCTTCCATTCACCTCTATAGAGTAGCATGTAAAACAGGGTGGAGACAGTTGCTGATGCTGTTCTCCACTAGGAGAGGAAAACGAATGGACTATCCTATACCGATAAGCACAATACACTTTAGGATAAAATATTGAATTTATTATACATACTGTATAAAGGACTAATGTCACATACACCCGACCGGACTTTTCGACAGTAAAGGTCCGACAGAGCGAATCCGTCGTACAATTCGATCGTGTGTGGGCTCCATCGGACCTTTGCTGTCCAAAAATCTGACGGACTTTAGAAATAGAACATGTTTCACATTTTTTTCGCCGGAACTCCGCCGTGCCCAGTTCCTATCGAGAAATCTGCTCATGTGTATTCTAGTCCGACAGATGAAAGCCGACGCTAGGGCAACTATGGGCTACTGGCTATGAACTTCCTTATTCTAGTCCGGTCGTACGTCATCACGTTCAAATCCGTCAGACTTTGGTGTGATTGTGTGTGTCCAAGTCCATTCATTCAGAAAGTCCGTCGGAAAGACCGTCGGACCTAGTCCGTCGAAAAGTCTGCTCGTGTGTATGCGGCATAAGCCTAGGTTCACACTAAGTGCGGGAACTCGCACGATTTAATTCCTGCATGTCAAGTCCCAATTTTGAGGATGATTTCAGAGACATCGGTGCGGGTTTCTGTACAGATGTCAATTGAAATTGCACCCTGAAATCACCAAAAGTAGTACAGAAGCTACTTTTGGAAATCTGTGCAGCTCCGCACCGATTAGGATGGTGCCATTGCCGCTGATTTGGCATGCAATATGTCAAATCGCACCAATGTGAACCAGGGCTAAACATGATTTAAGAAGGAGGATACATCTACAAGATAAATAACAATAGTCATTATGCTGAACATATAGAATACAGTTATATGTTCCACTCAAACATGTATCATTAAGCAAAGCTTTCATGAAATTCAGTTGAGCACATAGAAAACAGCAAGATAAGTGCACAGTTGCTTACCCGAGAGTCCAAAACCAAAGGCACAATCGGAACACCACAGTGTCCTCCCATGGGAGATTTAGGCAGATAGAAAATGTATCTGGGTAAAATAAATATATATTGCATCAAGAATATGGCTGGATATGGACTTAGCGGAAGGGGGCGAGTGGTGAAAGAGGGAGGGAAAGGGGGGGAGGGAGGAAACAGAAAAGGGGGAGGGGAGAAGAGGGTAGAAGAAAAAGGGGGGAGGAGAAACAAAAGAGGGAAGAAGGGGGAGGGGAGGAAGGAGGGTGGGAGAAGGGTGAAAAAGGAAGGGGAGGGGCGATAGGGGGTTAAAATGAAGGGGATGGAAGACAAAGCCAAGATAGATGGAGGGTCCAAAGTTAATCAATGTATAGGTACATAAGCCTACCTGATACAACACACCGGAAAGTGAGAAGGGGTTGGTGGAGAATATTTGCAGACACAACTGAATGGGTCTATACAGAGACTGATCAGTCGGGTCAAATCTACAGACACAAAACAAGGATAGGTATATCAATATAAAGCGGCGGAGGTAAAATGTGTTGACGCGCATAGTCAAGGTGTAGCCAAACAGCATGGATGGATCTTTACCTGAGAAGATGGTGAACAAAATATCCCCCCTTGGGGGTATATATATGGTATCCACAATGCTCTCAAGTGAGCCATAGCCTGCTTAAGAGCTCCCCAGCCCGGAAAACGATCGACACCGTTGCGAGACAGCGCATGACGTCATTGGGCCTGGCTCCCCGGACATCGCTAGCGCGAGGGGTGCACATCAAATGGGCGGTGGGGCCCAGAACGTAGACGGTGCAAGTGTGGGGCGGTCTCCAAAGGGAAGTTCACCCCCACTAGGGGAGTCTCATATCCACCAGGGAATAAAGTGTTGCTAAATATGCACCTCTGCAGCAAGGGACTCACCAAGGAAACGCTGTACAAAAACTACTGAGAAAAACTTAAGCATTTACAATGAGATTAAGCCATTTTCGATGTAAACAAACATTGAGTTACTTAAACAAAAACATAAAAGGCATACATTTTATCAAGGTAAGACCTCCAATAGGCAATGAGCAGACTAATAGCACATAACCATATAGGAGCCGATGACATTCATGGGACCTATATTGGGCAAAGCTACAGCGACCCAGAAGGGAACACCAGAGCTCATAGAACAGGTTTATATGATAACATCTTGTTTAAGCCTAGTGGAATAGTGGCATTTAGCCATTCAATCCACATAGTCTCATGTTGTAAGATGGTCTTGTCCCAATCGCCCCCTCTTTAGCTCAGAGGGACCACCACGAGGACCAAAAATGTGACTGTTGTTAAATCGAATCAAAGATATAGTCCAATATTTCGGCCGACTGTTGTTAACTTGCCTTTGGAAGAATAATACAGATGATCTCCATTCCTTTGTCTGAATTTCCAAATGGTCTTACCCACATAAAAAGCATTACATTTACAAATCATTAGGTTACACCCATCATGCCACAATTGGCGGGGTTGCGTGGAGAAAAGATTTCCCCATTAGGTAATTGACACGTGGTACACTAGAGTACCCAAGGGCAGCGTGGCCATTGTTTACATTGGGAAGTTCCACAAGGTCCAGATGGGGATCATTCTGAAAGATTATAGTGGCTGTTGGTCAAATGGTCTCGTAGAGAGGAGGCCCTTTGGAATACAAGCTCGGTAGGCCTAACATGTTTGCCCAAGATATGATGGTCAGTCAGCAAATGCCAATGATCAGAAAGAATTTTCCTAAGTTGATGGTGGTGAGGAGAATATTTGATAATGACCCTAACTGTGTCAGTGTTGTGGCTTTGGGGGATCATAAAGTAGTGAAGTCCTGGTACATGCCAGGGCCTGATTAAAGGCCTTTCTCAAGTTGGTACGAGAGTAGCCCCTGAGTAGGAGACAATATCACAATAAGACTGCTTGGGTCCAAAAGTCTCCCCCCCCCCAGTGCAGTTTCTACATAGGCACAAATATTAAGCGTATGGGATAATGCGAACCAGAGGCTGAGGATGGGCACTGAAGGCATGCAACCTTGTGTTGCCAGCTGTAGGTTTGTGATATAGATCGGTGCCAATTTTTCCATCAGAGACGGGGGGGTGGAGTACCATGACGTAGGCGCGCGGTGAGGACGGTCTCCGCATCCGCCTCCTTCCTCCGAACGAATGACCCACTGGATCCCCGCGAGAAGACGCAGCCTATGACAGACGCCGACGTATGAGGAGAGCGCCGACGCCGGGTCCGAGATCGAGGCTTGGACACGAGGAAGTCCCACAGCTGCACGGCAGACACTATAGACGCTTTAGAGAGAGCCGGGACATGGTAACCCGAAGCCGCGTCTGATCAGAGCAGAGGGGAGAAACAGCCCGACAGCTCAGCAGACGGCCCGGTGATCAGCTGGTCGGACCCTAAACGGGCAGCTTCAACAGACCGAGTGTCAGCCAAGGACCCAGCAACCGGAAGCAATGAGGGACGGAGCCTGAGTGTAAAGGTACCGGACGGGGTAAGGGGGATGGAGCAGGAACCTGATATGAAGTGAGTAAACTGCTATACATTGCTGCATAAGGAGCCTACTGAATAAGGACTGATATAGAAATGATTGCAGGCGACCTGAAGTGATAAGATGCAAAGTGGCTAACCTGGACTGCCATGTCTGCTCAATAAGAGGGGAAAAGGGTCCTACCACCCTCCAAACTATAGAGATTCAAAATATCATAGCCCTTTAGATGGTAAGGTGCAATAGGTATTTCAGCCACGAAGCAAGTAAAATAAGTATTGTGATTAACTTTGAAATTCTTCAGACCGTCCTGGAAATATATGGGTGGATGATGGATGGTGAACATTCATAGAAGGTTTACATACGATTCCCTGACCAGACCCCCCCCCCCCCAAGAATGAAGGTATCCCCCCTACCTGAATGTTAAGGAAAAACTACATGGAAGTGACTCTTTATGAACTGTGGTAGAGTGGAGTTCGAGTGTCGGTATCTGGCCTGGCAGTCGGTGGCCAGAGGGCCTCTTTTTCAGGAGTGGGGAAAAGTCTTATCTGAGACACGCATATCCCCTTACCTCCTCTTGTGTTTATCTCTCCAAAACCTTGCCTCAGAAGAGCGAGGAGGATCTAAACCCCTTTTAGGCAGTAGCAAGACATCAGCCGAGACCATTCTGTATATCAACCCCCCAAGATTTGACCCACTTGGATATAAACTATCCACCTACGCCATTCGATTTCCTCAGGAGATAACTACATCACCCCAGCCCGAGTGTCTGGAAAGAAAACTCCCTTTTTATCCCTGTACATCTCTAGTGGGTACACGGAAGGTTTATTCGGACATTTTTGTATATCCTGGTGTAAGTGAGGAGAGTACAGGTTGACATTAAATAAGGGCCATTTTGGGGCGGAAGGACCCGCCTGAAAAGACCGTAAGAAATAGAGGATTATCTCCCCTAGTAGTGGGTTGATCAACGTGACTTTCTCCAAGTGTATGACTGAGTTCTGACGGGGATAAATATACCCCCTTGTCTCCCCTTTCATATTTATTTTTATTTTTTTATTTTTTTTTCTTCTTCTTTTTGTTTCTTTATTGTGTGCACCCTTCTCCAATTTATCGCCATAGAAAGGTATCAAGTCTCTTCAAGGTGCGATCGGAGACTCCCCCAAGAGATAACTCCGTCAGTCCACATAGGCTGACGGGGAAGAACACTATACTTATATTTTCGTATTTCTCTCTTGGGTTTATCGCAGGTGTATAACGATATTTCTGTATATTGGTGTGTAAGCAAAGGAGGTGGGAAAATGAGGGGGAAGACAAAATCAGGTAAAAGTGCTCCCCCGATATCCAGTCCCGGTGGGATACAGAGATATATGGCATGTAATAATGTGAATACCAGCATGTTGGAGGAGGGGCAGGAAAGCCCAAAACAGGGAGGAGGAAGGAGGTCAGGGCCGAGTAGACAGAAGTTAGGAGAAGAAGGTAAAGGTGCAAAAACAGAAGGGGGTAGAAGTGGGGGGATGAAAGAAATAAGCCCAAGTATTATAAGTACTATAACCCAAAGTTCGCACAGAGGTCAAGGGGAGAAAGGGGGGGAAAGAGCAATGGGAGAACCCATCCCTGAGGAAGAGACCCTGCGACCCAATCCCCAAGTGGACCCCGCCCCAATAAAAGAGATGTTGGGAGAAATGTTTGCAAAAATGGAGGCGGCTTTAAAGACAGAAATAGCAGGAGTACGGGCAGATATAGGTAGAGTTCTGGAGAGGGTAGAGGAGGTTGAAGAGAGAATAGACAACCAGGAGTTGAGAATAGAGGAGATAGCAGAACAGGTGCAGAACCTACGGAGAACAAATAGGTCCCTCCTTTACAAACTAGAAGATCAGGAGAATAGGAGCAGGAGGAAGAATGTTCGTATTAAAGGTATCCCCGAAAAATATGGCGCCGCAGAGCTGAGTAAAATAGTGCAGCAGGTCTTTAACCCACTATTACAAAGAGATCCAACTGAGAACATAAAATTAGACAGGGTTCACAGGATAGCAGACAGGGGAGGAGTAAGCAGGGAAACAACACGAGATGTGATAGCGAGGTTTCACTATGTAGAGGAGAAGGGGCAAATAATGGAGAAATTGAGGGCAGTTTCAGGGATCCCCTTTGAAGGTACAGAACTGCGAGTATTTTCAGATTTAGCCCCAGAAACGTTGAGGAGAAGAAGACTCCTAAAACCCCTAACGGAAGTTATGACCGCTGCGGGCATCTCTTATCAGTGGGGTTTCCCAGCGTGTTTGTGGGGGCGAAGAGACGGCCGATCGGCGGTACTTCGCTTCCCGGAGGACCTAAGAAGGTTTTGTGAGAACCTAGAGATTACTCCCCCCCCGCTACCTGGTTGGCAGGAGGAGATAGACACGCACTCCCCCCAAAGAAAGTTAAGATGGCAGAGAAGGAGAACTAAAGAGAGGAATGATGGAGAGGAAGATAACAGATACAGGGGACAGCAATGTTGAGGGCTCGAGGGGTCCAGTGGGAAGGGAGGGGAGGAGGTGGGAGGGAGGGAACCGTCGTCATTGGGTAGGTACTACCAGGTATGAACCCCCAAGGAAACATGAAGTATAGACACTGTCAGAGAGACAGGGTCAGGTTCATGTACATACATAGGGGGGAGAGACCCCCTACCAACGCCTGCAGTGGCAGAGTTGGGGGAGAGGGAGGGAGGGGGGAAGGGGATTCGGGGGGTTGGGCAGCGGAAGGGGGGGTTGTGTCTTTTTTTTTTTTTTTTTTTTTTTTTTTTTCCCTTCTTGCTTGTCCTTCGTGTCCTCCTGGTCCACTGGAATGGGTGGACCCACTCTGAGTCGGTGTGTGGGAAGCAGTAAAATAATAGATACCAATGGTTCTTATTAACGTGATAACATACAATGTAAGGGGATTAAACACAAGTGAAAAAAGGTACAAAATCAATAAAGAACTACAATTTATGGGGGGAAAAGTTATATGCCTTCAAGAAACCTACATTACTAGTAGCTCCGGTATAAGTTTATCATCACATCAATTTCCAATGTGGTTCTATGGAGATTCCACATCAACGCACTCCAGGGGAGTAGCGATTGGCTTTGAAAAATCAGTAAGATTTGAGATTGAAGACCGACTGACCGACCCAGAGGGGAGATACCTATTCTTAAAGGGCAAATTGGAAAATATGAAATGTACGATTGTTAACGTGTATGCACCAAACAGCAATCAAGAGAAATTTCTGTTGAGAGTATTAAGCAAATTAGAAGACTTTAGAATGGGAATGGTAATCTTGGCTGGTGACTTAAACTGGTGCCTGGATCCTAAGCTGGACTCCTCAGGGGGTGGTTCACAGAGAGCAGAGCATCAGTATAGGAAAATAAATAAAGCATTTAACAACGCTCAGTTACATGATGGTTGGAGGATTACCCATCAGAAAGATCGGGACTATACCCATTTCTCCTCAGTGCATAAAACTTTTACAAAATTAGATTATATCTTTGTAGGACAACAATTGGTAGCCTTCTTAAAAAAAGCAGAAATTAAGTCAATCACTTTGTCCGATCATGCCCCGGTAAGAGTCCAACTTGATATACAGGGTCAGACGGGGATAGGAAGTGCGTGGAAATTAAATGACTCACTCATCCTTGAACAAGATGTAAGTGTAAAAATCCTGCAGGAATTAAGTGATTTCTATGCGACGAATGACACAGGAGAATGCTCGAAGGCTACTATTTGGGAGACCCATAAGGCGGTCATCAGGGGGATCTTGATTGGAATTGGCGCAGGGAAAAAGAAAGACAGGGAGAAGGCGAAGAGACAGCTATACAAGGAGATTGAGGAGTTGGAACAAACTACCAGACCCAGAGGGCTCCAGGAATCACAGGAACTACAAAAAAAAAAAAAGAGAACTGGAAGAATATCTAGAACAAGAGAGGAGGACAGCTTTCCATAGAATAAATAGGGAGAGACATCTGTGGGGCAACAAGTCAAGTAAGTGGCTAGCCAGAAGAGTAAAGGAACAGAAGAACAGGACCTATATATCGAGGATTAGAGATAGGGAGGGGGAGATGAAGTTCGTAACATCGGACATTGCAGAGAACTTCCAGTCATACTACAGTGCATTATATAACATAGGTAGGAGAGGGGTGGGAAATCAGAAAAGGAAAGAAATAACCAGGGATTACCTAGAGAAGTTTAAAAGCGTAAAAGTGACAAGTGAGGCCCTGCAGGAACTAGAGACCCCTATCTCAGTAATGGAAGTGGAAAGGGCAATTAAGGAAACAGCTATGGGGGGAAGTCCCGGACCAGATGGTTATTCCATTGCGTACTACAAAAAATTAAAAAATTTCCTAGCACCCAAGCTCTGTGATTATTATAATGAGGTGGGGGATGGGGGGACCTTCTGTGAAGAAGCCCTGATTGCCCATATCTCATTGATTTTAAAAGAAGGAAAGGACCCAGCAGCGATGGAAAGTTATAGGCCGATCTCATTACTGAATGTAGACGTAAAGCTTTATGCGAAAATTTTGGCGGAACGATTTAAATCCCTCCTCCCCAAGTGGATCCATACCGAGTGGGTTTTGTCAGGGGACGAGAGGGAAGGGATAACGCTTTAAAGTCAGTAATGTTGATACAGGAAGTAATTAGAAGAGAGACTCCCACTCTGCTCTTGTCGGTGGATGCCGAGAAGGCATTTGACAGAGCAGATTGGGAGTTTATAAATGAGACCCTGGAGCATTTGGGGCTGGGCGAGAGAATGATGCAGAGGGTAAAAGCATTGTATAAAAAACCGACAGCTAGGATTAAGGTGAATGGCTCCCTGTCTCGCCCCTTTGAATTATTCAACGGGACGAGACAGGGATGCCCCCTTTCCCCGATCCTTTTTGTGATTGCCTTGGAGCCATTATTGGCAGCAATCCGGGACAACCAGGACATACGAGGAATAACAGTAAGAGGGAAAGAGTATAAGGTGTCTGCATTTGCGGACGACCTGCTCTTGTATGTGACACACCCCAGACTATCAATACCAATGATAGTGAAGGAAATAGAACAATACGGACGAATTTCTAATTTTAAAATCAACTTATCTAAATCAGAAATATTAAACTTGAATGTACCTAAAGAAATACAGAAAGACTTAACCGCAAGCCTACCTTTTAAATGGAGTGGAGGGGAACTGAGCTACCTAGGGATTAAATTAACGGCAAAAAAAACGAAATTGTATGAAACAAACTATATACCCCTGCTTAACAAACTATATACCCCTGCTTAATAAAATTAAATCCCAAACGGAAAATATGAAACATAAAAGAATATCGTGGATAGGCAGAGTGAACGTAATAAAAATGTTCATACTGCCGACGGTACTATATACATTCCAAATGCTCCCCATCGCCCTCCCGAGTAGTTTTTTCAGAAAATTAAAATCCCTTGTTCTTGCATTCATATGGTACCCCAAAAAATCGCGTATTGCTTACAAGGTCCTAGTAAAAGAGAAGGAAAAGGGAGGAGTGGGACTACCAGATTTTAAAAAATACTATGAAGCCATAATATTATCCAGGATGGTAGATTGGATACATAACTTAGAGGGGAAGAACTGGGCAGAGTTGGAAATGAGTTTAAGTGGGTCAGACTTAACAAAAATGATTTGGATACCAACCCAAGTAAGGAACCTAGGAATAGGCACTAGCACGATCACAAGGCTTACACTGAGAACATGGGATAAAATAAATAAGTCACACAACTGGACATGCAATTCTCCCTTAATGTCACTATTAGACACAAAATATTTTTTACCAGGAATGGAAGAGCGAATGTTTTATAGTAGATGGGCACAGAAAGTAGAAGTAACACTGGGAGAGGTGATGATAGGAGATAGGATCTTAACATATAGGGAAATCACTCAACAATGGGGAAACAGACCCTTAGATAAATGGAGATATAATCAACTAGCACATTTCACACAAGGGCTTCCACAGCCCCTACGAGGAATGAATGATTTAAGGCCACTAGAAAAATTACTTAAGGACCCACAAAGTATAGTGAAAAGGATATCCAAAGTATACAAAATATTAAGAGGTGAGGGAGAAGGGGAATTACCTATATACTTAGGGAAATGGGAAAGGGAATTGGGGACTCTTCGAAACGACGAACATAGGAGAAAAATATTAAAAATGACATATACATTAGCGAAAGACTCACGAACATACGAAATGGCATACAAGTTAATAGCGAGGTGGTATATGATACCCATAAGAATGCAGAAATTAAGAAAAGGAGAGGACTTGATGTGTTGGAGGGAATGTAAAGAACAAGGCACGTTTAAACACATTTGGTGGGACTGCCCAAAAATAAGACCTTTCTGGGATAAGATAATAGAAAATATTTACCTGATAACTGGAATGAGGATTAGGAAATGCCCATGGTCTTGCCTGTTCCACGACACAGACATGGGAGTAAGACAGTATAAAGCTACACTTATCCCCTATCTCTTGAATGCAGCCAAAGCCGTAATTCCAATTCATTGGGGAGATCCCCAGGGACCGACAATCTTAGAGTGGGTGAAGAGGGTGGAGCAGAGTAGATTGATTGAAGATTCGATCAATAAAACCCTGGAGCCAGAGAGCACAATCCAAGGGAAATGGCAACAATGGCTGACATTTATAGAGAGTGGGATCTGTCTTGTTGAGTAAACAGGAGTAGGGAGTAGAGGAGGAGGACGAAGGACACGGGCGGAGATTGGGGGGCACAACTCCGCCCGATTTTTTTTTTTTTCTTTTTTTTTTTGCCCGTGGGGGGGGGAGGGAGGGAGGAGATGTACTCTTTTAAATGTATTTTGTAAGAAGAGAGGGGTAAGGAGTCGGTAGTTTTGTATTACACTATACGACCCCACCCTCAAGATCTGTAAAACAATGTATGAATAATTTATGAAAAATAGAAATAAAGAATATATAAAAAAAAAAAAAAATTTCCATCAGATTGTTTGATGATAGTCAGATCCAGAAAGGGGATCAGATCATCAAATGTAAAGGTAAATTTGAGGTTCAAATCATTAATATTGAGAGTTTTGATAAATTCCAAAAGTATATATTGTGTACCAGTCCACACCATAAATAAATTGTCAATGGATCTGTACCACAGGAGTACATGGTCAAATAATTGTATATAATGATCGTCACAAATGATCTGCCTTTCCCATCCACCTAAATACAAATTGGCATATGAGGGGGCACAGGAGGTTCCCATTGCAATCCATTGGGTCTGCAAATAAAGTTGTTCATTAAAGGTGAAATAATTTCTTGTCAGTATAAAGTGAAGTACTTATACAATAAAATCATTGACAGGCCAAGTGGTCTGGTCCTGTTCCATCAAGAAATATTCAGCTGTCCGGGCCACCCTGCTCGTGGGGCATACTTAAATACAAAGCTTTGATATCTATAGCCACAAACAGGGATCTGAATCCCTTCGATGTGTTTAAGGAGATCCATGGTGTCACGTACATATGAAAGGTAGACCACGGACACGAGGCACGAGAAAGGCATTTACAAATTTACTGGCGTCTGTAAGAGACCCAATCCTGGAGACAATTGTTCTTCCGGGGGGGGGGGGGTGAATGAACATTTTTATGAGTTTTGGGTAGCGTGTAAAAAGTGGGGACCTGTGGAAATTTAGGGATAAGGTAATCCAAGGTGTCTCGATATATCAGGCCTTGCCAGAATGCCTTGGTACATAGATTTCGAAGTTCACCAACACAAATCTGAACAGTAGTAGGAGGAATAAGTTTATACCAGTTTTAATTACTCCGAACGGTAGAACGCATTGTTTGATATTGCGCATGAGACATTAGGATGATGTTGCCGCCCTAATCGGATGGTTTATTAACTATGTCTGTGTGTTTATGTAATGATTTAAGCGCTTGTATTTGTTTGGGATTAAGGTTCAATGGAATATCCTGCTAGCTCTGCTTTTTGAGAGTAGAAATGCGCAAAGGGCGGGGAAGGTCAGCAGATCAGGAAAATTACGAGATTTTAGTTTGATTTTTTTTAAGGGACCAGAATGGGCCTAGGAAGAACTGTTGGTGGGCATATGAGACGACGTGGCTCCTCTAGAGTCACCTATCAGGGAGGCCATGTTGTCATCAGTGGCACCTTCCTCGTAGTGCATCATGAGGTTGCAGAGGGCACAAAACTCCTCCATGGTAAAATGCTTGGTGCACTCAACAAGTTCACGCTCAAGGTTGTTTTTCTGTCGGTCCTTGTCAAATATAAGTTTAAATGTAAGGTTTTGTGCAAAAAGATAAAAATCTTTGATTGTGTTTGTTACATTAAGGGAGTCTAACGAGCAGAATCCCAGGCCCAGTTGAAGAGCAGAGGTCTCATCAGAGGTAAGTTCAATGGAAGTAAGGTTAATGATGTTTAGCTGGGTGTCATAGTTGGGGTGTTTGGTGGGAGGATGGAGGTGGGGGCTTGAGAACAAAAGTGTCATGGGTGCTCTGTTGTTTTTTAAAATCTAGTGTTGGAAATTCTAAAAAACCCATCATCATTAGTTTTGACAGCCTTAAAGGATAATAAAGAGGATCCCAAAACTTTGGGAATAGTCATGTGTAAAGTGGATTGAGGAGAAGAAATACTGCCACCAGAGGCCTGATTTCCCACAGGGGTAGGCACTTGTGCTCATGTCTGTTTAGGTGTCTTAGTGGATCTTTTGCCCTTCTTATGCCACGTACACACGACTTTCTGGCAGACTGGGCCCGAAGGACTTTCGGCGGAGTTCCGACAGACTTCCCAAATGAACGGACTTGGTCACACACAATCACACCAAAGTCCGACGAATTTGAATGTGCTGACGTATGACCGGACTAGAATAAGGAAGTTCATAGCCAGTAGCCAATAGCTGCCCTAGCATCGGTTTTCGTCCGTCGGACTAGCATACAGACGAGCAGATTTCTCCATAGGAACTGGGTCCGATGGAAAAATTTGAAACATGTTCTATTTCTAAAGTCCGTCAGATTTTTGGACAGCAAAGGTCCGATGGAGCCCACACACGATCGAATTGTCCAACGGATTTGTTCCATCAGACCTTTGCTGTTGAAAAGTCTGGTCGTGTGTACGCGGCATTAAGGCCCTCTGTTGTTTTTTAAAATCTAGTGTTGGAAATTCTAAAAAACCCATCATCATTAGATTTGACAGCCTTAAAGGATAATAAAGAGGATCCCAAAATGTTGGCAATAGTCATGTGTAAAGTGGATAGAGGAGAAGAAATACTGTCATCAGAGGCCTGATTCCCCACAGGGGTGGGCACTTGTGTGTTTAGGTGTCTTAGTGGATCTTTTGCCCTTCTTACACCACCACCATACCGTAATCTTTTAAGTGAAGAGTTTGCAGCTTGCGCACCCATAGAACTTGAGCCTGTCTGTTGAGGAAGAGAGAGATGAGTCAGATTCAGCAGAGTCTATAATAGGGTTACGGGGAAAATTGCCTTGTGGGGGGTCACTGTCTACCGGGGTTCCTACTGGTCCACTTGTAAGCACAACCCTCTGAAAATGCCAACTTATCTTGACAAATTTACTTTGCTTTTTAACTTTTTAACTTTGCTTTATTAATTCTAAGCGATCCTTCACCTCCTTCAACTTGGCAGAAAAGGTTTGGATGCTGGTAAAGTGTGTATATTGAGTGTTAAGACGATTGATTTCACCATCAAGTGGTAAGTGTTATTGGATGATGAGTGATTTCAGCCTGCAAGTGGTGAGTGTTTTTTCCCGGGGAAAGGGTCTTTGAGTTGGAAAAACCAACTTTATTAATAAAAGAAAAAAGTACATGTTCCATTCCATACCGGTACAATTTTCAAACAAAGGGATAGATTAACACAGACTTGCTTTAGTGCGTTGCTATAGACATATAACTCTTTATAGTATCTATAATGGGTAAGTTTATATGTGAAAAGTATATGTCAGGCTCCTTGACATACAATCTGTTGAAGGTATTGACACACTTTGATTCTTGGTTTACTTTGAGGAGAAATAAGGGATCCTTGTAACTGTTTTCCATTGACCTAGTGTCTTACAGGTACGTGTTCTAGTAGCCGGGGGTATTTGGTGTTTTTATGTACATGTTTCTCCATCCTCCAGCCATTTATCCCATTCTTTAAAATATTTGTGTGAGCATCCTCTGTGTGTGTATATCAGTTTTCTATATGGTAGTATGTCATTAATATCTTTTTTCCATAACAGTGTATTGGGAGGTGCTGCCTGCATCCAGAGTTTCGCCACTTCTCGTGCTAGAAATAGTGTTTCATATATAAATACTGTCTGATATTTGTCTATTTCCACATCAGGCAGCAACCCCAGCAAACATAACTTAGGGTCCAGAACCACTGAGGAGCCCATGTTGTCATGTAAAAAGTGAATAATCTGTGTCCAATATGTTTGTATGTTCCGGCAGCTCCATATCAAATGGTAGAAGGTACCCGGAGCTGCTAAACATCCAGGACATAGAAGGCTAAATGTGCATTGCAGTTTGGTCATTCTCAACAGGGTTTAATAGGCTTTGTGTACAATGTATAGTTGCGTCAGCCTATCTGACAATTTAGGGGATACTGTCTTGACTCCCTCAATTATTTCATCCCAGTCGCCATCTTCATTTGAGACTACATCTTGTTCCCGTGCAGTTTTGGCCTTTTGGGTAATTGCTACATTCCTTTTTAATCTGAGAATGTAATAGATATTTGATATGAGTTTAGAGGGTTCTTCACCCATAACTAGGGATGAGCTTCGTGTTCGAGTCGAACGTACGTTCGACTCGAACATTGGCTGTTCGTGCGTTCGGCGAATTCCGAACGTTTTGGCCGTTCGCGTCAAAATTCGAGTGACGCGCGCGGACCATAATGCACTGCGTTGGCGCAGTGCATTGCTGCCCGATGATTGGCCAAGCATGCACTGTGACCCCGCATGCTTGGCCAATCGCAGCGCCAGCAGCGAGGAGAGCCATGATTGGCCACAGGCATCCTGCCTGTGGCCAATCATAGCTCAGGCTGTGTAGTGCACGCCCCACACTATATAAGGCCGCCTTTGAGGCGGCCTCGTGTAGTGTGTTACTTAGCATCTGAAGCAGTGGGTGTTCTGTGTACCTTCAACACAGTACACACCAATCGTTTTTGGCTGATTTCCTATCTTGCTGCTGTGTAGTGGTTGTTGTCTGTGCCCTGACTGCAGTATACACCACTATATTCACCTCACCTATATAGCTAGTGATCTAGCTTTAACCACTTAACAACTGCCCATTGCCGATTAACGGCTTCAGGGGGGTTGTTTAACTCTGTGAGGCCGTTAATTAACGGCCTCCCAGAATTCTGCTCTCGCGTGCCCCGAGGTGTGCGCACTCGAGAGCATCCGTGAACGCCGGGTCGCATCACGGATCACGGTAAACGGCCGCTCATAGCGGCCGTTTACCACGTGATTGCTCCGTCAAATGACGGAGTGATCACTTGGAAACAAACCGGCGTCATGTTATGACGCCTGTTCCTCCCTCCCCTCTCTGTACCGATTGGTACAGCGGAGGGGAAAGAGATCGGTGTCAGCAGCGATGTGGGCTGCATCTGCAGTGCCCACATCGCTGCTCACCGAATTTAACCCCTCAATTCCCTGCCAATACTCTGCAATACCAGTGCATACTCTGCAGTACCCTGCCATTACTCTGCAGTACCCCCCATTACTCTGCAGTAACCCCCATTACTCTGCAGTACCCCCAATACTCTGCAGTACCCCCAATACTCTGCAGTACCCTGCCATTACTCTGCAGTGCAGTACCCTGCCATTACTCTGCAGTACCCCCCATTACTCTGCAGTAACCCCCATTACTCTGCAGTACCCCCAATACTCTGTAGTACCCCCCAATACTCTGCAGTACCCTGCTATTACTCTGTAGTACCCCGCCAATACCCCGCCAATACTCTGTAATACCCTGCCATAAATTGCCATACCCAGCCATACTCAGAGATACCCAGCCATACTCGGTGATACCCTGAAATACCCAGCCATAGACGCCCCCCACCCCTCACCGCCCTCCGGTGCTTCTACCAACTCGCCAGTACGATCAAAGCCAGAATCTTTTTTTTATTTTTTATTTCAGGCTTCCCAGCCTAGAGGTGAGATGTGGGGTCATATTGACCCCCCAGATTTCACTGTAAAGAGGACCTGTCACCCCATATTCCTATTACAAGGGATGTTTACATTTCTTGTAATAGGAATAAAAGTGATCAAAAATATATTTTTGGGGGAAAAAATGTCAAACTAAAATAAATAAAGTAAAATGAACAATAAAAAAATAAAATAAAAATTAAAGCGCCCATGTCCCCATGTGCTCGCATGTGCCACACATGTGAGGTATCGCCGAGAATGTTAGAGCGAGAGCAATAATTCTAGTCCTAGACCTCCTCTGCAACTCAAAACATGTAACCAGTAAAAAAAAAATTAAAGTGTCGCCTATGGGGATTTTTTAAGTAGCGACGTTTGGCGCCATTCCACGGGCATGTGCAATTTTGAAGAGTGACATGTTTGATATCTATTTACTCAGCATAACTTCATCTTTCACTTTATGCAAACATTGGGCTAACAAGTGGTTAATAATAGAGCTTGCAGTCAGTAGTGTTAGGAGATAGTGCGTGCTGTCTGCGTGCTCTGTACCCAGTACATACCGCTATAATATAGGGCAGGCCCCTACTTTCAAACATCCAACTTACAAACATCTCCTACTTGAAAACGGAAGGAGACAACAGCAAGTGAGATGAAAAAAGATGTACGACAAAACAAATTATACAGGGGTGATAACCCTTCCCTATGTTTTCCAAAAAGCTTAAAAATAGTTTTTTTGACTGGAGCTACACTTTAAAAATGTACCGGTTGAAAATGACAAACAGATTCAACTTAACACAACAAACCTACACAGTCCCTGTCTTGTTTGCACCGCCTGTATACTGCTGTTCTGAGTATATAGGGCCTGGGGGCCACACGCATTTCCTTTTTTTAATATGGGTACGGGGTTCCCCTTAATATGCGTACAAGACCCAAATAGGCTGGTAATGGGCAGGGAGGGCTACCCATGCCATGTTTCTGAATGATTTTCAACCATATTGCAGGAACCAGATATAACATTAAAACCGCAAGCAGTTTTAAATGGTGTTATTTCCGTTTAATGTAATTTTGTGCAGGGACTGTTCTAAACACGGGAAACACGTGGCACTTCACAGGCATACTACAGACACCCCCCAGGCACCATATTTAAAGGAATATTTCACTTTTTTTTTTCACTTTAATCGTCATTAAAATCAGTGCTCCCGCCAAAACGGCCGTTTTTAAAACTTTTTTTTGCAGTGACCCATGTCCCCTGAGGCAGGAGGCAGGTCCCCAAACCCTTTTTAGGACACTATCTTGCATATTAGCCGTTAAAATTAGCACTTTCCAATTCGAACGTTCGAGTCCCATAGACTTCAATGGGGTTCTAACGTTCGTACCGAACGCGGGGGTCGTTCGTAAGTTCTGGTGCGAACCGAACCGGGGGGTGTTCGGCTCATCCCTACCCATAACTATATTCAACACTGGAGGGGGTTCCAGTTCTATCTCCAAACTTGGCATTTGTGACCTTATTGCATGCTTAAGCTGCAGGTATTTAAATGTTAAGTAATTCAGGAGTTTATATTCCTCTTTTAGCATTTGAAATGATTTTAGCCCAGAGCTCGATAATAGTTGGTGTAAAAATATTATTCCATGTCGGGCCCAAGTTGTCGAAATCCGGTAGCATCTCTAACTCAGGCATATGTCTAGTAAGCCATAGCGGGGTGTGAAAATGCATCATTCCTATGTTTTGCTTTTTAAGAGCTATTTCCATACCCTCTGGTAGTGCAGTAGCATTCCTGTGTTGCATAATGGACATTAATTGGGACTTTTAACGAAGCTATGGCCTGGTAAGGTCATGTGTTTCCATCCCACGGAACTTTAAATGAAACCATGGCCTGGTAAGGTCATGCGTTTCCATCCCTATTATATTTAACAAAAAGGGGGAACAAGGGGGACATTGGGACTTTACATGAAGTATGTGCTAGCAAGAGAGCAGAAGGTGAACTAATAGGAATTTGAGAGCAGAAGGTGAACTAATAGGAATTTTATAAAATTCCTATTAGTTCACCTTCTGCTCTCTTGCTACCACATACTTCATGTAAAGTCCCAATGTCCCCCTTGTTCCCCCTTTTGAGCATTCCTGTGTTGTATCTTGAAGTCTTTGGGTTTGTTTGCTTCCCTCTCAGAATGGCTTGGAGTGACGTATATGCTGGGTATCCAGGTTTATCGCATACTAGGGATCTATATCTCTGAATTTCAGTTGAATTGAAGTGATATATGTGGGAAAGCTGGGATGCCAAATAGTAGTCTTGGAGATCTGGGAGTGAAACACCTCACATATCTGTGGGATTCTTCAGTATGTGCCAGGACAATTTATGTCTACTATTCCCCCATACAAATTAATTAAGAATGGCTTCAATTTGCTTGAAGACCCTTAGGGGGATGTATAAGGGAGCATGCCAAACCATCTATAGTATTTTAGGTAATATAATCATTTTTATTATATTTACTCATCCCATCACCCCTAATGGTAGTTCTGACCATGCCTGTGTTTTGGTTTTGATTATTTCAAATAGTGGTTCAGTGCTTAGCTGTGTATAATCCCCCAAGATTACTAGTGACCTCCACTCCCAAGTATTTGATCTTTGACACTCTTTTAAGAGGTAGTGCAGGTATTATGAGAGACGGAAGAAAAATATCTATGGGAAGGATCTGGGATTTATCCCAGTTTATTCTGAATCCTGAGTAACTGCCCATCTGTTCAATAATCTTCAGTGCAGCTTGGAGAGACGGCCCCTGATAAGCTAGATACAGTATGATGTCATCTGCATAAAGCCCAATTTTTCCCCTGTCGAGCCCCTTTTAAGGCCTACAATTTCAGGGTCTGCTCTAATGGCTATTGCTCCGGGGAAGGGTCTTTAATAGTGGGAAATTCCTGTACCCTAAGTGCCCGTTCACATTACCGCGACTTGTCAGGCGACTTAGCCGCCTGACAAGTCGCGCTCCGTTCTGTACTACGGAACCGTTCTAATAGGAGCGACTCAAGTCGCTCCGACTTAGAAAAAGGTTCCTGTAGTATTTTCGGGGCGACTTCAGGCGACTTGCATTGACTTCTATACAGAAGTCATTTTGCAAGTCGCCGCTGAAGTCGTGTGCAGGTCGCGTCTGTGAGACGCGCTGCAAGTCACGTCGCCCCTGTGTGAACGGGCACTAAGGCTGCTTTCACACTGGGGCGGTATTCAGGCGATACAGCGCTAAAAATAGCGCCTGTGTAACGCCTGAAAAAAAACGGCCCCTTTAACTCCAGTGTGAAAGCCGGAGGGCTTTCACACTGGAGCGATGCGCTGGCAGGACGGTGAAAAAAGTCCTGCTAGCCGCATCTTTGCAGCGGTGAAGGAGCGGTGTATTCACCGCTCCTAAACCGCTCCTACCCATTGAAATCAATGGGACACCGCGGCAATACCGCCAGCAAAGCGCCGCTACAGCGGCGCTTTGCGGGCGGGTTTAACCCCTTTTCGGTCGCTAGCGGGGGTTAAAACCACCCCGCTAGCGCCCGCACACCGCCGCTAAAACGACGGTAAAGCGCCGCTAAAAATAGCGGCACTTTACCGCCGACGCCGCTCCCGCTGCAGTGTGAAAGCAGCCTAAGTCCTAGGGGAAAAGTATTTTCTGTGACATATCATTTAAAATACTCTGTGCCAGTGCAAATGTGAATTACATTTTAATAGGTTAAACATCCTATTGAAAAATATTTTAAGGCCTCCATCTGTCTTTTGACCTGCCAGACAGGTGCCCTGAATGTTAGTCATGGAACCCGCTCAATCGACACCAAGAACGTCCATTGCCAAGAGGTCAAATAGTCTCAAAAATAGTTAGTTAAAATAGTTAAATTAAAACAAATCAACTTATACAAATTCACTCAGGCACTCAAAATAAAGACAGCTATCCAATAAAGATACAGAAGCCACCACAAAATGCCAATGTGGGGCCACCAACTGTATCTATGGATATATGTCTAGGGTTGGGGTGTGTTGTCCACCCAATCAGTATTAAAAATCAAGCAGTTTGCCTCAGGGTTGAGATCCCATGGTGAGGAAAAAGCGATAAGGGGAGGGCAAAGGAAGGTATGAGGGGGGAGGAAGGGGAGGGGAGGGGAGAAGAGGGTAGAAGGAAGGGGGAGGCGTGGGGGAAGGAAAGCGGGTGGGAGGAGGGTGAAAACAAAAAGTTCAGGCCTCAGACACCCTTGCAAAAATGTCTGTACTAACGGTAAAAAAATAAACCCTTCAAAATGACCAAAGACGCTCAGAGCAAACGTAAGCAAAGCATAACCACAATACGAATATATACACTGTGGTTTGCAATTGGTTTACCGGGATTATGGCAGAAGATATGATTTTTTGCATCCGAGTAAGTGATCTGGCACTTTCCGGGTCTGGGGTCCGCTGGCGACCTGCTCCCACTGTGATTGGACACAGCAGGAACCAATCAACAGCTCGGCGGACGTCCGGGAGATCGTTCTGGAGAAAGGCAGAACACGGATCTTCACATCCCCCACAGTTAGCAAGCACTCCTAGGGAACACAGTTAACCCTTTGATCGTCCCCTTCCCTGCCAGTAGTACAGTGCATATTTTTTGACATTTTTTTGTGTCACTGGTCCCCAAAGATTGTCTCAGTTAGGTGTCTGATTTGTCTGCCACAATATTGCAGTCACTATAGGTCACGGATCACCGCCATTACTAGTACAAATAAATAAAATTATACCATAGTTTGTAGCCACTATAACTTTTGCGTAAACCAATCAATATACACGTATTGGGATATTTTTTTTCACTAAAAATATGTAGCAGAATAGATATTGGCCTAAACTCATGAACACATTTGATTCTTTACATTTTTTTTAGGAATGTTTTATAGCAGAAAGTAAAACATATATTTATTTATTTTCAAAATTGTTGGTCTTGTTTTGTATATAGAGCAAAAAAAAAAACAGAGGTGATCAAATACCATCAAAAGAAAGCGCTATGTGGGAAAAACAGGACATGTTTTATTTGTGTACAGCAAACATTTTGAGATGGGAATGATGGACACTTACTAGGCATATGAGATACCCCCTGCCACACCCCCTTAAAGGAGAATTAACCCAAAAAAAAGGTAATCAAATCCACAAGGGACTTTTTTACCATTACTATTCCTTTATACTGGCTTTTAAAATTTACAAATGCAGCGATTTATAATTTGAATGAAAGGTTTAACACTGGAAAACACTTTTTGAAAGATAAAAAGTGCATTTTATATATAGCCATATAGATCATACCAAAATGAGGAGGACAGGGGGACTTTGCTCCAAATCAGGGACAGTTAGGAGCAATGTGTACAGCGTCGCACGACTGCGTAAATGTCAAAGAAACGCAGTGCCATATTTAAAAAAAATGGCCTGGTCATGAAGGGGTTAAGAAAAATGGTTAAGAAAAATGCCAGAAAAAGCCTGGTCTTCAAGTGGTTAAATGGTAAAACCAAGAACCTTTTTGGTCTTTGTACATCTTCAAGATAATGTTATAAATGTATACTTTCACATAATTCAGATAAAATGACGCTCTAATATCATAGGGAAAATGGTCGTCGGATAAAGCGAGCACAATGCAATTGAGTGCTTCAACGCTTAGCTTGGCGGAAGTCTGCCACAACAAATATGGCGTCGGAGCGCGGACGCTGACGCCGTCGTGATGACCTTTGGTCACGTGACAGCTTCAGATTCCGGATAGGTCAGGCCTCGGGGCTGTGCGGCGGGGAAGATGGCTGCGTCCAAGGTGAAGCAGGACATGCCCCCTCCAGGGGGATACGGCTCCGTGGATTATAAAAGAAACCTGCCTCGTCGGGGCTTTAGCGGTGGGTGTCTGGGAGCAGGGTGGAAGGAGGAGAGTGTGTCCTGGTTTTCGCTTCTATTAGACTCAGGCTGGTTACTAAGGATAGGGGAAATGTTTCTGTTATTAGCTGTGGTTTTCTGTGCTGTATTTTGGTAATGGTGACTGGAATCTGCCATGGTCAGCACAGACACTTGAATGCCTTTCATTAGGCTGTTTCCACACCTGAGTGTAACCGAAATGCTTGTTTCTGTTTTCAAATGTCTGGAAAAAACATTCCAGTTCCATTGTTTCTCAATGGCACCCCAGGGTTATCTGATGTAGGGAGGAGCCGTGAGAGCCACCGAGGGACCCCAGAAGAGCAGGTTTGGGGCCACTCTGTGCAAAACGAGCTGCACAGTGGAGGTAAGACTGACATGTGTTTTTTTTTTTTTTTTTTTTAATAACAAAAACCTTTACAATCACTTTGAAAACTAAAATTAATGGTAACACCGTAGATTACTAAAGTGTAACTCCCTTTTGCACTGGTGTGCTTTAATCACTTTCATATATCAAAATGACAACGGCAAAGTGGTTTCAATATCCTGACCGGACGTCATATGACATCCAACAGGATATCAAACTGCTGCGCGCCCCTGGGGGCTCACATTGTGGCGATCGTTGCGGTGTGTCAGTCTGACACACTGTAACTCCGATCCAGGTAAAGAGTCTCAGACTCTACCACGTGATCCACCATGTTCAATCACGACTGATCACAGTCTAAACAGGAAGAGCCAATGATCGGCTTTTCCTCACTCGTGTCTGTGAGGGGTGGGGTCTGTGCTGATTAATTATTAGCGCAGACCACCAGGGATGTCACTATCAGGTATGCCACACTAGGCCACCAGGGGTGCCAATCAGTGCCCACAATGGATGCCCATCAGTGCCCACCATGGACATCACTGATTGGCAGGCATTATTGATTGGCATCCATCAGTACCATTTATTAGTGAACAGTGCCACCTATCTGTGCTACCTTTTAGTGCCCATCAGCAAAACTTTTATTCACAAAGTTTTTTTGTAACGGAAACAAGAAAAAAAACATTTTTTTTTAGCAGAAAATAAAAATCCCAGCGGTAATCAAATACCACCAAAAGAAAGTTCTATTTGTGGGAAATAAAATGGGTAGTTTGGGTACAGTGTTGTATAACCACGCAATTGTCATTCAAAGTGCGACAGCGCATAAATCTGAAAACCCAGGATATCTGCTAAATTTGCACCATTTAGGAGATATCCCTGGTGTCTGCATGGGCCGAAGTCATCGGCACAAGCACACTGAAGCAATGGCACGTTCGTGCCGTTACTGGCGGCGCATGCGCCTGAGTGACATCCTGGCTCCGGCCAGTCACAGCGCTGGAACCCGCGATAACCAATAGTAACTTCGGGAGACGTGTCGCCGGCCGGTGATGTGTACTGGGACCACTGCGGGGGGCTTCAATCTAAGGTGCTGGTGCATTTTTGGAAAGGGTTAGGGACTTTTTTCCTGCAGCAGATTGCATGTAATAGACTTCAATACTTCAATGCCATAAACACAAGTGTAACATTTTTTGATGTGTTTTCTGTATTTGTTTTTTTATTTTTGCTAATAGGAATTTAAGACCGTTCTGTTAATGGAGTACAACATTGATGCGACTTTACACTCTGGCACTCAAGTAACATCAAACCATTGTGTCCAAAGTCATATGTTTGGGTTAAATATCAAGGTTAAAAAGGGACTGCAGTCTGCTCACATAATTTGTAATAAAAACATCTTTGCCATTCTGAAGCTTCCCTCCAACCACTTTGCATATTTTATATATGCTGTACTTGCAGAAATATTTTGCAGTAATCTCCCTCCACTAAGTCTGGCTGCAGCCATTTTAACTGAGGGCAGCTGAAGCTGCTGCCTATTCACTTCCTGGATTTACACAGACACGCACACCCCTCCAGCTCTACAGCTCTCTTATGACTCATTGCCCCTCCCTTCCTGTCAAACTCTCACAAGAGCGAGAGAGAGCTGTGCATGATGTCAAAAGCCTAGGCTTTTTACTAGACAAACAGGAAGTGGGCTGTATAAGGTATTTACTCACAGAAAAAAAATGCTTTACTATCCAAAGTTAAAACAACAAGGGCAGAAAATTTAATAGATAAAAAAATGACTAGGACTACGTTTCCACTATAACTACAAAGTTGTGTGATTTAGGGTGCAACTTTTGAAGTATGATTTTGATGCAACTTTACAGTATTAAAGTTGCATCAAAATAGTGCAGGAACCTTTTCAAAGCCGCGACAGCTTTAAAGGGGGTTGTAAAGGTTTGTTTTTTATTTTCTAAATAGGTTTCTTTAAGCTAATGCATTGTTGGTTCACTTACCTTTTCCTTCGATTTCCCTTCTCAATGTTTTTTTTTTCTTTGTTTTCTTTGTCTGAATTTCTCACTTCCTGTTCCTCCTCAGTAAGCAGTTCGGTAAGCTGTTCTGGCTGACTAAACACCGCTCGGATGATGGTGTGAAGTTTACTGAGGAGAAACGGGAAGTGAGAAATTCATACAAAGAAAAAAAACATTTAGAAAGGTAATCGAAGGAAAAGGTAAGTGAACCAACAATGCGCTAGCTTAAAGGACTCTATTTAGAAATAAAAATCAAAGCTTTACAACCCCTTTAAGTCGCATAGATGGAAACTGGTGCCGTTGAAATCAATAGGCTGTGACTTCTCATGTGACTGTGTCCAAAGTTGCATGACAAGTCGCACTAGTGGAAACGGAGCTTTAAGGTTAAAGTGTCCCAAACCCTCTTTAGTTTTTGAAATTAAAATAACAAACATGTTCTACTTACCTGCTCTGTGCAATGGTTATGCACAGAGCAGCCCTGATTCTCTTCTGGGGTCCCCCGTTAGCACTCCAGGCCCCTCTTCAGCAGTTGTCTCCACGGAAAGCCGCTTTTCACGAGGGCCCAAGTGCATGCTCGCCACAGCTTTTGATTATCAGCAGTGGGAGCCAATGGCTCCCACTGCTATCAATCTGTCCAATGAGGAGGGAGACAGTGATGGGAGCCGCTGCTGTCGTGTATCGGATTGGGTTTATGTAAAATAAGGGCGCAGGGTCTGGGAGGAGCTGCAGTACAAAGGGTTTTTCACCATAGAATGCATTCAGGTGAAAAACCTTGAGGCCACTTTAAGGTTAAATTTTAGGGTTAAGGGCTAAGGTTTGCGGTAATCATTAGGGTTAAAACTCTAACAATTATGCTAACCCTAATGAGTACCTCTCTCTAACCTTAAACCCAACTCTAATCCTTAATGCTTACATTTAACCCAAACCATAGCTCTTAACCATAACATTTAACTTTAACATGAGACATTGGACACAATGGTGCTACTTGAGTGCCAGAGAGTATGAAGTCGCATCAAAGTCGCACTACATGAAAAGAACAGTCATACTTTCCTATTCGTGTAAAAAAAAAAAAAAAAGTGAAACGCACCAATGTTCAAAAATGCAAAACGCAGTAATGCATCAACTGCAACCTGCATAGCTGTGAACCTAGCCTTATTGTCCTTTTCCAGGATGACCAAAGCACATGAAAATGCTATATAAGTACATAAATAAATAAAAACGATTCCCTATTAAGTCCTATGTGACTGTTCACACTACAGATGTGATAAGTGATTATTCCTGCGCTGCTCCGAGTAAAGGCTACCTATATGAATAGCTGCATACACCAATGTGAACCAAACTGTGTCCAATAAAAAAATATATATATGGAAAAAGTTGATGTCGCACTATTCTTACTCTATTGTAAGAGGGGGGCTATTGCACCTTCTACTCTAATACTATATAAATGACTTACAAATAGTATGAAGGGTCAATGCAATATTTGGGTATGTGATAAATTCTAGATGTTCTATGTGGCTTGTAATTGAATGTGGTGTGGGTATTTTGTAGAAAAGAGTATTATAGAATAGAGTGCCAAAAAAAATCAAAAAAAATGTACTGTAAAAATCTATAAACCCACTTGCAGAGGTGAAAATACCTAGTAGTGTTGAGTGTATATAAACCTTGCGAGAATGTATTAATGTAGGATATTATCGCATTGAAATCCCATATAACAATTTAAAGAAGGAAAAAAATAATATATATCAATAAATAAATCAACAAATGTATGTGTGTTTTTTTATTTTTTCTTTAACCACTTAAGGACCACCGCATGGCAATGTACGTCGGTGCAGTGGCACGTACATGTACGTGCTCGCCTTCCAAAACGCCTGCTAGCACCTGCGTTTTGCCCCTCCGCCCAGCCAAGTGCAGTATCGATCGATCACTGTCACTTACAAAACACTAAACCCATAACTGCAGCGTTTGTAGAGTCAGGCCTGATCCCTGTGATCGCTAACAGTTTTTTTTGGTAGCGTTTTATATTTCAATCCGGAAGGCGGTGCTTGGATTTCGGGGTCCCGTACGTGGCTAGGCTCCCAAAAAGTCCCCCACATGTGGTATCCCCGTACTCGGGGAAAAGCAGCAGAATTTATTTTGGGGTGTAATTTGACTTATGCCCATAGCATGTGTGAGCAATATATCATTTAGTGACAACTTTGTGCAAAAAAAAAACAAAAACAAATTGTAATATTCCTGCAACTTGTGGCAAAATATAAAATATTCCATGGACTCAACATGCCTCTCAGTAAATAGCTTGGGGTGTCTACTTTCCAAAATGGGGTCATTTGGGGGGGGGTTTTGTGCTATTTTGGCATTTTATGGCCTTCGAAACTGTGATAGGTAGTGAGGAGTGTAATAAAAAATTTGCACCCTTAGAAATCCTGAAGGCAGTGATTGGTTTTCAGGGTGCCGTACGCAGCTAGACTCCCAAAAAGTCCCACATATGGGGTATCCCCGTACTCAGGAGAAGCAACAGAATATATTTTGGGGTGCAATTCCACATATAACTATGGCATGTGTGAGTAATATATCATTTAGTGACAACTTTAGTGTAAACTTTTATTTTTTTATTTTTTGTGTCATTCAATCACTTGGGACAAAAAAAAAATTCAGTGGGCTCAACATGCCCCTCAGCAATTTCCTTGGGGTGTCTACTTTCCAAAATGGGGTCATTTGGGGGGGGGGGGGGGTTGTACTGCCCTGCCATTTTAGCAACTCTTGAAATGGGCAGTCATAAATTAATAGCTGTGTAAATTCCAGAAAATGTACTCTAGTTTGTAGACGCTATAACTTTTGCGCAAACCAATAAATATACGCTTATTGAATTTTTTTTTTACTAAAGACATGTGGCTGAATACAATTTGCCCTAAATGTATGACTAAAATTGAGTTTATTCGATTTTTCTCCAGTCATCTTCCAGGACGGCACACCTGAGAGAGATGACTGGTCCACCTGACAGGAAACACAATCAACAACAAATTTAAAAGTCCCCACCCCTCCCTCAGACCCTCAGTTCTTGATTGTGTTTCCCACAGGATGGCAGCGAAACCAAGTTTCTTTCTAAAATTTTTTCTTATGGGGTCTGGGACCCCGTGTTTTTCGTTAGGTTTTTTTCCTGGGACTTAAACAGACAGGGTCTGTGGTGCTCCCTTGTATACCCCCAGGAGAAATCTTGGGGGGGGGGGGGGGTATTCCTCACTCAAGGTCTCCTTAGGGAGCCTTGTAAAAGCCTCGTGGGACAGGGGAGTTGTCCCAGTAGCGCTATTTCCCCTGTTGTCTTGTTTTTTTCTTACCTGCACATTTCGTTGGTGGAGTGGTGAGTTGCTGCTTGTCCCTATACGGAATGCGAGTGGCGTGCGTTCCAACGCCACAGCGCATGTCCGGAAGTCCAAGGGCGTCACTTCCGGGTGTCGAGTTCTGGAAGTGGGACGGCTGGACGCACCGGCGTTCGTTCCAGCCTCAGGCGCAGGACCGGAAGAGGCCGTACGTCATTTCCGGACGACGGACCTCCTTAAAGATGGCGCCGATCGGCGCGTTTTTCAAACAGAACGGGTGTGCTGTGATACACCCAGTCTCCTCGTCCGACAAGACGCTTTCCCGGAGGCAGCACTTGAAAAAAAGACAACAAGGGGACGCTCGAGACCTGATCCAGCGATCCTGCAGGGCAGCAAATCGCCATGGAAGAGGAAGGTCCGTCTGAGCAGACAGCCGTTGAGGTCGCCACTGGGGGTGAGTGATCCAACTTTATTTAGGGGCAGGGTTCTCTGGGGTAGAGCTCCTGTGCCCCTTTTTAGGACTTGTGTAGCTAAATTGTCTATTTTTTGACTATTCCCAGGGACCGAAAGCTCTGCCCAGGGGTCAGCTGCTAGGTCTAAGGGAAAGGCTACTTCAAAGTCCAGGCGTTGTGGTTACTGTAACTCTAAGTTGGCACAAGACCACTCCAAACCTTTCTGCGATCGATGTATCATCAAGCTCGCAGGCAAGGAGACCGCTCAGGTCGTGAAAGAATGTAGGGCCTTACAAGCAGAAATGTTGGCTACCCTTCAATCTTTTCAGTCCACCCTTGTGAAGGGTTTGGAGGAAGTACCGTCAGAGAGAGAGAGACTCCTCAGTTACAGGAAAACTTTTCCACATCTTATGCGGAAAGTTCCCAGGGCCAAGTCTCCCTATTATCTGAGGTGGAGGAAGGCCAGGTCCCAGATTGTAGTTCTGGAGAGGAAGATTCAGACCAAGATAGCCAGGGGGAGGCTAAGCTTGGGGGATTTTTGTTCTCGAGTGAGGACATGGAAGGTTTATTAAAAGCCATTTACACCTCAGAAGATATTCAGGTTCCCTCTGCTCAAGTCTCAGCACAGGATAGAGTATATAGAGGTTTAGGAAGGTTACAGTCCAGAACCTTTCCCATCCACCAGTCTCTGAAGGAGATAATCCTCAGAGAATGGAAGGAACCTGAACGCAAGCTTCTCAAACTGAAAGCTTGGAAAAGGAGGTGTCCCTTTGAAGATGAGGAGGAGGAAAAATTTTTTACAGCTCCTCGCTTGGATGCAGCCTTAGCGCAGGTATCTAAGAGGTCCGATTTATCCTTTGAAGATTCTGGTAATATCCAGGATCAGATGGATAGAAAGTCGGAAACTTTACTCAAAAGAGCCTGGGAGGCGAATGCGGCGGCAATGGCGCCTGCCCTAGCTTCCGCCTGTGTAGCCAGAAATGCTGACACCTGGCTTGGCAAATTAATGGATCATGTTTCCCGCAGTAGGGAGGCTAAAGAGATCGTAGACTCGCTGGAGGTAATCAGTCGAGCAGTAGCATATGTGGCAGATGCAGCAGTGGAGACTGTTAGGACCACAGCTAAAGCAGCAGCACTTTTGAACTCTGCCAGGAGGGCTCTATGGGTCAAGACCTGGGATGGGGATTTTACTTCCAAGTCTCGCCTATGCGGCATCCCCTTTGAAGGTTCCTTGCTGTTTGGTTCAGGCCTAGATCAGGTTTTGTCCCGATCTACGGAGAAGGGCAAGAAATTTCCTGTAAGGCCCAAGAAGGAAAGGGGTAAGAAATTTTTTCGAGGCCCCTATTCAAAGACCCATCATAAGGGGAAAGCTGAACAAAGGAGGAAATGGAACTTGGGAAAAGGAAAAGAAAAAAGTGCAATTCTTTTCTCCAGCTCTGGAGCCTCTCAGAAAGAAGGCAAATGACGCCACCGTAAAGGTAGGCGCAAGACTCAGCGATTTCCTTCCACAGTGGGAAAGGATTATGCAGAGTCCATACATTTTAAACCTTTTAGAAGTGGGGTACAGACTGGAATTTCAGACTCATCCCCCACAGGAATTTTTGGTTACTTTTCCTCCCAGGGACCCAACCAAGGCAGAAGGGTTACTGAAAAATCTAAAGGAGCTAGCAGAGCAAAGGGTTATTACTCCAGTACCAACCAATCAGCTTACACAGGGTTTTTACTCACACGTATTTGTGGTTCCAAAACCCTCAGGAAAATTTCGGTTGATAATAAATTTGAGAAGACTCAACCGTTACCTGCTTCACAAAAAGTTCAGGATGGAGAGTATTTACTCAGTAAGAAAACATCTACAGAGAGGAGTCTTTATGGTCACCCTGGACCTAAAAGACGCTTATCTACACGTACCCATTGCTCCCGAACACCAGAAGTACCTACGCTTCGCTGTTTGCATACAGCAGAGGATACAACACTGGCAGTTCAGGGCTCTTCCCTTTGGGCTGGCGGCAAGTCCAAGGATATTCACAAAGGTGTTAGCCGAAGTAGTAGCATACCTACACCTGCAGGGGATAGGGTTAATACCCTATCTGGACGACTTGCTGATCTACAGTGTGGATCAGAGGCAAGCAGTAATAGACAGAGACATCGTGTTAGAAACTCTGGAGACCTTGGGCTGGATGGTCAGTCGGGAGAAGTCCTCACTGACTCCATCTCAGTCCAAACTATACCTAGGCTACCTGTTAGACTCGCAGGCACAGAAGGTATTCTTACCAACAGAGAAGGTAACGAAGGTCCAGAATGTGGTTGTCACCCTTCTCGAAAGAGGAGAAGCCTCTCTGAGATGTATAATGAGACTGCTGGGTCTCATGACGGCCTGCATTCCGGCAGTAACCTGGGCACAACTCCATTCTCGGGAGCTTCAGGCTTTTCTGCTTGCCTCATGGGGAGGCAAAAGAGAAACATTAGAGAACAGAGTAACCATCACAGAGGAGGTATCTCGTTCTCTGCGGTGGTGGCTCGACCCACAGAATTTGTTGAAAGGTCGCCCCTGGTCTCAGGTAAACCCTTTGGTCTTAACCACGGACGCCAGCGCTTGGGGTTGGGGGGCTCATCTGGGAGACCAATATACCCAAGGGTCCTGGAACCACAGCCAAGCCAGGGAGTCTTCCAATTTCAGGGAGCTTCTGGCAGTAGGCAAAGCCCTAGACTATTTCCGAGAGGAACTGCAGGACAAGGAGGTTCAGGTCCTCTCAGACAACCTGGTTACGGTGGCATACTTAAACCACCAAGGGGGGACAAGGTCGGACAAACTAAGACGGTTAGCACAACAGATCCTTGTGAAAGCAGAAAAGAGGGTCCTTTCACTGTCAGCGATTCATATAAGGGGCTCACTCAATCTGCAAGCAGATTTTCTAAGCAGACAGCCCATCCTTCAGGGGGAATGGGGATTGAGCAAATAAATCTTCTCCCTGGTGTGCAGACATTTTGGCAAGCCAGAAATAGATTTGTTCGCCTCCCGGGAGAATGCGAAGGGTCTCAAGTTTTTCTCCCTTTACAAGGATCAAGAAGCAGAAGGGATAGACGCTCTTGTACAAGTGTGGGATTTCAGGCTGGCTTATGCCTTTCCCCCATTGGTGCTCCTTCCCAGAGTCCTACAGAAATTAGCCTACTCAAGGTCAGACCTGATACTGATAGCACCCTGGTGGCCCAAGAGAGTTTGGTTTCCCACCATTCAGAGTCTCGCGATAGCTCCCCCACTGCGTCTGCCGGTGCAACGAGACCTACTCAGTCAGGGTCCAATCTTTCACCCCGACCCGGGTCGTCTCTCTCTGACAGCATGGCTATTGAAAGGGAAATACTCCGAGACAGGGGCTGTTCGGAAAAAGTGATAGATACTCTTCTCCTCAGTAGGAAAGGCGTCACCAGAAAAATTTATGCAAAGGTCTGGAAAGTCTTCTCCCACTGGCTACAGTCTAAGGAGGGGGCTCTCCAGATGATACCTACCATCCTAGACTTTCTTCAGGAGGGGGTGGACCAGGGTTTGGCAGTTAGCACCCTAAAGGTCCAGGTGGCAGCCCTGTCCGTGTTTTTTGATAGGAAGCTAGGACAGGAGCCGCTAATAAAAAGATTTTTGTCAGCCAGGGAAAGGGTAGTTCCAGTTAGGTCGGTCAGTTGCCCTCCATGGGATCTGTCCCTGGTATTAGATGCCCTAACAAGGGGGCCTTTTGAGCCGGTGGCTCAAATTTCGGTTAGACTCTTGTCATTTAAGTTGGCCTTCCTCCTGGCTATCACTACGGCCAGGAGGGTGAGTGATATACAGGCTCTGTCGATTAAAGAGCCGTTTTTGCGCATCCTAGAGGATAGGGTAATCCTCACTCAGGATCCTCTTTATTTGCCAAAGGTAGCTTCATTATTTCACAGAACACAGGAGATTATTCTCCCGTCCTTTTGCCAGAATCCTAAGAATAAGGAAGAGGAAAGATTTCATTTCTTAGATGTCAGACGTTGTCTCCTAGTCTATTTAGAAAGGGTGAAAGACTTTAGGAGATCCAGTCATTTATTGGTCACTTTTTCAGGGAAGAAAAAGGGTCTTCAAGCATCTAAGTCTACGATAGCTAGATGGGTTAGACAAACCATATCCATCGCTTATAGACGGGCAGGTAAACCAGTACCAACCCGCCTTAAGGCGCATTCAGCCAGATCCCTAGCGACCTCCTGGGCAGAGAGGGCAGGCGCCTCAATCGACCAGATCTGCAAAGCAGCAACATGGACGAGCCATAGAACATTTCTGAGGCACTACAGAGTGGAGCTGTTGTCCCCTCAGGATTTGGCATTTGGCAGGAAGGTCCTACAAGCGGTTGTCCCGCCCTAAAGGTAGGCCTGAACTTCTTGCTTATCCTCTCAGGTGTGCCGTCCTGGAAGATGACTGGAGAAAATGACCAGGTACACTTACCGGTAACGTCTTTTCTAGGAAATCTTCCAGGACGGCAGGCCTACTCCCTACCCTTGTTTTATTGGTGTGGTATATTAATTCTTCACAGAATGTTCCCTCTGACACTGGTGTGGGATTTTCTTTACCATAACTGAGGGTCTGAGGGAGGGGTGGGGACTTTTAAATTTGTTGTTGATTGTGTTTCCTGTCAGGTGGACCAGTCATCTCTCTCAGGTGTGCCGTCCTGGAAGATTTCCTAGAAAAGACGTTACCGGTAAGTGTAACTGGTCATTTTCTTATAACAAAAAGTAGAAAATATTTTTTTTTTCTCAAAATTTTCGGTCTTTTTCCATTTATGTCGCAAAAAATAAAAATCGCAGAGGCAATCAAATACCATCAAAAGAAAGCTCAGCTGTGTGATCAGGGTGGAATGTATCTTTTGATCCCTAAGCTCTTTACTGTCCTGACCCCTCTTTCCTCACTCTCTTCCCCCTTTCTTCCCTCCCCTATACAAGTTGCAGTAATACCCGATTACTTAAGTTATGACCTCTAGTCTCATTAGACCAGCATGGTGGCACATACAGAGCTCCCCCCCCCCCAGAGTGAACGTTGCCAGAATGAACACAATAGCCCTAGTCTACCTGTAATGAGTGGGCAGCACCCGCTGAGAGGATAGTGGTGCACACACACCCACTTTAACTTAGACTAATCATGGTAGGACTACAGGCTCTCTTACCATACTACCTAAATCGAAGCTCAAAACAAACACTTTAACCACGTGACAGTTCGACACCACTGTAGTAGAGTGGATTTCTCTGTGGTTTCTTTTTTTTATGTTTATGTAACAATGTAACATGAATATGTTGGAATATTCTGTATTTTTTTTTCCCCCTCCTATCTTGCTTCTATATCTCAATAAAAATAAGATTGAATTAAAAGAAAGCTCTATTTGTGGGAAGAAATGGACGCAAATTTCATTTGGGTGCAACATTGCATGACCGCGCAATTACCAGTAAAAGCAGCGCAGTGCGAAATTGTAAAAAGACCTCTGGTCCTTAAGTGGTTGTAAAGCCTTACAAACCACTTTGACCTACAGGTAAGTCTAGATTAAGGCTTACCTGTAGGTCCAAGCAATATCTCCAGGCGCACTGAGCGCGGCATTTCCAAGAATGGAGCTGTCGCGCGTGTCGACTCCCGTGCGCATGCACGAGTGACGTCATCGCGGCTTCACCGAATGACAGCGGCGGAGCTGCGAGACCCCACCAACAAGATGGATGCGGCGGACTACAGGGGACAGCGGCGACTTCGCTGGCTCCTGTGTCAGGTAAGTGATACATAATGGGCTACTATGCGATGCATAGTAGCCCATTATGCTTTGCCTTTGCAGGGAATGAAAGAGGAAGTAAACTCATCAGGGTTTATTTCCTCTTTAGGCTGACAATTGGTCCGGGGCTGAAGTGGTTAAATTGTTATATGGGATTACAATGCGATAATATCCTACATTA
The DNA here is from genome assembly GCF_037356315.1 of Lithobates pipiens. NCBI lineage: Eukaryota > Metazoa > Chordata > Amphibia > Anura > Ranidae > Lithobates > Lithobates pipiens. The sequence continues at coordinate 117,652,920 of NW_027507718.1, read as the reverse complement.
ATACATTCTCGCAAGGTTTATATACACTCAACACTACTGGGTATTTTCACCTCTGCAAGTGGGTTTATAGATTTTTTTACAGTACTTTTTATTTTATTTTTTTTATTTATTTTTTGGCACTCTATTCTATAATACTCTTTTCTACAAAATACCCACACCACATTCAATTACAAGCCATATAGAACATCTAGAATTTCACATACCCAAATATTGCATTGACCCTTCATACTATTTGTAAGTCATTTATATAGTATTAGAGTAAAAGGTGTAACAGCCCCCCTCTTACAATAGAGTAAGAATAGCGCGACATCAACTTTTTCCACACTACAGATGTGCTACACTTTCAATGTCCTGCATGCTGTATCTTTTCTACAGTTTTTCAAAAGTGCACCAAAAAGGCACCTTCTATTGTAAGGGTAATGGTAATGCATCAAAATCTCATTAGTGTTGAAAGGTCCCTAAAGGCAAAACTTTTTTTGATAAAATTGAAAGGGATTAAAACATCTGTCAGGTTTTTATTGCTGTCTGTGCCCCCGTTTCACCTTCTCTACTTGTCCTGCTTACTTTTTATCACCGAAAGCGAAAGAAAATCCCATATTTTGGGCTGTCCTCCCGAACGGGAATAGTGGGGATATGTATCATTGGGGACAATCAGGTATTCCTACACTTTAGAGGGATTTTCTGTTTTGGCTATGGGACAGGAAGTGAAGGGAAATCTCCCCAATGGGTCACATGGCTACAAAACCCTCACTCCATCCAAAAAGAGGGGGCTTTTATGCCTTTTGTCCAAATTTTTTTTTTTTTTTTTTTTTTTTCATTTAACTCAAGGAAAATGCATCAAAACAGCTGTTGACACTCATATCAAGACACATATTGTGGCACATGAATATGCATTATGACATGTACAGTGAGATTCAAAACATGTGACAACTCTTTAAAATGTTCAATGCATTATGACACCTTTTTAAAAGCCAGATTCCTAAAGTGGAACTTGACCTAATTTTACATGGTCCTCTCTCCTGCATCCTATGCCTAATCCCTTCCTCTTGCACATTGTCCAAAAAAGTTTGTGTTTTTGTGTGTTTATTTTTTTATTTTTTTTATATTTCTTAAAGTGGACCTTCACCCTCAAGTGGAAGTTATGCTCATTGGAACAAACCCCCCCCCTGGTGCCACAATTGGCAACTTTCAGGGGGTGCAGATACCTGTATAATCCAGGTATCTGTTCCCACTTCCGGTTATAGCTAGCCGCAAATGCACCCCCCCCCCCTTGTGTTTTGGGAAACGCACAGTTGCCAGGACACAGCGGGACCAGTGAAGACGCGCAGCGCGACTCTCGCATGCACAGTAGGGAACCGGGAAGTTAAGCCGCAACACTTCACTTCCCGATTCCCTGACAGAGGATGGCGGCGGGGGCAGCCGAGAGACGAGCGATTGCTCATCATCTGCTGCCGACGTCGCTGGACCCTGGAACAGGTAAGTGTCCATTTATAAAAAGTCGGCAGCTGCAGTATTTGTAGCTGCTGACTTTTTAATTTTTTTTCAGATGGCACTCCTCTTTAACTTTGGCATAGGCCAAAATGACACCTCAGCCCCTCTCTGCATGCAACATCTCACAAACTGTCTCCTGGAATGTGTGATGAAGCCATTCCAGGAGCCATTTGTGATCGCTCTCTCTCGCTCTCTCGCTCTCTCGCTCTCTCGCTCTCTCGCTCTCGCGCGCTCTCGCGCGCTCTCTCGCGCTCTCTCGCTCTCTCTCGCTCTCTCGCTCTCTCTCTCGCTCTCTCGCTCTCTCTCGCGCTCTCTCGCTCTCGCGCGCTCTCTCGCTCTCGCGCGCTCTCTCGCTCTCGCGCGCTCTCTCGCTCTCGCGCCCTCTCTCTCTCAAGTCCCATATACCTGGCAGAGTCTCATGGTGTGTCTGTGCATGCATGTTTTCAATTCAAGATTGCAGCACTGGAGAAGAGGGGTGATGGTAGAGCTTTTGTTTCAAGTAACAACATTGGACGCCCTCGTGACCACATGGTTGGGATCTTTCTTGAGCCTGGACCAGCTGAGTGATGTCAGCTAACTGCAGGCTTTAGCCCTCTGTTGGCTTTAAACAGGTCACAGGAGTGTAGAACTAGTGTAGCTTTGGCTATATTTATCCATTAACCTCCTGTCAACTGCAAGTGGGTGCAGGTTTGGCAACGTACATATATTTGGACACGGCATGCGTTTGGAAGCAGATTTCAGCCAATGAAGGGAGTAAAACCTTATGGAGGTCAAGTGGTTGAAGCAGGAAGAAAACTTGCCACTAAAAATACAATTTTTGGATCCCCTGGAGCTGTTTGTCTAAATATGCTAGTATGTATAGAATGTTTGTATATCAAGGCAGACTTGCATTGCAAGTAAACCCTTCCACTGCTGTGATGTCAGCTCTCTTCTCCCATCTTCTTCCAACCTTCTACATGGTTTCAGAGTCTTTCCTCTTGATCAACTATTTGCCTTATGCATATGGGAGTTACTTTGTCTCAGCACACCACCTTGCTGAGATTATACATCAAGCTGCAGAAGTGGCGGCATTAAAACGTTGACATTCCTATTTAAATTGTGAAGATTTGGCGGGAGGAGTAGCAAAGGGCAGCAGACAAGAATATGATAGTGTTGGATTTTTTTCTTATGTTTACCCTGCTTCTAAGGCAGGGCTCGACAAAACCCGGGCGCCAGGTCGCATTTGCGACTAGAATTAGCGACCTGGGGCAGCACAGCTGGGGGTATCCTGTCTCTGTGGACCCCCCCGGCGTGATCGCGTCGGGCCGTTCCGCCGACGGCCGGTAATTGAGGCCGCGGCTTTGAGGCCTTCTGCGGTCCTATGATTCCTTCTGGAATCTGGCACCTTTTGTGGTGGCCGTTGGTATGACAACCAGCAATGCTAATGGAGCTTCCGTTGCCTGTTTTTTTTTTTATTTTTTTTTATTGCCTGCCTATCTCCTTCCCTTTATTTCGAACCTCTAAACATTATAAATATTTTTTATTCTAACACCCTGGAGAATAAAATGGTGGTTGTTGCAATACTGTCTGTCACACCGTATTTGCGCAGCGGACTTACAAGTGCACTTTTTTGGGGAACAATTATTTATTTAATAAAAAAATAAGACATCAGTAAAGTTAGCCCAATTTTTTTTATATATTATGAAAGATAATGTTACACTGAGTAAATTGATACCCAACATGTCACGCTTCAAAATTGCACCCGCTCATGGAATGGCGACAAACTTTTACCCTTTAAAATCTCCATAGGTGACGTTTAAAAAAATTCTACAGGTTGCATGTTTTGAGTTACAGAGGAGGTCTAGGGCTAGAATTATTGCTCTCGCTCTACCGATCACGGCAATACCTCCTATGTGTGGTTTGAACACCGCTTTCATATGCGGGCGGGACAGGGCGTGTTTTAAAAAAAAAAAAACTATCTTCCCCTCACTCGTCTCCATGTCAGGCCAGGGACAGGTCCGGATCGCCGTTACAGACCTGGCTCCTAACTTTTTAACCACTTCCCGACCAGCGCACGACTATGTACGTCGACAGAATGGCACGGGCAGGCATATTGGCGTACAGGTACGTCCAATATTCAATGCCGCCCTGCCATCGGGAGCGCGCCGCTGGCGGCGCGCTCCCGCGCTGGTTGGGGCCCCCGTGAGTCCGGTCGCGGGACCCGCGGACTCGATCGCCGCGGGCATCTCCGCGATCGTCTCACGGAGCGGCCGAATGGAGGAAATGCTGTGTAAACAACATTTCTCCATTCTGCCTAGCAACTAGTGACGCTGATCTCTGCTCCATGTGATTGGAGCAGAGATCAGTGTTCACTAAATGAAAGCCCAACCCCCCCACAGTTAGTTAGTAACACACCCCTAGGAACACTTAACCCCTACACTGCCACCCACTGGTTAACCCTTTCACTGCCAGTGTCATTTACACAGGAATCACTGCATTTATATAGCAGTGATTACTGTATAAATGACAATGGTCCCAAAAATGTGTCAAAAATGTCCGATGGGTCCCCCACAATGTCGCTGTCACAATAAAAATCGCTGATCGCCGCCATTACTAGTAAAAAAAAAATAATAAAAAATTAATAAAAATGCTATAAAACTATCCCTATTTTGTAAATGCTATAACTTTTGCGCAAACCAATCAATCGCTTATTGCGATTTTTTTTTTTTTTTTTTTTTTTTCCAAAAATATGTAGAAGAATACGTATCGGCCTAAACTGAGGGGAAAAAATGTTTTTTTATATATTTTTGGGGGATATTTATTATAACAAAGTAAAAAATAATGCGTTTTTTTTCAAAATTGTCGCTCTATTTTTGTTTATAGCGCAAAAAAATAAAAACCGAAGGGGTGATCAAATACCACCAAAAGAAAGCTCTATTTGTGGGAAAAAAAGGACGTCAATTTTGTTTGTCAGCCACGTCGCACGACCGCGCAATTGTCAGTTAAAGCGACGCAGTGCCGAATCGCAAAAAGTGGTCTGGTCTTTGACCAGCAAAATGGTCCGGTCTGCAAGTGGTTAAGCTGGCTCCTAGATTTCAAGCAAATTTGTCAAGCCCTGTTCTAAGGCCCCTTTCACACTTGTGTGACTTGGGACTGCAAAGTCACGTGAAAAGTTGTACCCCATGATTTCCAATGTGTACCGTTCATATCTGTGCGGCATCAAAGTAGTTCCTGCACTACTTTGGTCCGACAGTGATGCAACTTGAGGTCCATAGACCTCAAGATTACACAGGCATTGGTTCAAGTTGCGGGAAAGTTGCACAAAAACACAACTGTGTTGCTTGTTTAAAAAATACCAGCCAGCAGCCCTCTGTAGTAGAAGATGCTGAATATCTAATGCTAGGCAGGAATTCTACTTGAAAGAAACAACGTTAAATGTCGGCACCAAAAAGTTATGTGTTCTTCGGACAAGTCTAGGGCTGCAACTAACGATTATTTTCATAATCGATTAGTTGGCCGATTTATTGTTTCGATTAATCGGTTAATAACCTTTAAAAAAAATTGACTTTCATTTTCAACCACAGTGACGGGACAATTTGGAAATAATAGAAAACTTCTTAGTCAAAGGAATTTTCAGGCAGTGTGTGTGGTTTTCCGTTCAGAAATTACATTAATGTTAAAAAGTGAAAATTTCAAACAAAATGATTTCATTTAGCGATTGTACAAAGATTTTTTTTGTCTGAATATTCTCATCTGAAAATGGATCCGTAGGACCAGCATAAGGCTCGGTACACCTATGCAGTTTGCTTTTGATCTGTTTCTGCAGTGCTTTTTGCTGTACGTTTTGATTTTTGCGCACATGATTTTACTGCAATTTGCTTTTTTTTTTTTGGGCAGAATAAAAAACACAAATTGCTGCAAAAACGCATTACATGCTTTTCTGCAGCTTCTCCATTGAAGTATATTGAACTAATAATAAAGCACCATTTTGTGTTAAAAGTCCCCCACCCTTTCAGATGTGAATGTGTCCCATAGGAAACCATGTAAATGAACTGTAGTGCATTTCTGCAAAAAGCACCAATAAACACATAGATGTGAACCAGGTCTAAGCCCTTGTACACACGGTCGGACATTCCGACAACCAAATCCGTCGGATTTTGTCCAAAACTGTTGCATACACACGGTCGGACAAAGTTATTTCATTACGACGGGACTACGTTCAGGCTAGTAGCCAATAGCTTTGGTGTAGGAATTTGATCTGAGCATGCGTGGCACTTTGTCCGATCGGAATTCTCTACACAGGATCGGACAAAGTCCGATTGGATCATGTTGTCGGAAAGTTTTATAGCCAAGCTGGAAAACTTGGTCCGTCGGATATTCCAACGGAAACAGTCCGATGGAGCCCACACATGGTCGGATTATCCGACAACACGGTCCGATCGGACATTTTCCGTCGGAATGTCCGACCGTGTGTACAAGGGCTTAGACGTTTAGTAACATAATGGGGTTAAAAAAAACTAAAAATTAGCCCTTTATAGTACAAAAAAAGCAGATGATCACTACTGTAAGGGGTTCATTTTTTTTTACTGTAGAACTGTGAAAGTAATATTTTAAGTAGTGATTATTTGCTCTTTTTGTACTATAAAGGGCTCATTTTAGTTTTTTTTTTTTTAACCCCATTATGTTACTGACCGATTAATCGATTATGAAAATGGTAATCGACTAATTTCATAATCGATTAGTTGTCGATTAATCGATTAGTTGTTTCAGCCCTAGACAAGTCCCTGAAGAGCCCCTTCTGGATTCAGGCTGTTTAGAGATCTTGAAAGTAGTTGTAAACCCTCACATATACCCAGTGAAGTGAATAGCCTCAGACGATACATAGAGATTAAACAAATTCTCCTACATAAGTTTTACTTGTTTATCTGTAGTCTTCTCTACACCCCTTCAAAAGGGACAGATCATGTTAAAAATCTTTCTTCATCTGTCATCAGAGGAGGGGGCGCAGAGGCTGCAGTTACACAGTGTGCGAGAGCTAATTGGGGAAAGGAACACCCCCCTCCCCTTTCCTCCTAATCCATCTAACCCTGTGAAGAAGAAATCGCTATACATACCTTTTTCTGAAGCTGATCCAGTCCCATCTCCAACAGTGGATACTGTGTGCAGGAGAGAACCGACAATGACTGGGAAATGTCACAGGGTTACTATGGGGCTTCTGTTGTCAGCTGCCTCTCCTGCACATGCTTACACACTGAAGCTGCCACTTTAACGTGGGACCAAACCATAGCGGCTGCAGAACAGGTACTGTAGGTATAGGGATTTCTTCTTTACAGGGTCAGATGGTTTAGAATGTGACTGAGAGTAGCTTTAGTGTAAGACGCCTTTCACACTGGAGGTGTTTTTCAGGTGCTTTAGCACTAAAAATAGTGCCTGTAAATAGAGGTCGACCGATATATCGGCCGATATTTGCCGTTTTTTTAATTAATCGGCATCGGCCGATTGTGCTGATAAAAAGGCCGATTTAGAACAGCGGGACTTGGAAATGACTTCTGTAATAGAAGTCAGTGTAAGTTGCCTGAGTTCTCATAGAAACGACTTGTCTCCTCTCTGGGCAGTCTGCCAAGAAAATAACAAAAAGATACAATGTTTACACTTGAATGAATGAAATCATCTCTGTGTGTAGAAGTTCTCAGTTTTAACCATTTTAAAGACTAAATCTTTTCTGACACTTGTTGCTTACACGTAAAAATCCTGTATTTTCTGCCAGATAATCACTTGGACCCCCCCAAAAATTATATATATATATATATATATATATATATATATATATATATATATATATATATATATATATATATATATATATATATATATATATATATATATATATATATATATATATATATATATAAATTTTTTTTAGCAGAGATCCTAGGGAATAAAATGGCGGTTGTTGCAATATTTTATGTCACACGGCATTTGCACAGAGGTCTTTCAAATGCATTTTTTTTGGGAAAAAAATACACCATTTAAAAAAAAAAAAAAATTTTTAAAAACAGTAAAGTTAGCCCATTTTTTTTTTCGTCCAAAAGTTTTGATTATCTGTTTTTATTTAATAGTTTTTTTTTTTTTTTTTTTAAATCTAAATCATACATACAAGTAAACTGATTGGAGGTTTGTTTTGTTTAATAAATGTTTAAATGTAAGAAATTTTCTGTATCACTTATGAAGGCTGCTTTCACACTGGAGCGGGCAGGCGTTGATGATAAAACGCTGCAAGTTTTAGCGGCTCTTTACCATCATTTTAGCGGCGCTATTTGGCTGCTAGTGGGGCACATAAAACCCTGCTAGCAGCCGAGGAAGAGGTTAAATGTGCCCGTGAAGCACCGCTGCCAAATCGCATTGCATGCGCTTCGGCAGTGGTGCCCATTCATATCAATGGGCAGGAGTGGTGGAGGAGCGGTATACACCACTCCAAAGACTTTTTTTAAGATCCTGCCAGCGCATCGCCTTAGTGCCCATTCACACTACCGCGACTTGTCAGGCGACTTAGTCGCCTGACAAGTCGCGCTCCGTTCTGTACTATGGAACCGTTCTAATAGGAGCGACTCAAGTCGCTCCGACTTAGAAAAAGGTTCCTGTACTATTTTTGAGGCGACTTGCATTGACTTCTATACAGTCGTCGTTTTGCAAGTTGCTGCTGAAGTCGTGTGCAGGTCCCGTCTGTGAGTCGCGCTGCAAGTCGTGTCGCCCCTGTGTGAACGGGCACTCAGTGTGAAAGCACTCTGTCTTTCACACAGACTGCAGGGGAGCCGTTTTGCAGGCACTTTACAGGCGCTATTTTTAGCCCAAAAGCGCCTGAAAAATGTCCCAGTGGGAAAGGTGTGTTAGATTTTATGAGATCAAGGGGGGATTAAAAAAAAATCGGCATAACGTATCGGCCCAAAAAAATCGGCATCATATATCGGCTATCGGCCGCCATGATTTCTAAATATCGGCATCGGCCAGAGAAAAACCCATATTGGTCGACCTCTACCTGTAAAGCTCCTGAAAAACTTCATCTGCATTCCCAGTGTGAAAGCCTGAGTGCTTTCACACTGGGGTGCTGCACTGGCAGGATGTAAAAAAAGTCATGCAAGCAGCTTTGAGGTGCTTTAGGAGCAGTGTATACACCACTCCTAAAGTGGAATCAGTGGGCAGCACCCTTTAACCCATTATTCGTAAAGCGCAGCTAAAACTAGTGGAAATTTTACACTGCCAGCGCCCGGGCATCAGTGGTAAAGGGCACTTTGTTTTTGGCTTAACTTCTACATTAACCACTTGCTTACTGGGCACTTAAACCCCCCCCTCCTGCCCAGACCAATTTTCATCTTTCAGCGCTGATGCACTTTGACAATTGCGCGGTCATACAACACCGTACCCAAATGAAATTTTTATCATTTTTTTTCCCCACAAATAGAGCTTTCTTTTGGTGGTATTTAATTACAGCTGAGAGTTTTTATTTTTTGCTAAACAAACAAAAAAAGATGCAAAAAAAAAAATAAAATAAAATAAAAAATCATGTTTAATAGTTTGTTATAAAATTTTGCAAACGGGTCATTTTTCTCCTTCATTGAAATGCGCTGATGAGGTGGCACTGGTGGGTGCTGATGAGGTGGCACTGGTGGGCAAAGATGGGCACTGGTAGATGACACTGATGGGGATGGATATGTGGCATATGAGGTGCAGCACTGTTGTTGAGGCAGATTGTGGGCACTGATGAGTGGCACTGTGCCCACTGATGGATGGTACTGATGGGTGGCACTTTTACTTTATTTAGGTGGCATTGGCAGGGGGCAGGTGGGCACTAATGACTTGGCCGTGATCGGGACTGAAGTCCCTCTCACGGCCGCCGGTGATCTTTTTCTTTTTTTTTTTTCTTCTCCTCGTGCTGTCAGCGCGAGGAGGAAAAATAGCCGATTACCGGCTGTTGTGATCACATGATCAGCTGTCATTGGCTGACAGCTGATCATGTGGTCGAGATCGACCCCCTTGCTCCGATCTGTGATCAGACGAGTCTCATAGACTCGGTGATCACAGAGCGCGCCGCGTGCGCCCCTCACCCGGCTATAGCGCGGATCTCAAGCGGTTAAGCCTAAATGGCCATCTTGGGGGAAAAAAAATGCAAAGAAGTTCTGTCACTTGTACCAGGCATATCTTTTACTGAAGCAATATATGCAGCAGATGGTTAGAGGTTTTTCCACTTAATACCCAATCTGGCACCTTATTGAGATGCTTTCTTATAGCATGCAAGCATATACTTTCATCAGAAAAAGTTCTTGCCCATCTGAGTGTAATATTTTGTCTAAAGAGTTCTATAATATTGTAAATAATGTCTCCCTGTCTTTTTTGCAGGTTTTACTATGTTTGCTATTGGTATAGGAGTCTCAATGTATGGAATTTGGAGCGTTGGCAAGTGGAATAGAGAAAGGAGGTATCTGAAATTCTGTGGACTGCTGAATCTTTAAACTAAAATGTATGCTTTATTATATGCATGCTCTGAGTCCTATTTACAGTCAGAACATTAAAACGATGAAACCAACAGAAATCGCACATACAGAGGTAAAGACAATACAATTATTTAATAAATGGAATACTCAGGATATATTAACAACTTCCCGACCAGCGCACGACAATGTACGTCGACAGAATGGCATGGGCAGGCATATTGGCGTACAGGTACGTCCAATATTCAATGCCGCCCTGCCATCAGGAGCGCGACGCCGGCGGCGCGCTTCCGCGCTGGTCGGGACCCCCGTGAGTCTGGTCGCGGGACCCGCGGACACTATCTCCGCGGGCATCCCCGCGATCGTCTCACGGAGCGGCCGAATGGAGGAAATGCTGTGTAAACAACATTTCTCCATTCTGCCTAGCAACTAGTGACGCTGATCTTTGCTCCATGTGATTGGAGCAGAGATCAGTGTTCACTAAATGAAAGCCCAACCCCCCCACAGTTAGTAACACACCCCTAGGAACACTTAACCCCTACACTGCCACCCACTGGTTAACCCCTTTACTGCCAGTGTCATTTACACAGGAATCACTGCATTTATATAGCAGTGATTACTGTATAAATGACAATGGTCCCAAAAATGTCCGATTGGTCCCCCACAATGTCACAGTCACAAAAAATTAATAAAAATGCTATAAAACTATCCCTATTTTGTAAATGCTATAACTTTTGCGCAAACCAATCAATAATCGCTTATTGCGATATTTTTTGGTAAAAAAAAAAAAAAAAATGTAGAAGAATACGTATCGGCCTAAACTGAGGGAAAAAAATGTTTTATATATTTTTGGGGGATATTTATTATAACAAAAAGTAGAAAATAATGCGTTTTTTTTTCAAAATTGTCGCTCTATTTTTGGTTATAGTGCAAAAAATAAAAACCGCAGGGGTGATCAAATACCACCAAAAGAAAGCTCTATTTGTGGGGGGAAAAAAGGGCGTCAATTTTGTTTGGGAGCCACGTCGCATGACCACGCAATTGTCAGTTAAAGCGACACAGTGCCGAATCGCAAAAAGTGGTCTGGTCTCTGACCAGCAAAATGGTCCGGTCTGCAAGTGGTTAAGGAAGAAAACACAGAAGCCAAGAGGATGTCCATAGAGCTAAAATGTGGATATGGGATAGCTGAATGAATTTGGGAGAGTCTAAGCACCATACAGTAATGTTGTACTTTTATACGGCTGACTCAGTCACTGGATGTCATCTTATTTTCTGTTTTCCCTAAGGCTTCATGTACACGGGGATGTATTTACAACCTCTCCTGAACGATTTAACTTGACAGATGGTAACCTACGTTTAAAATGTCCATTTTGCCACGTTTACATGCCGCGTTTAGCGGTGTTTGCGTTTTAGAAGCGTTTTAAAAAAAGTTTTCATTTTTGGCAATTAAAAAAAAAAAAAAAGCCTGTAAACTAAACGTGGCTAAACGCGAGTTGCCGCTGTTAGACGCGCCTCTTGAAATGCCTCTAAACTGCTTCTGAACCCTTTTTTTTTTTTTTTTTTTTTTTTTTTTTTTTTTGTGTCCCAAAAAAAACCTCTAAACTCAACTGCCTAGAAACCCTGTGTACATTTACTGATAAGATAACAGAGGAGAGTTCAGGAGCAGTTGAAAAAAATGCCCAACTGCTCCTAAATATCAGTTTTAACAGCAGCAGTGTACATGAGGCCTAAGACCCCTTTCACACTGGGGTGTTTTTCAGGCGCTTTAGCGTTAAAAAAAAGCGACTGTAAAGCGCTTGAAAGAAGCCTCATCTGCAGTCCCAATGTGAAAGCCCAAGTGCTTTAAGAGCCCTTTCACAATGTCAGCGCCCGAAAAACGCTCGTAAAGCGCCGCTTAAACTAGCAGCTCCTTACCAGCGTTTTTCGAGTGTTATTGGGGCGCTTTTAACCCCTGCTAGTGGCCAAATAAAGGGTTAAAAGCGCCCACAAAATGCTGCTGCCAATAGCGTTTTTCAGGCGTTTTACAGGCGCTTCCCATTGATTTCAATGGGAACGGGCGCTTTAGGAGCGTTGTATTCACCGCTCCAAAAGCGCTGCATAGAAGCTGCTTGCAGGACTTTTTTTTTTTTTTTTTTACGCCCTGCCAGCGCAGCGCCTCAGTGTGAAAACACTCGGGCTTTTACATTGGGATTGCAGTTGCAGCTTCTTTCAGGCACTTTTTTTTAATGCTAAAGCGCATGAAAAACGCCTGAAAAACGCCCCAGTGTGAAAGGGGTCTAAGTATCTTTCAGGACAGCAAACGTAGAGATGATTGGTTCCTCCCTCTACAGGAAACGAGTAGCTAAAAATAAGACTAATGCACCATAATACTTCTGCGGAATATCACGTCTCTCGGGGAGTCAAAATTGAAATAAGTTTTCTCTTATTCACTGACCGACACAGCTCCTCTCTTGGCCATTGGGTTGGATACCTCACCTGTTGTAATACAACACTCAGAACTCTCAGTTCCGCCCAGGAGGCGGTCCCTTGGGTATCAACCCTCCTGTCTGCCAGCAGACCTCAGTTTTATTTTGCCTAGTGAAGGAGAAATACCTAGGAACCCTGCGGGCCCAGGGTTTTTTTTTTTATTTATTTTTTTATATTTATGCAGAAGCTTTGCTTTTTGTGCAAGATGAGTGATCCTGTGATTGTCTATCAACAGCCGGCTGGGTGACAGGCTGGTTCACTTATTCTTGTCTCCCCAGTCCGGCCACCGATCGTGTGCAGGTCGCAGCTACAGCTCGGCAGGCCACAACAAAACCTCAGCTCCAGAGGTGGTTGGTGAGTTTTTATGCTCCGGGGCATACATATGACCGGGCTACTGATGTCTGCGTCACAGTATGCTGGGCCAGCAGTCTACCCTGTACTGATCAGAGAGTAGTTCTGCCATGGAATGTCTCCCAGTGCTTCAAGACTGGTAAATACGGCTCACCCTGCCTCGGTGGGGCTGAGCAGCTGGGCATTCCCTGGGAGGTCGATTCGGTGGTCCCTCGCCTCCCTCTCATCTCCCCTGTCCCTATCTTCCCTCCCTCCCCCCCTCGGGGGGGGGGGGAGGGGGGGGATGCTGCATGTGATTGCTAAGCGGTCTGTGTCAGGGGATCTCTGAGGGCTCTCATCTGGATGGGGGGGGGGGGGCTGGCTGGATAGCGGTGGTCCTGTGTTTGTTATCTGGAGGTGCCTGAGAGGGTCTGCTGTGGTCTAGGGCAGCGCTGTGTATTTTTCACCTCATGGCATGGCCGGTGGCCATTTTAGGTGTGGGCAGGGCAGCATGGCTTGCTGGGCTTCAGCGGCCATTTTCAGAGTGATTTCCTATTCAGGACACTGACGGCCATCTTCTGGAAGCCTGAACATGTTCTCGGTGTTTTCTAGCAGTAGCATAGCTCATGTGCTCACAGCCATTTCCCTGTGTTTCCTGTCTCTGTACTGGACGCTGGGCGGCCATTTTATTAAAGCCTGAGCATATTTCTAGATCGCTTACCGATCATTCCAGTGGCTGCCACCGACAGTTTTGTCTTCCTCTGCACTTCGGAGCACTCAGGGACTACAGGCACCACTTGTGGACAGCGCAGAACTCCTCAGGGTGGTGAGTCTGGCGAGAATGAACCCCTCAGTCAGCGACAGCAGGGAGGGTGGGACTGTCACTGTCTTAAGTCCCCTTAGGTTGACGGACAGGGTAGGGTCAGCATGGCTTCAGAAACTAGTGTTCCTTCCCCCAAAATCTATGCAATTGCAACCGGGTCACCTGCAGACTGCGCAGTGCCCATGGACACCTTGATGGCGGTCCTCAATTCGTTCGTTGCTAAGATGGAGGCGGTGCGTGGGAAGACGGGTGCAATAAGGAGGCCCGTGTCCCCCTCCCCCGTCCTCTGGGGAGAGCCCTGACGCAAACTCGGCCCTGCTGAGGCTGGTGACCCCTGATCTGTCTTTTCAGATGACGCTGACCAGTACCGTTTGGACAGTGAGGATGAGTCCCTGTCCGGGTCTGGGTGCGAAAAAACGCTTGTTGGAGCACTTATCACAGCTGTGCATGATACCCTGAAAATTCAGGAGTCAGCAGGTCTCCCTGCTGATGTAACGGTCCCTTTTTGGGTCCCGCAAGCCAGCACATTTACCTAAGGTGTTCCTGTATCTGACTTATTTTGACAAGTTCACTTACAGGGAATGGGGTCGCACGCAACGGACCTTTTCGGTCCCCAAATACATAGCGGTGCGTTACCCCTTTTGAGGGAAGCCTTCTCAAAAAGTGGTCGCTCCTCCGGTCGTGGACCCCATTATCCAGGTAAATGGACAGGAAGGCCGAGGCAGTAGCTCATTCCTTGTTTATGGTTGCGGGCTCCGCTGTGCGACCAGTACCGGCATCCGCACTTGTGTGGCAGACACTGAGTGGGCAAACCTTTTGCACCACGAATTGAGAGAGCAGCAGGCTTCTCCTGTCTGTGTGGAACTAGAAGACCAACTAGTGCAAGGCCTAAGTACGTTTGTGATGCGACCCTGGATACCCTTCCTCTGTATCTAGGGCTTCAGTGTCAGCTGTGGTGCTGAGGCGCCTGATTTGACTAAAATGCTGGTCTGCTGACCAGGCATCCAATCTTCCCTTCTTTGGAGCCTCTTTGGATGGCATTAATAAACATGCCACCGGTGGTAAGAGTGCATTACTCCCACAATCCAGGAAGGCTAAGGAGCCACGCCATAGGCAAGGGCTCTCTTTTTCCGTTCACTAACTGCTTTTCCGTCCGCCTGGAGCTTTGGTATAATGTCCCCAGCCCAACAGGATGACCACGGACGGACAAACGCGTCCCTGGAACCGCAAGCCTAACAAGCATGCGAGTATAAGTGCTACCACATGAAGGTTTGCCTTCACCCGTGTCTCAGGTGGGGGGGGGGGGGGGGGGGGCGTCTTCGGCATTTGCAGCCCGGTGGTCCCCTCGGATAGAGTTGCGCTCTTGGTCCGCAAACAGATTCTTCCCTTCCAGCATACCCATATCCCCGGCTCAGAGACCCTCTTGGGGGCAGTAAGGGACCTGCTGAGTAGCAGGGTGGTTGTACCGGAATCGGAATGCTTTCAGGGTTTCTACTCAAATATGTTTGTAGTTCCCAAGAAGGAAGGGGTACGTCCAATCTAGGACCTAAAAGCCCTCTATCACTTTGTTAAAGTGCAGAGGTTCAGAATGGAATCAGTTCGCCCAGTAGTTGCTGCACTCCAAGGGTACTCCTTGGCGTCCTTGGACATCCAGGATGCGTACATGCACATACCCATATGCCTGTGGCAGCAGAAGTTTCTGCGATTTGCAGTCGAGGAAGCACACTACCAGTTTGTGGCTCTCCTTTGGGTCTGGCATCAGCCCCCCGAGTCTCTACCAAGGTTTTGGCTCCGGTTTTGATGTTGCTACGGCAACGTGGGATCACGATTGTGGGATATCTAGACTATCTCCTCCTGAGAGCATCTTCCGCCTCAGAGGAGGATGTGGCGATCACCATGCAGACTCTGCAAGAATTTGGGTGGCTGTTGAACCTAAAGAACTCGGTGATTGTACCAACTCTGCGTTTGGAGTACCTAGGCTTGCTGCTAGACTCCATGGAAGCGTGAGTCTTTCTCCCTTCAGACAAGCTGCACACTTCAGATCCGCGATAAAACTGCTGATGAACCGCAGCTGGTCATCGCTTTGCTTTTTCATGCGAGTCCTGGGTCTCATGGTGGCCTCCCTGGAGGCTGTACCATTTGCCCAGTTCTACACCAGAGTCCTGCAGAAGGAGATCTTGTCAAAATGGGACAAATCTCCGTTGTCCCTGGATCGTCGGATTCAGGTGAGCCAGTCAGAGAATCACTGATCTGGTGGCTGAGGTCCCTGGTGATTCAGGCCGGAAAGTCGTTTCCACTTCTAAAGTGGACAGTGATCACACTAGTCGCCAGCCTTTTTGGCTGGGGTGGAATAATGGGGGTTCAGTCGACGCAGGGCCTCTGGTCGATGGAAGAATCCAAGTTGCCGATCAATCTGCTCGAACTGAAAGTGATCAGGCTGTGCCTCTCCACATGGTCAATGAGACAGCAAGGACGTCCGATCAAGATCCTGTCAGACAACGCCACTGCAGTGGCAAATGCCAAACACCAAGGGGGGACTAGAAGCTCAGCCGTGGCACGGGAGGTCGCTCACATACTTCGGTGGGCAGAGGGACATGTACCGGTTTTGTCGGCCATTTACATTCCCGGAGTGGAGAACTGGCAGGCGGAATATGAGTCTCCAGATGCTGGACCCAGGAGAATGGGCGTTGCATCCGGAGATATTCAGGTTACTGTGCCTGAGGTGGGGCACACCAGACGTGGATCTTCTGGCCTCCCGTATCAATCGGGGGGGGGGGGGGTGCCAAGGTTCGTGTCCAGGATAAGAGATCCGTGGGCAGAAGCGTCAGACGCGCTGGTGGCTCTGTGGAATCAGTACCTGCTGAAGTTGCTACCACGTCTGATCGCAGAGTGGCAGCCAAAAGGATTCCAGTAATACTGGTGGTCCCAGATTGGTCTCAGTGTCCCTGGTACGCAGACCTGGTGCGTCTGGTGGCAGGCGCTCCCTGACGACTGCCATTACGAGAGGACCTTCTGTCTCAAGGTCCGATTCTCCATCCGGCTTTACCATTGCTGGCTTTAACAGCATGGCTATTGAGAGCCAGGTGTTGAGGAACCGGGGTTTTTTAGACTCGGTGATCCCAACTATGTTGAGAGCACGGAAATCTTCTCGAAGATGTAGGCCATCCAGGGACGATGGTATATCTCCATGTGTGAGGAGAAGGTTGGCATCCCCGCTCTTTTTCCATATCCAGGACTCTGCTGTTTCTTGAGCAAGGAGTAGACCAGAAATTGGCGTTAGGCCTCATGCACACGAGACGCAGATGAAACCTCTGTTAAAAAAAAGCTGAAACGTGCGTTTAGAAACGCGTGTTTTGCCGCGTTTGCATGCCGCGTTTAGACGCGTTTGCGTTTTAAACGCGTTTATAAAGATATCATCATGTAGACCCTCCCCAAGCTCTCAAAGCATTTTTTTTAACTATTTCTGCTATTTTGATCAGAGTGAGCAGCAGCAGCATAGAGAGCAGTTGTACACTTGCATTTGCCGTGTCACTTGCCACGGCACCTGCCACAAGTTGTGGATTGTCCACTTGCCACGTCACTTGCCACAAGTTGGGGATTGTCCACTTGCCACGTCACTTGCCACATCACCTGCCACAAGTTGTGGATTGTCTACTTGCCGCGTCACTTGCCACATCACCTGCCACGTCACTTGCCACGTCACCTGCCACAAGTTGTGGATTGTTCACCTGCCACGTCACCTGCCACAAGTTGTGGATTGTCCACTTGCCACGTCACTTGCCACAAGCTGTGGATTGTCCACTTGCCACATCACTTGCCACGTCACCTGCCACGTCA
This sequence comes from Lithobates pipiens, assembly GCF_037356315.1. Classification (NCBI taxonomy): domain Eukaryota; kingdom Metazoa; phylum Chordata; class Amphibia; order Anura; family Ranidae; genus Lithobates; species Lithobates pipiens. The sequence goes on along the minus strand of NW_027507718.1, from coordinate 117,635,508 downwards.
CTTGCCACGTCACCTGCCACAAGTTGTGGATTGTCCACTTGCCACAAGCTGTGGATTGTCCACTTGCCACGTCACTTGCCACAAGCTGTGGATTGTCCACTTGCCACGTCACTTGCCACGTCACTTGCCACGTCACCTGCCACGTCACCTGCCACGTCACTTGCCACGTCACCTGCCACAAGTTTTGGATTGTCCACTTGCCACGTCACTTGCCACGTCACTTGCCACGTCAGCTGCCACGTCACTTGCCACGAGATGTGGATTGTCCACTTTCCACGTCATCTGCCATGCCACCTGCCACAAGCTGTGGATTGTCCACTTGCCACAAGCTGTGGATTGTCCACTTGCCACGTCACTTGCCACGTCACTTGCCACGTCACCTGCCACGTCACTTGCCACGTCACCTGCCACAAGTTTTGGATTGTCCACTTGCCACGTCACTTGCCACGTCACCTGCCACAAGTTGTGGATTGTCCACTTGCCACGTGACTTGCCACGTCACTTGCCACATCACCTGCCACAAGTTGTGGATTGTCTACTTGCCACGTCACCTGCCACAAGTTGTGGATTGTTCACTTGCCACGTCACCTGCCACAAGTTGTGGATTGTCCACTTGCCACGTCACCTGCCACAAGTTGTGGATTGTCCACTTGCCACGTCACTTGCCACAAGCTGTGGATTGTCCACCTGCCACGTCAGCTGCCACGTCAGCTGCCACGTCAGCTGCCACGTCAGCTGCCACGTCAGCTGCCACGTCAGCTGCCACGTCAGCTGCCACGTCAGCTGCCACGTCAGCTGCCACGTCAGCTGCCACGTCAGCTGCCACGTCAGCTGCCACGTCAGCTGCCACAAGTTTTGGATTGTCCACTTGCCACGTCACTTGCCACGTCACTTGCCACGTCACTTGCCACAAGTTGTGGATTGTCCACTTGTCACGTCAGCTGCCACGTCACTTGCCACAAGTTGTGGATTGTCCACTTGTCACGTCAGCTGCCACGTCACTTGCCACAAGTTGTGGATTGTCCACTTGTCACGTCAGCTGCCACGTCACTTGCCACAAGTTGTGGATTGTCCACTTGTCACGTCAGCTGCCACGTCAGCTGCCACAAGTTGTGGATTGTCCACTTGTCACGTCAGCTGCCACGTCAGCTGCCACAAGTTGTGGATTGTCCACTTGTCACGTCAGCTGCCACGTCAGCTGCCACAAGTTGTGGATTGTCCACTTGTCACGTCAGCTGCCACGTCAGCTGCCACAAGTTGTGGATTGTCCACTTGTCACGTCAGCTGCCACAAGTTGTGGATTGTCCACTTGTCACGTCAGCTGCCACGTCAGCTGCCACAAGTTGTGGATTGTCCACTTGTCACGTCACCTGCCACGTCACCTGCCACAAGTTGTGGATTGTCCACTTGTCACGTCACCTGCCACGTCACCTGCCACAAGTTGTGGATTGTCCACTTGTCACGTCACCTGCCACGTCACCTGCCACAAGTTGTGGATTGTCCACTTGTCACGTCACCTGCCACGTCACCTGCCACAAGTTGTGGATTGTCCACTTGTCACGTCACCTGCCACGTCACCTGCCACAAGTTGTGGATTGTCCACTTGTCACGTCACCTGCCACGTCACCTGCCACAAGATGTGGATTGTCCACTTGCCACACCACTTTCCACGTCACCTGCCACGTCACCTGCCACAAGTTGTGGATTGTCCACTTGTCACGTCACCTGCCACAAGTTGTGGATTGTCCACTTGTCACGTCACCTGCCACGTCACCTGCCACAAGTTGTGGATTGTCCACTTGTCACGTCACCTGCCACGTCACCTGCCACAAGTTGTGGATTGTCCACTTGTCACGTCACCTGCCACGTCACCTGCCACAAGTTGTGGATTGTCCACTTGTCACGTCACCTGCCACGTCACCTGCCACAAGATGTGGATTGTCCACTTGCCACACCACTTTCCACGTCACCTGCCACGTCACCTGCCACAAGTTGTGGATTGTCCACTTGTCACGTCAGCTGCCACAAGTTGTGGATTGTCCACTTGTCACGTCACCTGCCACGTCACCTGCCACAAGTTGTGGATTGTCCACTTGTCACGTCAGCTGCCACGTCACCTGCCACAAGTTGTGGATTGTCCACTTGTCACGTCAGCTGCCACGTCACCTGCCACAAGTTGTGGATTGTCCACTTGTCACGTCACCTGCCACGTCACCTGCCACAAGTTGTGGATTGTCCACTTGTCACGTCAGCTGCCACGTCACCTGCCACAAGTTGTGGATTGTCCACTTGTCACGTCACCTGCCACGTCACCTGCCACAAGTTGTGGATTGTCCACTTGTCACGTCACCTGCCACGTCACCTGCCACAAGTTGTGGATTGTCCACTTGTCACGTCACCTGCCACAAGTTGTGGATTGTCCACTTGTCACGTCACCTGCCACGTCACCTGCCACAAGATGTGGATTGTCCACTTGTCACGTCACCTGCCACGTCCCCTGCCACAAGTTGTGGATTGTCCACTTGCCACACCACTTTCCACGTCACCTGCCACGTCACCTGCCACAAGATGTGGATTGTCCACTTGCCACACCACTTTCCACGTCACCTGCCACGTCACCTGCCACAAGATGTGGATTGTCCACTTGCCACACCACTTTCCACGTCACCTGCCACGTCACCTGCCACAAGATGTGGATTGTCCACTCGCCACGTCACTTGCCACGTCACCTGCCACAAGTGGATTGTCCACTTGCCATATCACTTGCCACGTCCCCTGCCACAAGTGGATTGTCCACTTGCCACGTCACATGCCACGTCACCTGCCACAAGTTGTTGATTTTCCACTTGCCACGTCACCTGCCAAGTCACTTCCCGCGTCACCTGCCAGGTCACTTGCCACAAGTTGTGGATTGTCCACTTTCCACGTCACTTGCCACTTCACTTGCCACTTCACCTGCCACGTCACTTGCCACAAGTTGTGGATTGTCCACTTGCCACATCACTTGCCACCTGCCATGTCACTTGCCACAAGTTGTGGATTGTCCACTTGCCACGTCACTTGCCACAAGTTGTGGATTGTCCACTTGCAATTGCAATTGTTTAAAATATTTTTCTAATGGTTTTTCATCATTTGCAATCATTTTTGAGATTTTTAATGTAAAAAAAAGGTCACCTTTAAAAACGCATATAAACGCGGGTGCCGCGTTTAGCGTCTGAAACGCAGAAATTTTTGTTTCTGAACGCATTTTTTTGCTTCTGGAAAAACGAGATTAAACGCAACTGCATATAAACGGAAAAAAACGAGACTGTGTGCATGGACACATAGGATAACATTGAATGAGTTCAGGTGCAGTTGAAAAAACTGTCCAACTGCATCTGAACGCGCGTTTAACTGCGTCTCGTGTGCATGAGGCCTTAAGCACTTTTAAGGGGCAAATTTCAGCTTTGACTGTCTTTTTTTTTTTTTTTTTTTTTTTTTTTTCAGTGACCCCTGGAGTCTCGCTCATTAGTGAGTACCTTTTTTGTTTAGGGGGTTTGTCATGTAGTCCCTCCGGTGCCTCCACAGTTGCCCTCATGGGTTTGGACCTGGTGTTATCGGCACTTCAAAAACCGCCGCTTGAAACTATCGGAGTTTCCCCTGTTGACTCTTTCCCAGAAAGTAGTCTTTCTAGCGGCCATCACATCATCCAGGAGGGTTCGGAACTGGTGGCCTTGTCTTGCAAAGTCGCCTTATCTGGTTATCCATAAGGATAAGGTGGTGTTGCGTTCGCAACTGTCCTTTCTACCGAAGGTGGTCTTAGCTTTTCATATTAATGAGGACATTGTTACCATATCTCTGTCCTAGGCCGAAACACCCTAAGGAGGTGGCCCTTCATGCTCTGGACGTGGTTCAGGCACTGAAAGTGTATTTGTCTACAATTGCTCCCTTTTGGAAGTCAGACTCGCTGTTTGTCTCGGTAGCTGGTCCCAAGAAAGGCATGGCTGTTTCATCAGCCACCATTTCCAGGTGGATCAGACAGATTGTAGTACAAGCCTATTCCTAAGGCTTCATGCACACGAGACGCAGATGCAAACGCTGCTGGACACATGTTTTTAAAAGCTGAAACCGGCGTTTAGAAACGCGCATTTTGCAGCGATTTTTACTGCGTTTGCGTCTAGAAGCATTTAGTTAAGCTAACATCATAGACCCTCCCCAGCTCAAAAAAACAGTATTAACTATTTCAGCAATTTTGTGAGACCAGATTGAGTAGCAGCAGCTGTGAGAGCTGCAGTGTACTTGTATTTAGCGTGTCACTTGCCACGGCACCTGCCACAAGTTGTGGATTTTCCACTTGCCACGTGACTTGCCACATCACCTGCCATGTCATCTGCCACAAGTTGTGGATTGTCCAACTGCCACGTCACCTGCCACAAGTTTTGGATTGTCCACTTGCCACGTGACTTGCCACATCACCTGCCACGTCACTTGCCACGTCACCTGCCACAAGTTGTGGATTGTCCAACTGCCACGTCACCTGCCACAAGTTGTGGATTGTCCAACTGCCACGTCACCTGCCACAAGTTGTGGATTGTCCACTTGCCACGTCACTTGCCACGTCACTTGCCACGTCACTTGCCACGTCACTTGCCACGTCACCTGCCACAAGTTTTGGATTGTCCACTTGCCACGTCACTTGCCACAAGTTGGGGATTGTCCACTTGCCACAAGTTGGGGATTGTCCACTTGCCACAAGTTGGGGATTGTCCACTTGCCACGTCACTTGCCACAAGTTGGGGATTGTCCACTTGCCACGTCACTTGCCACAAGTTGGGGATTGTCCACTTGCCACGTCACTTGCCACAAGTTGGGGATTGTCCACTTGCCACGTCACTTGCCACAAGTTGGGGATTGTCCACTTGCCACGTCACTTGCCACAAGTTGGGGATTGTCCACTTGCCACGTCACTTGCCACAAGTTGGGGATTGTCCACTTGCCACGTCACTTGCCACAAGTTGGGGATTGTCCACTTGCCACGTCACTTGCCACGTCATCTGCCATGCCACCTGCCACAAGTTGTGGATTGTCCACTTGCCACGTCACCAGCCACATCACCTGCCACGTCACTTGCCACATCACCTGCCACAAGTTGTGGATTGTCTACTTGCCACGTCACTTGCCACGTCACCTGCCACAAGTTGTGGATTGTCCACTTGCCACGTCACCTGCCACAAGTTGTGGATTGTCCACTTGCCACGTCACCTGCCACAAGTTGTGGATTGTCCACTTGCAACGTCACCTGCCACAAGTTGTGGATTGTCCACTTGCAACGTCACCTGCCACAAGTTGTGGATTGTCCACTTGCAACGTCACCTGCCACAAGTTGTGGATTGTCCACTTGCAACGTCACCTGCCACAAGTTGTGGATTGTCCACTTGCCACGTCACCTGCCACAAGTTGTGGATTGTCCACTTGCCACGTCACCTGCCACAAGTTGTGGATTGTCCACTTGCCACGTCACCTGCCACAAGTTGTGGATTGTCCACTTGCCACGTCACCTGCCACGTCACTTGCCACAAGTTGTGGATTGTCCACTTGCCACGTCACTTGCCACATCACCTGCCACGTCACTTGCCACAAGTTGTGGATTGTCCACTTGCCACGTCACTTGCCACATCACCTGCCACGTCACTTGCCACAAGTTGTGGATTGTCCACTTGCCACATTACCTGCCACAAGTTGTGGATTTCCACTTGCCACGTGACTTGCCACATCACCTGCAACATCACTTGCCACGTCACCTGTCACAAGTTGTGGATTGTCCACTTGCCACGTCACCTGCCACGTCACTTGCCACAAGTTTTGGATTGTCCACTTGCCACGTCACTTGCCACGTCAGCTGCCACGTCACTTGCCACAAGATGTCGATTGTCCACTTGCCACATCACTTGCCACATCACCTGCCACGTCACCTGCCACAAGTTGTGGATTGTCCACTTGCCACATCACTTTCCACGTCACCTGCCACAAGTTGTGGATTGTCCCCTTGCCACGTCCCCTTGCCACGTCCCCTTGCCACGTCCCCTTGCCACGTCCCCTTGCCACGTCCCCTTGCCACGTCCCCTTGCCACGTCCCCTTGCCACGTCCCCTTGCCACGTCCCCTTGCCACGTCCCCTTGCCACGTCCCCTTGCCACGTCCCCTTGCCACGTCCCCTTGCCACGTCCCCTTGCCACGTCCCCTTGCCACGTCCCCTTGCCACGTCCCCTTGCCACGTCCCCTTGCCACGTCCCCTTGCCACGTCCCCTTGCCACGTCCCCTTGCCACGTCCCCTTGCCACGTCCCCTTGCCACGTCCCCTTGCCACGTCCCCTTGCCACGTCCCCTTGCCACGTCCCCTTGCCACGTCCCCTTGCCACGAGTTGTGGATTGTCCACTTGCCACGTCACCTGCCACGAGTTGTGGATTGTCCACTTGCCACGTCACCTGCCACAAGTTGTGGATTGTCCACTTGCCACGTCACCTGCCACAAGTTGTGGATTGTCCACTTGCCACGTCACCTGCCACAAGTTGTGGATTGTCCACTTGCCACAAGTTGTGGATTGTCCACTTGCCACAAGTTGTGGATTGTCCACTTGCCACGTCACCTGCCACAAGTTGTGGATTGTCCACTTGCCACGTCACTTGCCACCTGCCATGTCACTTGCCACAAGTTGTGGATTGTCCACTTGCAATTGCAATTGTTTAAAATATTTTTCTAATGGTTTTTCATCATTTGCAATCATTTTTGAGATTTTTAATGTAAAAAAAGTCACCTTTAAAAACGTTTATAAACGAAAATGCGGCAAAACGCGGTAGCGGCGTTTTGCCGCGTTTTACCGCGTTTTCCGTCTGAAACGTGGAAACTTTTGCGTCTGAACCCATTTTTTTTGCTTCTGGAAAAACGAGGTTAAACGCAACTGCATAAAAACGGCAAAAAGCGAGACTGTGTGCATGGACACATAGGATAACATTGAATGAGTTCAGGAGCAGTTGAAAAAAGTGTCCAACTGCCTCTGAACACGCGTTTAACTGCGTCTCGTGTGCATGAGGCCTTAAAGTTGCAGGTGTCTCTTTGCGGTTACGGCCCACTCCACAAGTGCAATCGGAACTTCAGTCGCTCAGATGTGTAAGGAGGCGACTTGGTCATCTGTCCACACGTGTATACCAAGTTCTACAAGGTAGATGTCAGTGCATCGGCTGCTTGTTTTGGCCGCAAAGTTTTGCAGGCGGCTGTATAGTTGCAACTGAATATGCAATATTTTTTTTTCTTTTTTTTTTTTTTTCCCTCTGTTTTTTTTTTTTTTTTTTTTGATTAAAAACACAGTACCTTTTTTAAGTTAATGCATTACCTTCCGCAGGTTTTTTGTGCGGTTGAGGGTACCCTGATTTTGTGGTGGATTTTTCCACGCACTATTTTTGTGGGTATTTTTTTATTATATATATTTTTTTTTTTTACTAGTTTCCCACTTGCCATGGTTGATGAAGTTTTATGCTGTTTCCCACCCCTCATTTGGCACTGCTTGGGGATGTCCCAATGGCTGAGGAGTTGTCAGTCGGTGAATATAAGAGAAAAAAAAATAGGATGATTTTGTACTCACCGTAAAATCCTTTTCTCTGTAATTCACCGACCGACATAGCACCCGCCCCTCCTTTTTATCTTTATGTAAAGTTGCTTGTTGACATACTGAGGTCTGCTGGCAGACAGGAGGGTTGATACTTAAGGGACCACCCGCTGGGCGGATCTGAAAGTTCTAAGTGAGTGTTGTATTACAACTTTTTGCCTAGTATTCTACTAGAGGTGAGGTATACAACCCAATGGCTAAGAGAGGAGCTGTGTCGGTCGGTGAATTACAGAGAAAAGGATTTTACGGTGAGTACAAAAATTCCTATTTATTTTTTTTTGTTCTATTTGCAATTGTGAGGCAAATGGGTGCATATGCCCCATTCTGAATCTTAAGCACTCTGTTTCCATCTGTGTACAGTAGGTCTGTGTGGAATCTACAAGGTCATTCTTCTTTTTTTCTTTTTTTTTTTCCATCTGGGAGACTTTTGGACCTCTGTGGACATAAGGATGTCTACTTTGCATGTCCCTTTCTCTTCATTGGATCTACACAAGTAACACTACTAGGTGCTTCCCTTTTTGATATGTTCACTGTACCTTAGATATTCACCTAGGTATTAGCTCCTTTGTCCACAGGGCATCCACATAATAGCATACTTGGATGGTTTTCTAGGGCAGTGGTTCTCGCCTCTATCCTCAGGATTGACTGGCAGGCCAGTTTATTAATATTACCTTGGAGCGATGCAGACTAGAATACTGCAATCACTACCCCTATGAAAATAATCTCCTTTGAAACGCTTCGTTCCTCCCATGACATTCCCTTGCGGGAACATTATAGTTACCTACAAATCAAGCACTTTCTCCAGCAACTCCTTCGGGCCCAGCCTACTCCGTACACTTTGACCTCCTTTGAAAAGATATGTAGGGCTACTCCTCACACCCCGGGGACTATATCCCTACTATACTCTTCTATAATTTCTATTAGCAAACCCCCCGTAAACAAATATTATCTTCAATGGGAGAAGGACCTAGCGAGACGGCTGGACCCGGAGGACTGGCAGACTGACATTATCTCTCATGAAAAGTTCAAGAAATGTTCTTATTCTAGAAAATGCATATAAAGTCTTTTATAGGTGGTATTATACGCCCGACAGGCTAGCGAGATTTATCCCCTCTTATTCTCCTCATTGTTTTAGGGGCTGCCCGATAACCGGGTCTATGGCACATATTTGGTGGACATGTCCAAAAGTTTGCAGACTCTGGGTCAGGGTCTATGCACTGCTACGAAATATGTTTCATACCAACCTGAAAAGAGATCCATATGAAGCCCTACTTTGTAAACCTATCCAAGAGCGTCTTTGCCCAGAGCGCCAACTAGCCCAACATCTTTTTAATGCAACAAAATTGACCATTGCGCGCTCTTGGAAAACTCCTGTACTCGGCTTTGAGGCAGTTAAAAATCGTATGAATGACATCATGGTTAACGAGAAACTAACGTCCTTAACCTCCGACACACACAATAAATTTCTTAGAACCTGGAGTCCCTGGATATCTTGTAACCCGGCCTCCAGATTTGATAGTCGCTTGATGTCAATCTAAGGGCTCTGTGTGCACCCCCCCTTCCCCTAGTGGGACGGACTCTCTCCCTTCTTTTTCTTCTGGTCTTTCCTATCTATCTTCTCTACCCTCTTTCTGACTTTTGCTTCTAACCTACTTCTTCCTTTCTCTTGTCCATATGTGTACTCCTTCCTCCGACCTAGGTTGTGAAGGACCCACATTAGTCTTGCTGGTTATGATGGTTGGAAATAGTCAAACCCGACAGATTGCACTATATTTCCTTTTTTCTCCTCTCCTATATAACGTCCTTTTGATCTATTTATAAGTGATTGTTCATTTTGGGTGCGTTTTTTGTTTTTCACTGTTTCTCAGCACTCATGTTGATGTACACCATGCTATACATGTAATATTCTGCTGTCGGGATTTTTTTATTTTTATTTTTTTTTCCTCTTTTTTTGATATCTAATGTAACCAGCAATCATTTGGATATTCTTGTTATGTTTTACTCATTAATAAAACTTTTGTAAAAGAATACTGCAATCACTGAGCAGCAAATGATATCTGCTGTGATTTGTATTTCAGTTATCTTGCAAACCTGGCCTTTTAGTTGGTCCTGAGGACAGAAGTTTAGAACCACTGTTCTAGGGAAACAATCGGAAAAGATTTTGTCACTCTATATCCAACAGACTGTTCAGACTCAACAGAGCATTGTTGGATTCTGACTCTTCAGAGGTTGCGTTGGAACCTACTCACTGCTTTGTTTGTGGATCTCTATTTACATACTGCTCAGTCTGGAGACTTTCTTCCATATTTGGACTGTGCAGTCCAAGAACTGTCCAAACTTGTCACTGCATGAGGGTTCGGGGAATAATGGTTTACTTATTTGAGGCAGTTCTGCATCCCTAATTCCACTTCAGACCATCACAGTTCAACATTCTTGCTGCATTGGACAATACGCCACCATCTCGGAACCTACAGATACACCTGACACCCAGGCCCAGTTTGACTTTGGCCGATTGAGGAATCCAGCTCTGGAGTTGGATGGGAATCTTCCTTCTTTAGGTCTGAAAGATTCTCAGAAAAGATGTTAGTCTGACCGGCTGGGGAAAAGTCTTTTGGATACGCCTTTGGTGCCTGGGCCTTGGTTTCAAGAAGAAGCTTGTCTCCAGATCAGCATACTGGAGCTTGGGGTCATTTGGTTATCTCCAATACTTAATTCTCATCCAATCCTGATTTTAGTGCCACAGCTCCTCCCTCATCTGCTTTGTAGGTTGAAGATGGAGGGCATTCTGGACTGACCCAGGAGGACATGATACTTGAACATACTCCTGGCATTTAGCCCAAAGCCAAACATTTTAATATATTGCAGCTTGGCAATCAGATGTGATGGCTGCATTTGTTACCTGTCTAGCCTTTTTTGTCATCTGTTTTTAACCTGGGGATCTGGCCAGCAACACACCTCCTATATTAACGTGTCCCCACTCTGGATGAATAAGCACAAAGGAACAAAAGACAGCAGCATTTCCAGTCTTGGGGGATGTTAATGTTTTTAAATATACTAGCAGCTTTAACCACTTCCCGACCAGCGCACGACTACGTCGACAGAATGGCACGGGCAGGCATATTGGCGTACAGGTACGTCCAATATTCGATGACGCCCTGCCATCGGGAGCGCGCGGCCGGTGGCGCGCTCCCGCGCTGGTCGGCACCCCCGTGAGTCCGGTCGCGGGACCCGCGGACTCGATCGCCGCGGGCATCCCCGCGATCGTCTCACGGAGCGGCCGAATGGAGGAAATGCTGTGTAAACAACATTTTTCCATTCTGCTAGCAAATAGTGACGCTGATCTCTGCTCCATGTGATTGGAGCAGAGATCAGTGTACACTAAATGAAAGCCCAACCCCCCCACAGTTAGTAACACACCCCTAGGAACACTTAACCCCTACACTGCCACCCACTGGTTAACCCTTTCACTGCCAGTGTCATTTACACAGGAATCACTGCATTTATATAGCAGTGATTACTGTATAAATGACAATGGTCCCAAAAATGTGTCAAAAATGTCCGATGAGTCCCCGACAATGTCGCAGTCACAATAAAAATCACAGATCGCCGCCATTACTAGTAAAAAAAAAAATAATAAAAAATTAATAAAAATGCTATAAAACTATCCCTATTTTGTAAACGCTATAACTTTTGCGCAAACCAATCAATCGCTTATTGCGATTTTTATTTTTATTTTATTTTTTTACCAAAAATATGTAGAAGAATACGTATCGGCCTAAATTGAGGGAAAAAAATGTTTTTTTATATATTTTTGGGGGATATTTATTATAACACAAAGTAAAAAATAATGCGTTTTTTTTTCAAAATTGTCGCTCTATTTTTGTTTATAGCGCAAAAAATAAAAACCGCGGGGGTGATCAAATACCACCAAAAGAAAGCTCTATTTGTGGGAAAAAAAAGGACGTCAATTTTGTTTGGGAGCCACGTCGCACGACCGCGCAATTGTCAGTTAAAGCGACGCAGTGCCGAATCGCAAAAAGTGGTCTGGTCTTTGACCAGCAAATTGGTCCGGTCTGAAAGTGGTTAAATACAATAATCAATTAAAGCCAAACTCCAGTTTATACTTTATAATCAGTTACAGCAAACCCGTTTTTGTTGTCCTTTTTAGGATAAAGCTGTTAGGGCTCTTTCATACAGGCAGTCCGCCTGACGGACTCTGCTTTGCTCAGTGGCGGATCGATCCGATGACCCTGTGAGCAGGCGGATGGCAGGCCCGTCTACGCCCACTGTGCACTAACTGACCTGTCAGAGCCCCGCTCTCTATGGGGAGATTGGATGAAAACGGAACTGACTGTCTGTTATCTGATCTGCCAGGCAGATGGCAAATGGGGTCCCCATCCGTCTGGATTTCACAGACAGGATCAGATATCGGTTGATGTCAGCAGACATGTCACCGCTGACATCCGCCGCTCCATAGAGGTGAAAGGAGTGTCTTAAAGTCATCTTAAAGACAGCTTGTTCTTTTGATAAACCGACTTGCTGGCTGGATCATCAGATGAAAATGAAGGGGAAAAAAATCCTAACAAATAAAATGAATGCAGCCATAACATCTAAGAATTGGTAAGCTGCAATAACATGTTTGCTTTTGTGTTTATTACAGCTTAAATAGCATGGCTGTTGAAACCTGAGTCCCATGAGTTATCAGCCTGTCTAGTTCTGATTCCTACGCTTCTCTAAGCTAAGAAATCCACCACTTGCATGGTCTATCCTAGCACAAGGTGTAGTGCACTTAGTGTGTGGCAATGAAATTCTACCCAAGAAACCTAGGCTCTCAGCCTGGTTCTTTTTGGCTCTTCTAAAACTGAACTTTGATCCTTTTGAGAGATACTCTTGTGTCAACACTCATCCACAGGGTTGCTTCTGCAGAGCGAGTTCTGAGTTGGCATCCCCTTTCTTATTCTACATGCAAACAAGTTTGTATTGAGCCCTAGGTCGTTTTTTTTGGCTACAGTGGTTTCCTCCTTTCACATTAATGTTATGCTTTCCTCCCTCTGTCCTTCTCCATTGGATTTTCTCTATTTGTACTGGATGTTGTATGAGCTGTTCAAGTCTTCCTTAGGAATGACTTCACTTTCTTTTCATCATATCTGAAGGTCCCCATGAGTGACTGCCTGACTCTTGTTACATCATTTCTAGATAGATTAGGTAGTTCTTCATTCAAACCTATAAGGTAAGGATAAGGTTTTGTCATTTGCTGTCAAAGCACACTTCATTAGATCAGTTGGTGCCTCTTTGTTTTTTAGCATTGGGCATCTATTTTCTAGAGTGATACTGAAGCCAGACCCTATGTATATACAAAAGGCGACTATTTTAGTTCTTAGGACCCAGGGAGTTCTTCTGTCTGCCTTATGCAATAGCCCTGTAAACCCAAAGAGTTTCTGTTCTTCAGAACAGATCACATGGCAAGGCCCTTGGGCTGAATCCGGCCCTTGGGTGATTTCATGTGGCCCTCGCCTGGCAAGAACAAGGGAGGTGCAGGGTGGGCCATCGCGTATCGCATAGTAAACTGCACTGATCCCCATCTGTGCTCAAACGCACAGATGCCGACCAATAATCTCCCTGCAAGTGAGAGAGGTGGTGCCGCCTACACTGCTGGGAGGTGCTAGAGTCAGGCTGGGTAAGTGAGATGTGAGGAAGCTTCTTTTTGGGGGTGGGGAGAGATGAGGGCTGTGGACGGAGATGTGTACAGAGGGAGATTGGCACAGAGGCCACAACCGAGGAGAAGTGTGAGACTTCGATAAACCCTTTACACTGTGCATAGCACATCCCCAAACCCTGCACTCTGAATGTAGCACACTCCACAATCTTACAATCTATACACAGCCTACACCTGAACTTTGTGCATAGCGCACCCCGGAAACTGCATTTTGTACACAGCACATTCCTGAACACCAAACATAATTCACTCCTAGTATTTATTGTCCCCTCCAACTGTGCAATTTTGCCACACCCATTGTTCAATGTTGCTGGGGGGGGGGGGGGGCGCGGATGTGGTTACTTTCTTGCAGCTATTTTCTAAGAAAAAAGCCCTGGATAAATTTTATATAGTCTTACAGATACAACCAGGCCTTTTGAGGGCAGCCATAATGCTGATGCCCCAGCAATTAAATTTAGTTCGACATCCCTGCTTTAGATATTCAAAGATGTCTAGTCCGCTATCTAGAAGCTACTAGATACTTCAGAAGATTGAATTATCATCTTATTGGTTTCAGTGGTACAAGTAAGGGCTTACAAACCTCCCAAGGCCATTGCTGCCAGAAAGATTAAACAAGCTATAGCCTTTGTTTTCCAAGAAGTATTTCAAGTGCCTCCTTAAAGCGGAGGTCCACCCACTGCTGCCTGCAAAAGTTAAAAGCCAGTAGCTGCACATACTGCAGCTGCTGACTTTGAACAATCATTTACCTGTCCTGGAGTCCAGCGATGTCAGCACCGCAGCTGATGCTTCCATCAGCTGCCGTGTACATGCCATCTCCATTGCGAGTAAGGGAACCTGGCAGTGTAGCCTTACAGCTTCACGGCGGGAAACCTACTGCGCATGTGCAAGGCTCTGCTCCTCTTGCCTACTGGCCCGGTGGTCGGGAAAGGAGGAGGGAGCCTGAGCAATGACGCATATATCCACGGCTGAGGATCCCAGAAGTGGGGACAGGATACCTTTGAAAGACAGGTATTCTGTCCCCCCTCCCACCCCAAATGAATGGGGTGGGCAACTACATGGCAAATGAGGTTTAATGTAAAATAATGCATTTGGGTGGCAAAAATATGAATGCAATCTATGCACTGGGGGGAGAACGTCTGGGGAAATCTAGGATGGAAAAGGACCTGGGGGTCCTATTGGATGTTGGGCTCAGCAATGGCATGCAATGCCAAGCTGCTACTAACAAAGCAAACAGAATATTAGCATGCATTAAAAAGGGGATCAACTCCAGAGATGAAACCTATAATTCTCCCGCTCTACAAAACTGGTGTGGCTGCACCTAGAGTTGCTGTCCAGTTGTGGGCATCAGTCCTCAGGAAGGATGTGAATAAACCAAAAGAAAATGGAATACCCCGCACTTAGACTAAAATTAAAAAAATGTGTGAATAATATTTAAGCTGCTCCCCTCAAAGTGCAAAACTTGCCTTCGTGAGATGTGGGTTGTAAGTGGTAAGAGGGCACTGAATATAATAAACCTTAAATGATAATAAAGTGCTCTCTTAGGCTTAATAATACCGCAGGTATCTTACTAGTCAATACATGCTGCAATATACATTGAATAAATAGAATCAATCAACTCAAACCATGCTGTCCAGGACAGAGACCCAAGCCTGAGTGAAAGACTGAGCTTCAGGAAAAGGAAAAACAAGCTGACGGGGTATTCTTTGACTTGAAACATGAAGGATTACATGAAGGTGACAGGGTAGGTAGCCTACATCTGTTTTTTTTTTTTCTGATCAGGAGCCAAAAAAACTTTGTGAAGAACTTGATGGCATATAATCTTTGAAACAAACAAATTTTCTTCAGCAAACGTGAATTGAAACAATACTCCTGGTACACCTAAGCAGAGTTTTCCCATCAAGGTTGGCAGTTCCCTAAACCTGCTAAAGCTTCACCTGACCTTCCTTTTTAAATAAAGGGGTCATGGTGAGTGGGCTACTTACCATAATTCACCGGGTGACGTGTTTATGCATTTCTCCTAAGCGGTGACGGGACACAGGATTTATTCCACTTCAGTTTCACAGTTTTTTGATGTACATGGACATTTATGTATATGGTAATTTTTTGAGTTGATTGATTCTATTCAATGTATATTGCAACATGTATTGACTAGTAAGATACCTGCGGTATTATTAAGCACTAGAGCACTTTATTGTTATCATTCAAGGTTTATTATATTCAGCACCCCCTTATCACTTACAACCCACATCTTAGGAAGGATGTACTGGGAATGGTGTGAGTACAAAGAACGGCAACAAAGCTAATAAAGGGTCTGGAGAATATTAGTTATGAGGAAAGGTTGCGAGCACTGAACTTATTCTCTCTGGAGAAGAGATTCTTGAGCGGGGATATGATTTAAATATACAAATACCGTACTGGTGACTCCACAATAGGGATAAAACTTTTACACGGCAGGGAGTTTAACAAGACTCGTGGCCACTCATTAAAATAAGAAGAGGTTTAACCTTAAACTGCGTAGAGGGTTCTTAATTGTAAGAGCGGCAAGGATGTGGAATTCCCTTCCACAGTGGGGAGCATAAACTAGTAGACAAGCACCTGAACGACCACAACACACAGGAATATACAATGTAATACTGACATGTAATCACACACACAGGTTGGACTTTTTTCAACCTCACCTACTATGAAAGGTGCCAAATGTGTCACTGGAGGGGGTACAATGAGCAGAAGTTCCACTTTTGGATGGAACTCCACTTTAAAGTGAATTCTACCACATCTTTCCCATCTTTCAAACTTCATGAGCAAGTAAGGTGGGAGCAAGTTTGCAAGGGGGCTGTTTGGTCTAGCTAAGATACCTTCGTCAAACTCTTTAGAGGTTCTTTTGCAACAGGACAGGCAGATTTGGCAGAATTGGTCCCACCCTGAGGTAGAATTTATTACTTCTCCTCTCAGGTTGCTGTTCTGGAAGATGAGGCAAATTCCCAGTTAGCCTTACCAGTAATGGAATTTCTAGTGTGTGTGATTTTTTTTTTTTTTTTTTTTTTTTTTAACATGCTGTGGCATTTCATGAACTACACTATAATCCCACCTACTGAGTGATGGCATCTGTTAGCTGAAAGTCTTGGTTTCTCAAAGTTTATTCATTTTTCCGATTAAATATATATTTGATTAAATGTGCATAAGATACTATATACTTCTAGAATCCCCCGCTAAACTATACCCACAAATACTTTTTAGTAAACCAGTAGTGTTCCCTTTAATTTTTAATATTCAAAGTAAGGCAGTTAGCTGTTAGATTTCCCTTTTCTGTAATGACCTTCATCTTACCTCCCTGTTTTTTTTTTAAATCCAGGCGACTATTCATTGAAGAGCAAGAGTCTCGAATTGCACTGATGCCTTTAATCCAGGCGGAAGATGATAGGAGGTAATTCCTTTATCTGTACTCTTTCCTAGTAAAGACATTCTGTCCTTATTGGTGTACTACTTTAACCACTTCGCGCCCAGGCCAATTCTGACATTTCTCTCCTACATGTAAAATTCCTAATTTTTTTGCTAGAAAATTACATAGAACCCCCCAAACATTATATATGTTTTTTTTAGCAAAGACCCTAGAGAATACAATAGCAGTCGTTGCAACTTTTTATCTCGCATGGTATTTGCGCAGCAGTTTTTCAAACACGTTTTTTTTCAGAAAAAAAAGTTTCATGCTTAAAAAAAGAAACAGTAAAGTTAGCCCAATTTTTTTTGCATAATGTGAAAGAGGAGGATACGCCGAGTAAATAGATACCCAACATGTCACGCTTCAAAATTGCACGCGCTCGTGGAATGGTGCCAAACTTTGGTATTTAAAAATCCCCATAGGCAACGCTTTAATTTTTTTTTTTTACTGGTTACATGTTTTGGGGTACAGAGGAGGTCTAGAGCTAGAATTATTGCTCTCGCTCTAACGTTCGCAGCGATACCTCACATGTGTGGTTTGAACACCGTTTTCATATGTGGGTGGGACTTGCGTATGTGTTCGCTTCTGCGTACGAGCTCACGGGGACAGGGGCGCTTTACTATTTTTTATTAATTTTATTTTTATTTTTTTTAGTTTGACACTTTTTAAAAAATAAAATAAAAATTGACTTTTATTCCTATTACAAGGAATGTAAACATCCCTTGTAATAGGAATATGGCACGATCGGACATATTTACAGTGAGATATGGGGTCAATAAGACCCCATATCTCACCTCTAGGCTGGGAAGAATAAAATCCCCCCCCCCCCCCAAAAAAAAAAAAAAAAAAAAAAAAAAATCCTGGCTTCCCTGCCAAATCGGCACCGTTAATTTGAATACCGAGGCCGGGCGTGACGTCATAACATTGCGCCCGGCCTCCGAACGATCATAGAGACTCCGGGGACGATCTGGTCCCCCAAAAATCTCTATGGTAACTAGCGGGGGGCGGCGGATCCTGTGACCGACTCACCGATGGAAACGGTGAGTCGGTACAAGCACCGGAGGGCGGCGGGAGGGGGGGCGTCCCCTCCCGCTGCCCGTAAGAACGATCAAGCGGCGGAACAGCCCATATGATCGTTCTTATGGTGCTGGGAATCGCCGGCTGAAAACGCCGATATCTGAATGATGTCTGTGGCCTCAGGCATCATTCAGATATAACCACCAAAAGCCCATGACGTCAATAGACGTAGTATGGGCGCCAAGTGGTTAAATAAAATGTTATATCATTTGCATATATGTCGGCAACCATTTCAGCCTCTAAACTTTTAGAAGTGAATCAAAGGGTAGGTGTGCATAGGTTTTTGTACTGTGTCTGAGCCCTTCCTGCCTCCGGCTGCGCTTGTTGGGGCTCAAATGAAATTTCGAATCACCTTTCCACTCTTCTTTAAAATTCTTAGAATTTTTATAAGCTTGCGATATACTAGTCAGTATAGGCAAATTATAATAAAATATAGGTAAAAACAAATGTTATAGGTAGGGACCTTGTGTCCTATGTGTGGATGCACTTTACTGTCCTTGTTTGCAGGTTAATTTTTTAATCTAGATTGCGGGGTTTCGTTTATGGATAGTAAAAATGATGGTGACTACGATTGTTTTGTCTGTACGCAGTTTCAACCTCTGTAACGGCTTTTCTTTTAAAAGGGTGTTACGGACTTTACGAAAAAATTTGGAAGAGGAGGCCATTATTATGAAAGGTGTCCCAGGCTGGAAGGTAGGAAAACCAGTTTCTTGATTTTATTAAAGGGGTTGTAAAGGCATAAGGTTTTTTAATGTTTTATCTGTCTGTGCAGCAAGACCCACAATACTTGCATGAGCCCCATCTCTCTCCAGCGATGTCCACAAATGCCTCGGCCATCCGGGACTCTCCCTCCTGATTGGCTGGGATATAGCAGCGGCACCATTGGCTTCCGCTGCTGTCAGTCAAGCTCAGTTGACCAATCGGGAGAGAGAGCAGGCAGGGCCGAACCACAGCTTGGTGCCTGAATGGACATACAGAGCTGCAGCTTGGCTCGGGGGCCCCCCCCCCCACAGCAAGCAGATTCACAGGCGGGGCAGGAGCTCCAGCCAGGGACCCGAGAACAGGAGGATCCAGTCTGCCCTGTGCAAAACCACTGCACAGAGGAGGCAAGTATAACATGTTGTGCTTTGTTTTATAAAAAAAAAAAAAAAAAAAAAGACTTTGCAAACACTTTAAGGACCAGGCCAACAGGGAAGCAGAAGTGGAGGCTTCAGCAGAAGGGCACGGAATGGCAGATCATGCAACTTATACTGCTAATGTAGCTCACAGCTCATGATGTGGGGAAAGGGGGGGCTTTTTTTGCCTTGGGCGCTAAAGGATCCAGTCCCAGCATTGAGATTATGTATTTTATTGTAGAGTGAAATGTGAATAGATAGTGTTCTCATTAATGACAATATGTTGCTCACTCATAAGTTGCTACAAGGCACAGTGATGACATGGGGGACAAAGGGCTTCTATTTGGAGTACAAGGTCACTATAGGCAGTGTAATACTTTGTATTTTATAGTGTTGCTATTAATGATTGAAAATCTTTGTACAATACATTTCAGTTGACTCAAACCATTCTATTCAGTACAGTGCTAAATGCTTTATAGAAACAAAATTTAGTCTTTATGTGTAGTAGTGTTTGTTTAATATAACCTGGGAAGTTTTCTCCTTTTTTTTTTTTTTTTCTTTTTCTTTTTCTTTTTCTTTTTTTTTTTTTTTTTTCTTGTTGGCACAAGGTCTGTTTTTCACATGTGATATTTCTCTGACAGGTTGGAGAATCTGCATTTCATACAGCCCGCTGGGTGCCCCCTGTTTTAGAGGAGCTGTACTACCTGCGCTCTGAGGAAGATTTGGAAAATGAAAAATATAGTTTCAGGTGGTATGTTTGAACCCCCTCCATCTTGACTGCAGTTGTAACATTAAAAATAAATCTGAAATTCAGATACTTGGCTCTCAGATCTCTCATTGCATAGTTACACATACATTTTGGTGATTTTCTGTGGGCTTATCATTTTTCGGCTCTCCAGAGTACATCACCATTTGCCAATTTACTTAAACTTACTTGATTTGCCACTCCAACAGAAGAAATTAGTGAAAGGTCATTAAGTACCCCCTTCCGTGTGTGTGTGTGTGTGTTACTCTTTTCTTCCTACATGAAATTAAACCATTGAATTCACTTTATGTATCGTAGTATTCCCACAATATGCTCCATCAACTATTTCATTTCAAATGCCTTCTTTCCTCAAAACATGGAGGCTAATCCAGTAAACTTTCTGATGACCAAATTTTAACTTTTTGCTAAAAACCAGCAGCTAAGCTCTCATTCTCCATTCCCCTCCCCCCCGCCATACTCTGACATCTGCAAGGAACTGTGGCATGACTTTCATAGGTAAGGCTGTCTGGGGATATGGATATAGAGATATATATATATATATATATATATATATATATATATATATATATATATATATATATATATATATATATATTATTTTACAATTTTTTTTTTTTTTTTTGTTCGATTAATCAAATTTTTTTTTTTTTCCATCGACTAATTTCGATTAATTATAACGCACATACAGATCAAACTACTTTTAGCTGATCTCCTTGCATTGCAACTCTGCATTAGTCAGCGGTAAATGTGGTATACACTATGGACAATCACCCGACACTAGTTAGTTTCCAGAATCCTTGACTTAACCTCACAGTTCACACACAGTTTTAAATTCAAACTGTAGCACTAAGTCATTTTTTTTTTTTTTCCATAGTAGCGTGACAATCCCTCCACCTCCGGTCTAACTAATCACTCCCCTTATGGCATGGACCCCTGTGCAAACAGATGGTCATGCAAGCGGGTATCAAAAGGGTTAACACAGACCATAAACTTCTCTCACATCTCCTTAGATCTCAGCAAGGACGCCAGGTCATGGGTAGAAAGAAAAGATCTAAGTGCTTTTTTTGATCGATCAAAATAATTTTTTATTAACCGAAAAAATTAACGATTAATCGAGGAATTAATCTTTAATTTCCTGTGTGTGTGTGTGTGTATATATATATATATATATATATATATATATATATATATATATATATATATATATATATATATATATATATATATATATATATATATATATATAAAAAAAAAATTTTTTTTTATTGTGGTCTGTGATTAAAGACCTAATACAAGGGTTTTCATTTTTGATTTTGCACTGCAAAATATTAGGTCGACCTTTTTTTTATACTACCTCCAGCTCTTTTCATTCATCCATGGATTCCAAGAACCTAATAAGTGTAAACCCGGGGTCTCCAAACTTTCTAAGCAAAGGGCCAGTTTACTGTCTTTTTTTTTTTTTTTTTTTTTTTTTTAGGCTTTGGGATGGGCTAGGCAGTGGTCAGTGGAAGCGAGCAATGCCTCATCACAGGTTTTAATAGTGTCCCTTTTATGGCGTCGGTGGAAGGAATAGGGCTCCATTAATCCTGTCGGTGAGGGGAGTGGCATCATTGGGGTGCGAGGATGTGGTGCCAGATACAGGCAAACAAAGGCCTACATTTAGCCCCCAGGGCTGCAGTTTGGAAGACCGGTGGTGTAAACATTGGTTGTCTACAGCTACAGTGCACTGCAGAGCCATAATAAGTTTGTCAAAAAAAATACAAATATATAAAAAAAATTAAACAAAGTAAAAGGTAAAAGGAAGAAAAAAGGAAGGCATCTCTTCGACATAACTTCTAATTCAATATCTCCAGTTGCAGAAATCATTAAAAATCTCAGAAATCATTAAAGTGGTTAAGCCACTATATGTACTTTACATCATCCTCTTTCTAAATTATGTAAGGTGCTCCTGTGTTTATGCTTTGAAAAAAAAAAAAGCCGCAATATACCAGTTTTGCGAGCGCTGATTGGCGATCACAAGTCCCGCTACCTCTCTCCTCACTCGGTCTGACAGCTGCGGTGGGCGGGGCTGAGGATCCCCCACTGAGCTGACATCAGTCAGGAGAGGGACAGGGCCCGCCTGCTGCAGCTGTCATGCGAGAGAGGAGAGAGACTGAGGGTCACCGATCAGCCCTCACAAATTGGGTATATAGCAGCTTATTTTTACAAGGCACACACAGGAGCACCTTACATAATTATACAAAGAGGACGGTGAAAAAAAAAAAGGACACTGAGCTGGTTAACAAATGTAAACTGCTTACGAAAATAAAGATCAGTATCATTCTCTCATAGATGTGTAAAACCTTTAAATTATATCTGTCCCCAACAAAGCTCACACAAGGAAAAACACATGGATTCCAGGTAGCAGCAAAAGGTTGTCTTTATTTTGACATGCTGGTTCCTTGTATAATAAATTTGGAGATTCTTATGAAAAAGACCAATTGACTAAATTAACAAAAAATTTTTTATTTTAACATGTTTTGCAATTACAGATCCTTATTATATTCTCAAGTTACCACTAGATGGTGCACCTCCTTTTTAATTACTATGACATGTTATTGAACTTTGCAATAAACAGTCTTAATTTTTCCCCCCGTCCGTCTTTCAGGACAGCACCATGGAGAGACCTTGGCTCCTCCCATCTCAGGAAAACGCCGCCTTACATTTCAAGGATTTAGGCCTCACCGGCCCCTCAGTTCTGGTATTTCCTCTAGCACATAAAAATATTTGTCACTGAGCTGCCGAAATGTGCAGAAAGGTCGTCAGCTCTTTCCTCTCTACAGGAGTTGGAGGAACAAGATGTGGTAGTACGAGTCCCAACAGGAGAGACTGGCAGAGGCTTCTATTCCCACATCTTTGTGGTCCGCAAACCGTCGGGAAAGTTCAGGCCCATTCTAAACCTCTATCATCTACAAGAGGTTCCCAATGGATTCGATCTACTTGGTGAAAGCACTTCTTCTCCCAAACTGCTTCATGGCATTGATAGATTTGAAAGATGCCTATCTGCACATTCCCATTGCAGAAGGACACCAGAAGTTCCTCAGGTTGGCGGTAAATACCAGAGAAGGGACATTTTCACATACAGTTCAGGGCCCTCCCCTTTTGGGCTATCCTCTTCCCCCCCCCGCATCTTCAAGGTCATGGTTGAGGTCCTGGCTTTTCTGCTTCTCAGAGGCATATCAGTAGTCGCATACTTAGACGATCTGCTCCTGTTTGCCTCTTCCCCAGAACAGTTGGCTCAGGATCTACAGGTAGCAAGAGACATCCTGGAAAATCTAGGGTGGCTCTTGAACCTGGAGAAAATCCATCTTGGTGCCATCACAAAAGGTCTTTTTTTTTGGTTTAAATGTTAGATTCAACAAAGCAGAAAGACTTCCTTCCCTTAGAAAAGATCCAGAAGGTGGACAGGGCAATGGTGTCACTCCAGAGCAGCCATCAGATCTCTGTAAAGAAAGCTGTGTCAGCTACCAGTTTCCAGGACTATCACGACTGGTGCAAGCGGCACAGGTTGGGGCGCACATCCAGACTCCTGGATGGTTCAGGGTACCTGGCTGCTGAAGGACGCAAAGAAGTCCTTGAATTGGAGGGAACTGAGAGCTATAGCCTTAGCACTCAGAGCCTTTCAGACGGAACTACAGAGATAGCACGTGCGAGTCTGATTGGACAACTCCTCAGCGGTAGGGGGGTACCAAAAGCAGATCTCTGTGGATCCTGGCGGAAACTATTCTCAGGTGGGCCTAAGCAAACATTCTGTCCCTTTCGGCGGTTCATTTAAAGGGGGAGCAAAACCAGGTAGCAGATTTCCTCAGCAGGAAAAAGGCTGAGAGAAGGTGACTGGGTTTTGATCTTTCTTCAGTTTTACAGGCCCTTTATAAGGGAACCTTTTGAGCCGTTGAAGACCTGTATGCTAAAATTGATCGCCCTCAAAACTGTGTTTTTGGTGGTGATCACTACGGCAAGGAGAGTGAACTCGAAGCCCTTTCAATTAGGGCACCCTTTTTTCAGGTATTTTGGAACAGTGTGATTTTTTTTTTTATTTTTTTTTTTTAAAACCCGATCCGGCCTTTTTGCCTCTAGTTTTCAGAGGTCAAGAAATTATTTTGCCTACCTTCTATTCGAACCCTGTGAGGGAACAGGAACGTTTTTCATAAATTGGATGTTAGAAGGTGCGTCCTTCAGTACTTGGATAGTACAAAACCGTTTAGGAAGTCTGATTCCTTTTTTTGTAGTATTTTCAGGGGCTAGGAAGGAATCCAAAGCCTCTAGGCGTACAATGGCCAGATGGGTAAGGTTAGCCATTGTTAGGGCTTATGTAGCAAGGGGGTTGGAGCCCCTGGAGGGTATTAAGGCACAATCCACCAGGGCAATGGCAACTTCTCAAGCAGAGTGGGCTGGTGCTTCTCCAGAGCAGATCTGTAGGGCTGCAACGTGGTCCAGTTTTGACACATTCGTGAAGCATTACAGGCGGAACCTGCTGTCAGCAAAACACCAGGCATTTGGGTGTAAAGTACTGCAGGCAGTACTCTCACCCTAAGGTAAGGTGCTCGCTTATCCTCTCTATGGTGCTGTCCTGAAAGATGGATGGGGAAAAACTGGGTTACTTACCGGTAACATCCTTTTCCAGTAGTCTTTCAGGACAGCACCGAGACCCACCCAAAGTATTAGACACTCCCGACGAGCTCATTGCATGAAATCATCAGGTAAGATAAAGGTTAGGATGTGTTCTTGTGTCTCCCCAGCTGGCCAGTGGGACGATGAGGCTTAAATCCTTGAAATGTAAGATTTAAAGGATGAAGTGAAGCCAACCAAACAAAATGATACCACATCCCAAGTATTCAATATAAACAAGGAAAGCAGGGGGAGAGGTGACTAGCCTCAATGGGACTTTTAACGGTATCAAACATTACATATGAAAAAAAATCGCATAGCAATCAAAAAAAGTTTTTTTTTTTTTAAAAAAAACAAATTTTCTTAGAAATGTATTATACAAAAACATAACAGATTTTGCTAAAACGGCACCATGACTACAGATATACATCCATACAATACATAGAGATCTGGAAGAATCATTTGTGAACTCAGTCAATGTAATGTGAGACTTAGTTACTTGCTGCACAGAGAAGAGAGTAGGAACACCAGTGGCTGGGTGCCCTAGGCAGCAGTACACCATAGGCTGCTGACTAGTGGTAACACTGGCCCTGATTGTGAGCCAGACCTTGTCCAAACTAACCTCACATATGCACTTCTGGAAGAATGGTCAAACATTCCCATGGACAGCCTTTCCAGAAGAGTTGACGCTGTTATAGCTGCAAAGTGTGGGCCAACGCAATATTTATCCCTGCGGACTAAGATGCCATTAAAGTTTGTGTGTGTCTGTCTGTAGGCAGGTGTCCTAATACTTTTGACAATATAGTGTATATGGGAGCCAGATTCCTTTAGACCTCTGGTGAGGACTAAGTCCCAGGCACAAGAAAGTGATCCAGCTGAACCTGTGTGGGCGGATGATGTCTGACGGAAGCTGTGGAACCCTGGATGTGCTTGAAGTTGGAAGCCTCTAAATAAGTGCTATTTGACCATTCATTACATAGAGGGTCAGTATATTTTGTCAAGAGGTATTGTTTGCCCACTAGTTGTGGATGGTGGGAGGATAACACTGACGTCTTTCTCTGGGCACATCAGAAGTGGTTATGATATCTGGACTGTACAAGGGACTTATTAAATATTTAACCTGTTTCCTACCATGCTATAACCAAAAGACGGCTACATCACTGCTCTCCAGTTCTGGGAGGACATCTGTGGATTTTATTATTCAATATATCATTAAAAGAGCAGGGGCCCTTTGAGGTTGATCTGCTAAAACTAAGGAGTGCAAAACCTGGCGCAGCTGTGCATGATAGCCAATCGGCTTCTAACTTCAGCTTGTTCGATTAAGCTTTAACAAAGAAACCTGGAAGCTGATTGGTTTCTATGCAGAGCTGCACCAGATTTTGTACACTCTGGTTTTAGCAGACCAACCCCAAAGGGCCTCTGCTCTTTTATTTAAAAATATATATTCTCTCTCATCTCACAAAAGTGAGTACACCCATCACATATTTGTAAATATATATATATATTTTTTATATATTTTCATGTGACATCACTGAAGAAATGCCACTTTGATACACTGTAAAGTAGTGAGTGTACAGCTTGTATAACTGTAAATTTACCCTGAAAATAACTCAACATACAACAATTAATGTCTAAACCGCTGGCAACAAAAGTGAGTACACCCCTAAGTGAAAATGTCCAGATTGGGCCCAAGTAGGCATTTTCCCTCTCTGATATCATGTGACTTGTTAGTGTTGCAAGGTGTCAGGTGTGAATGGGGAGCAGGTGTATTAAATTATGTGTTATCTCTCTCATACTGGTCACTAAAAGTTCAACATGGCACCTCATGGCAAAGAACTCTGAGGATCTTAAAAAAAAATTGTTGCTCTACATAAAGATGACCTGGGCCAGCGGTAGGCAACCTTGGCCCTTCAGCTGTGGTGAAACGAAAAAATTCCATCATGCCTCTGACTCTAGGAGTCATGCCTGCAATTGTTGGGGTCTTGCAATGTCTCATGGAACTTGTAGTTTCAAAACAGTTGGAGGACTGGGGTTGCCTACCCCTGGCCTAGGCTATAAGATGATTGCCAAGACCCTGAAACTGAGCTATAGCACGGTGGCCATACAGCGGTTTGACAGGGCAGGTTCCACTCAGAACAGGCTTTGCCATGGTCGACCAAAGAAGTTGAATGCATGTGCTCGACATCATATCCAGAAGTTGACTTTGAAATAGAGGTATGAGTGCTTCCAGCATTGCTGCAGAGGTTGAAGGGGTGGGGCAGTCAGCCAGTTAGAGCTCAGACTCTACCCCGCATAAAATTGTTGTTCCAGAAAGAAACCTCTTTTAAACATGATACACAAGAAAGTCTACAAACAGTTTGCTAAAGACAAACAGACAAAGGATGTGGATTACTGGAACCATGGCCTGTGGTCTGATGAGACCAAGATAAACTTATTTGGTTCAGATGGTGTCAAGCATGTGTTGCGGCAACCAGGTGAGGAGTACGCAGACAATTGTGTCTCTCCTACAGTCAAGCATGGTGGTGGGAGTGTCATGGTCTGGGGCTGCACGAGTGCTGCTGTCACTTGGGAGCTACAGTTCATTGAGGTACATAAATGCCAACATGTACTGTGACGTACTGAAGCAGAACATGATACCCTCCCTTCGGAGACTTACGCAGCTGTTGCCGTCCAGGCTAGAAGGTCTCTGCCTTCACCTTGGTCAACATCACAGAAACCATCCCCTGGATCCTGTTCAAGACTTGCTTTGACATCCTTTCTTGCTCCAGATCCTGCTTGCTGTTCCACTACATTGATCCCTGACTTCTGGCTTGGTGGACTATCCGTTCCGGTTACTGAACTTTGGCTATGTTTTGACTACATTTGTTCTTTTTTACTTTTATTGTTTAAACAAGTGTGATTTAACTGTACTTCTGTCTCAGCCTGGTTTGATGGTTTCTGACTCCTAAACCCTATTGAGCATCTATAGGGTGTCCTCAAACGGAAGGTGGAAGAGGACTCCAGTGGCAACCTGTGAAGCTCTGGTAAACTCCATGCCCAAGAGGGTTTAGGCAGTGCTGGAAAATAATGGTGGCCACACAAACTATTGATACTTTGGGCCCAATTTGGACATTTTAACTTAGGGGTGTACTCACTTTTTTTTTTTTACCAGCGGTTTAGATATTAATGACTATGTGTTATTTTGAGGGGACAGCAAATGCACACTTCTATACAAGCTATACACTCACTACATACATTGTAGCAAAGTAATTTCTTCAGTGTTGTCACATGAAAAGATATAATAAAATGGGGGGGGCTGCAATCTCTCTGCCTCTCTCTCCCTCTCTCTCCCTCTCTCCCCCCCCCCTCTTCCTCTCTCCCCGCCCTCTCCCTCCCCCCTTAACCCTTCACATGTTGCCACAAACATTTTCTCCTGACATGAAACTTTGTATTGTGTGTACTGCAGCAGCTTACCTGCACAAAAACTTTCATCACTCAAAAGCTCAGCTCATCGCCCTCCCTACGTATAGCATTCAGTAGTCATGCCTCTCCTCTGGGTTCTCCTATCACACGGCACTGAAGGGGGATCTGACTAAGGGGAACACAGCGAGAGTGCAGGAGAACACTGAGGGTTGAGACAGAACGAAGACTTGAAACTTCTAAATGGCTGGGCAGTCTATGTATTTAGAAGCAATGACACTGCTAATGACAAACCCCGCATTTGAGTTGTAATGGAACACCTTCTTAAAGAGTGTGACTGTCCCAGCTCATGGAGACCCTGGGGAGTTCCCTAATGGTCAGTCTGCCCCTGTCCCAAAGTGTTAGGAAGGCCCCCTGAGCACCTTCTAGATTTGTTCCTGTTTGGAAAGGAATTTATAAAATCTGCCAGTGACCCACCTTAACAGGGTAAGCACTAGACCAGTAGATGGCATTCTTGACATCAAGGATTCTGAAAAACGGCTAAACTCTCTCTGCCTTTTTACCCTATTCTAACTGTGACCTTAGTCTATCAAATTGTGGAGGCTTGGTTAAAATCCCTAAAAAGAGTCAGTCTGACTATGAGAGTGAGGATGAAAAGAAGAGGACAGTTCATGGTTACACCTAAAGCTGGGCAAAAGCTTTCCCAAAATTTTGAAGTAAACTGTACTCTGTCAGACATTATGACATCAGAAATTTAATGTAAATTAAAATAAATATTAGTGTGCTAAAAACCTATTAAATTATCAAAAAGTAAAATTAAACACAATATTGTGTCTACACTTTACATGGACTTGTAGGGTACACCCTATTCTTATATCCATAGAAAAGTGCTCTCGTACATAAATATGTGCAAAACATACATAAATAAAGTGCCCAATGTGCATAAAGGTGCAATCTTATTATGTAGCCGATTATGTAAACTTCAAAATTTTCTGTCAACAAAAATAATTAAAGTGCTTTAAGTGCTAAAAGTGTTTGTAAATGGTACACAAATTGCTAAACAAAAATGCCAAGAAAAATATACTGAAAAGGGGTACATGTAAATTTTCCCTACACAAACCTTAATTGCACATTGACATCACATAGTGTATGGTATGTGGGCTTCATACAATCAATGATAAGGTGCTCTTGTGCAGAAAAGGCGCCAGAATATAAAACAGAAATAATATCTAATAGAGCATCAGGTGAGCACTCCTCCTCACAGCCTTCCCGTGCAACCGAAGGATTCACGTCACTTGGCTCCTCCTCCCGATGCTCTATTAGAGACGTGCACACATCACTGGTTTGCGAGTAAAAGCAGCAGCAAACATTGCGTATTTGCAGTATAACACAATTGCAGTTTCTTTGTGGTTTTTTTTTTTTCTGCATGTTCGGTGAAATAATCTGCATATGAAGTGAAGGGGAAATATGCATTAACATTAAAAGATCAACGCATGATGTCAAGAAGTACAAGATGGCACAAACCCCCCCCAAATGACCCCATTTTGGAAAGTAGACACCCCAAGCTATTTGCTGAGGGCCATGTTGAGACCATTGAATATTTTTTTTTTGTCCCAAGGGATTGAATAATGACAAAAAATAAATTATTTTTTTTTTTTTTTTTTACAAAAAGTTGTCACTAAATGATATATTGCTCACACATGCCATGGTTATATGTGGAATTGCACCCCAAAATATATTCCGCTACTTCTCCCGAGTATGGGGATACCACATGTGTGGGACTTTTTGGGAGTCTAGTCGCGCACGGCACCCCGAAAACCAATCACCACCTTCAGGATTTCTAAGGGTGCAAATTTTTGATTTCACTCCTCACTACCTATCACAGTTTCGAAGGCCATAAAATGCCAAAATAGCACAAAACCCCCCAAAATGACCCCATTTTGGAAAGTAGACACCCCAAGCTATTTACTGAGAGGCATGTTGAGTCCATGGAATATTTTATATTTTGCCACAAGTTGCGGGAATATTACAAACTTTTTTTTTTTGCACAAAATTGTCACTAAATGATATATTGCTCACACATGCTATGGGCATAAGTCAAATTACACCCCAAAATAAATTCTGCTGCTTCTCCCGAGTATGGGCATACCAGATGTGGGGGACTTTTTGGGAGCCTAGCCACGTACGGGACCCCGAAAACCAAGCACTGCCTTCCGGATTGAAATATAAAATGCTACAAAAAAAGCGATCGCAGGGATCAGGCCTGACTCTGCGATCGCTGCAGTTATGTGTTTAGTGTTTTGTAAGTGACAGTGATCGATCGATACTGCACTTGGGTGGGCTGGGCAGAGGGGCAAAACGCAGGTGCTAGCAGGTATCTGGGCTGATCCCGCTAACAATGCGTTTTTTTTGGAACCCTGAACTGCTGGGGACGCTAGTATAGATCTGATCAGATCAGATATTGATCTGTTCAGATTCTATACCACTACAGGAGGTTTATGCTTTGCGTGTGGGTGTTAGCGGTACTGGCACTAACCTAGCGCTGCCTGGGGCGACGCAGACCCTGACCCTAAAACCTAATTGATATCACCCGCCGGGTGATCAGGGGGTTAAACCTTTATTGGGTAATAAATGGTGGGTGCCCTGATGCTATAAAAAGCAAACTAACCAGAGTCACCCGTAACACTTATACGGTGATCAGTGGTGAAAGGGTTAACTAGGGGCAATCAGGGGGTTCAAATTTTTATTAGGTAGTATATGGGGGTCCCTGGCGCTATATAAAAACCTGACGGGGAACCTAAATAACTAACTGGCTAACCAGCGTCACCAGTGACACTTATACTGTGATCGCTGGTGAAAGGGTTAACTAGGGGCAATCAGGGGGTTAAAACCATTATTGGGTAGTATATCGGGGTACCTAGCGCTATAAAAACCTGGCGGTGAACCTAAAAAAATAACTAGCTACCTAGCGGCACTAGTGACACTAATGCAGCGATCAGAAAAACGATTGCTTAGTGACACTGGCAAAAGGGGGTGAAAGGGTTAACTAGGGGCAATCAGGGGGTTAAAACCATTATTGGGTAGTATATCGGGGTACCTAGCGCTATAAAAACCTGGCGGTGAACCTAAAAAAAAAACTAGCTACCTAGCGACACTAGCGACACTAATGCAGCGATCAGAAAAATGATCGCTTAGTGACACTGGCAAAAGGGGGTGAAAGGGTTAACTAGGGGCAATCAGGGGGTTAAAACCATTATTGGGTAGTATATCGGGGTACCTAGCGCTATAAAAACCAGGCGGTGAACCTAAAAAAATAACTAGCTACCTAGCGATAGTAGCGACACTAATGCAGCGATCAGAAAAATTATCGCTTAGTGACACTTGCAAAAGGGGGTGAAAGGGTTAACTAGGGGCAATCAGGGGGTTAAAACCATTATTGGGTAGTATATCGGGGTACCTAGCGATATAAAAACCTGGCGGTGAACCTAAAAAAATAACTAGCTACCTAGCGACACTAGCGACACTAATGCACTAATGCAGCGATCAGAAAAATGATCGCTTAGTGACAGTGGCAAAAGGGGGTGAAAGGGTTAACTAGGGGCAATCAGGGGGATAAAACCATTATTGGGTAGTATATCGGGGTACCTAGCGCTATAAAAACCTGGCGGTGAACCTAAAAAAATAACTAGCTACCTAGTGACAGTAGCGACACTGATGCAGCGATCAGAAAAATGATCGCTTAGTGACACTGGCAAAAGGGGGTGAAAGGGTTAACTCTAGGGGCAATCAGGGGGTTAAATCTTTATTGGGGGGTGATAGGGGGCTACCCTGGACCTAACACTAACTGCCCTGACAGTTTTAACTGTTACAACTGACACTGAATGCAGTGATCAGTAAATAAATGATCAATGCAATCAGTGACACTGTGACTGGGGGGGGGGAGGGGGGCGATCGGGGGGGGGGGGGTTTGTGTACCTATGTGTCAGTGTAGTGTTTTGGTGCACTTACTTTTAGTCTTCTCCTCGTAGTCCGGTCAAAAAGACCGCCCCGAGGAGAATGACATCACTTCCTCCTTCCTGTGTAAACAATACACAGTGGGAGGAAGCTTGTCATTGGCCAGGAGCGATCCAGAGGGGGTGGCCAGAAACCAACGGCCATCCCCTCATCACGGATCGCTCCTGGAGCGAACCGGACCGCCGTATCCAGCGGGAGGGGGTCCGATCGGACCCCCCACCCGCTGGAAGGCAGGCACGTACATGTACGTGCTTGTGCCTGCCTGTGCCATTGTGATGACGTACAATGGCAATACGGCGGTCCTTAAGTGGTTAACAATAGGAGAGATATCACTCCCAATCCTATTACTGAATATCCAAAACGTAATCATGCACAGTCCAAGCCTCATTCTCAGACGCACACCTAAAGAAATTATTAAAGTTATCACATCTTGAACAAGATGTATGCCTGAAGCAGTGTCATGCCACAAACGTTAGGGGGCATAACCAACTAAACTATAAAATACAATATATAAAATTGTGTTAAAAAAACAGTCTCCATATTAATTAAGAAAAAAAATCATTTGGATAGTAGAAGACGTTGATACCTACAGCCACCCCTGATTCCTCCACTATGGCTGATCAGGTGCTCACACATCATGATAACACCTCGAGAGGGGTTAATCAACCAAATAATGTGCACCTAAGCCTTTACTCATGCCTAGGGGGAGCCCTTATGATAATAGAGGCCATCTAGGTCCCCATAGACGTAGATATCCCAGTTATAACACTCCACCCCAAGCATCTAGGGGGAGTGGTACTAAACATAACAAAAGAGGTGGAAGAGGATGATCTAGGGGTAATCAACGTGATTCCAGGAATCCTTATCACTATGAGAAGGGGAACAAAGTCTTAAGTGACTCCCCTAGGAGGTTCAATGACTATGCAGCCCCCTATGATTCTGATTCTTGGCATTACAACTATCCCCCTGTCAGCACCTATAATAGATTCTCTCCCCTTCATAATACTCACAGTAATGAGAGTAATGAATATGATCAAGTTCAATGTGATCACAGTCAATATGAACCTAGTACATATAGAAATAAGGATTTTCAAAGAATCAAAGAATTATCTGTCTTGGATAAGGACTCAAGTTCGCCCCCCCCAAGGAAGTTGGATAAGTTTAACATTGATGTTCAGAAATTTGTTAGAAAAATTTATATCCAGCATTATCTCACATCTAATACTTCTCAATATATGGAAAGAGCAGCTACCTCAGGGACGGTTCACTCGGGATTGTCAAATCCCTTTTTGTTCAACCTCTGCCCCCACCAGTACCTACAGCCCCTGCAGTTACCATTTGTAAGGATTTAGTTCTTAAAGACTTAGTTATGTTACCTGCCAAGAAATTCTGTAGTCACCCCTTACCAAAGATGGGCCTCACCACTATGTGATAGGAAGGACCTTGTAGTCCGCCCAGCAGACAAGGGAGGTGGAATTGTCGTAATGGACAAATCCGACTATGTTACAGAGATGTACAGGATCCTAGGCGATCGAGATACTTATAAAGAACGTACTAATCAATTTAAAAAAGATTTGGATAAACACAGATTTTAAATAAGAAAGAAAAAGCTTATTTGGTACCCACTGCCCCCAGAATTCCGACAATATATCATATACCGAAGATTCATAAAGACCCCTTTCATCCACCCGGGAGACAAATAGTGAGTGGTATAGACTCAATAACATCTCGCATTGGTCAGTATATTAACTTCTACCTCCAGCCACTAGTAAAATGGATTCCATTGTATTTGAAGGACACCACTGATACTATCAAACTGCTTGAGAGTGTCAGTATACAGTGTACGTATACAGGGAGATTATCTGCTAGTTACAGCATCACTGTATACTTGCATTCCACATAATTTGAGAATTGAGGCTGTTACCAATTTTTTGGAACGTGTCCCTTCCCTTAGAGGTAGAAAGAGTCATTATATTATTGAATTATTACAGTTTGCTACAACTCACAATTATTTTTGGCTTGATCAGAATTTTTTTCTTGCAACAGAAAGGCTTAGCAATGGGGGCTAAATTTGCCACAAGTCTTGCCAACTTGTTTATGGCCAAGTGGGAAGATGTCATCTGTTCTGAACACAGATCATCATTTGTTCTGTGGGCTAGGTATATATATGGCATCCTCCTCCTATGGAATTGCTCCCCTGAGTCCTTGGTGGAGTTTTTCACATTTCTTAATCAAATTGATAGAGGGATATCTTTGACATTTGAATTTAGTTCAACTAAGGTTAATTTTCTAGATTTAGAAATTGAGATCAGCTTGTGTCAATTTAAATTTCAAACTCATTTCAAGACGACTGATCGTAATAGCTTCATACCTATCGACAGTTTCCATCATAAGTTGTGGCTTGAGTCGGTTCCTCAAAGCCAATTTTTGCAGCTATGTAGGAACTGTACTAACGTTGATACTTTTTTAGTCCAGGCTCTGCCATTAAAACAAAGATTCATTGAAAAAGGGTATGATCCAGTTATCATTGACTGTGAATTACGAAACGTTGCATGAGTTGACAGAAGCTCCCTATTGATGAAGAAACCCCCACGTGAACCTGATGAATCCTTTAAGTGCTCCATACGTACATTATTTTCAGTACAGCACAAGGATATTAAGGCTATTATTAATCGTCACTGAAATGTACTCAGAAATTACCACATTTTAGGTAACATCTTACCTGAACAAGCAAAAGTTATTTTTAGGGGGGCTCTTTCCCTAAAGAGCAGAGTTGCCCCCAATATTATTGACCCTCCAGAGCGTCCAACCTTTTTTCACAACATGGTGGGTTATGTTCCATGCAAAAAGTGCACAGTATGTTGATATAAATCCTTTGGGAAACGCAAGAATTTGGAGTTTAAATCGAATGAGACTAACAAAACTTACCCTATTAAGACATTTTGTACCTGTGTGACTAGGTACGTTGTGTACATGATCACTTGCCTGTGCGATAAGCAGTACGTGGGTTGCACAATACGTTTTATACAGATAAAATACATTGTATAAGGGCACGCATATTGTGGGTTCTTTTTTATGTCATATAGTGTACCAAAAATATTTTTTTTTTTAAATTAATATGGAGACTTTTTTTTAATACAATTTTATATATTGTATTTTATACAGTTTAGTTGGTTATGTCCCCTAACGATTTTGGCATGACACTGCTTCAGGCATACATCTTGTTCAAGATGTGATAACTTTAATAATTTCTTTAGGTGTGCGTCCGACTGTCCGATCCTTGCTGAGAACGAGGCTAGTCCTCTATATTGTACGCTAAGCGTTTTAGCTGAGCATTTCCGGTACCTGGCACTTGCCTATGATGAGGCCTGAGCCGCAATTGTTAGACGTTAGCCTAGATATCCACAAGTCCGCGCAATTGGATGGTATTCATTATGAGATATGCAGCTTAGCCGCACACTTCCGGTTTCCTTTTTTTTCTAAAACCAAGCTTGAATCTCACGCCGTCTGCACTATCTTGCTTACACGGAAGTGAGCTTAATTGAGTGTCAGCAAGTGATTGGAGCCATGATTCAACAGGGGGGCTGCCCCTCGCTGCCCTCCGGTGTTTCTACCAACTCGCCAATACGATCAAAGCCAGAATCTTTTTATTTAAAAAAAAATAATAATTTATTTTTATTTCAGGCTTCCCAGTCAGAGGTGAGATGCAGGGTCTTATTGACCCCATATCTCACTGTAAAGAGGATCTGTCATCCCATATTCCTATTACAAGAGATGTTTACATTCCTTGTAATAGGAATAAAAGTGATCAAAAATGTATTTTTGGGGAAAAAAATGTCAAACTAAAATAAATAAAGTTAAATGAACAATAAAAAATAAAATTTAAAGCGCCCCATGTCCCCATGTGCTCGCATGCAGAAGCAAACACATACGTAAGTCCCGCTCACATATGAAAACGGTGTTCAAACCACACATGTGAGGTATCGCCATGAACGTTAGAGCGAGAGCAATAATTCTAGCCCTAGACCTAACTCAAAACATGTAACCAGCAAAAATGTTTAAAGCGTCGCCTATGGGGATTTTTAAGTAGCGACGTTTGGCGCCATTCCACGGGCATGGGAAATTTTGAAGAGTGACATGTTAGGTATCCATTTACTCAGCATAACTTAATCTTTCACATTATGCAAAAATTGGGCTAACTTTACTGGGGGTTTTTTTTAAGCACAAAACTTCCAAAAATTGCTGCGCAAATACCATGCAAGATAAAAATTTGCAACGACCACCATTGCATTCTCTAGGGTCTTTTCTAAGAAAAATATATAATGTTTTGGGGTTCTATGTAATTTTCTAGCAAATAAATGATGATTTTTATATGTAGGAGAGAGATGTCAGAATTGTCCTGGGTGCTCCAGAACGCCTGATGGTGCTCCCTGCATGTTGGGCCTCTGTATGTGGCCACGCTGTGTAAAAATCTCACACATGTGATATCGCCATACTCGGGAGTAATAGCAGAATGTGTTTTGGGGTGTAATTTGTGGTATGCATATGCTGTGTGTGAGAAATAAACTGAAAAGATGACAATTTTGTGAAAAAGGAAAAAAAAATCTTGATATTTCAAAGAATTGTGGGAAAAAATGACAACTTCAAAAAACTCATCATGCCTCTTCCTAAATACCTTGGAATGTCTTATTTCTAAAAAGGGGTCATTTGGGGGGTATTTGTACTTTTATGGTATGTTAGGGTCTCAAGAATTGAAATAGGCCGTCAGTACTTCAGGTGTGATCAATTTTCAGATATTGGCACCATAGCTTGTGGACTCTATAACTTTCACAAAGACCTAATAATATACACCAATTTGTACTTATTTTTTACCAAAGATATGTAGTGGTATAAATTTTGGCCAAAATTTATGAAGAAAAATTACTAATCTGCTACATTTTTTAACAGAAACAAAGAAAAATTCATTTTTTTACAGAATTTTCGGTCTTTTTTCTTTTATAGCACAAAAAATAAAAAACCAAGAGGTGATTAAATACCACCAAAAGAAAGCTCCATTTGTTTGAAAAAAAGGACAAAAATGTCATATGGGTACAGTGTTGCATGACTTATAATTGTCATTCAAAATGTGAGAGCACCAAAAGCTGAAAATTGGTCTGGTTATTAAGGGTGTTTAAGTGCCCAGTGGTCAAGTGGTTAAGTTGTAGTTACATTGACCATGTACTCTAAAATGTGTGTAGCTGAGATACAGCACGATATAAAAGTTAGCTCAAAGAGAGATTGTCACCTCATGTAGCCCATCAGGTTGGTTAAACTAGTGGTAAAAAGGACAAAGATCATGGCTATTTGCAAACATAAGAAACACAGACAACAGTAGTTAAGATTAAAAATAGTATTTTAGGAATAAGTAAACTATTTACAAGTTAGCAAGAACATTTTGCTGCCAAAGCACTGCCCCTCTACTGACAAAGTAGTCCATATATTGTTTACGGACAAGACGGACATTCTGGGAGCCCAAACCAGCACGCGCACTTTTAAGAGCTGGCATCACAGCCTCTTCAGCTGATGAATGAATGAATAAATGAATGAATGAAATACTTGTATAGCGCACAATGCGAACTGAATCGCCTATAGGCGCTCAGGAAAAAGCCTCATCAGTTTGCCCTGAGGCAATATAGCTGGAAGCATTCCTCCTTAAAAAATTTTGGCGGATGCAGCAGCATAACGCCACATGATTAATTTTATATTCTGCCAAGTTTATGGCAGTTAAAAAGCGACTAAATCTGCTGGAAAGTATGCCAAAGGCATTTTCAACTACCATTTCGGTCACGAGAGAGGCTATAATTGTAAATCCTTTGTTCTGGGGTTAGGTTCCTCATTGGAAAGGGTTTTAGAATATGTTCCCCCAAAGAAAAGGCATCATCTGCCACAAACACAAACTTTAGTCCCTCAATATTGTCCTGAGCAGGTGGCAAATGTAAGGTCCCTTTCTGCAGCCGGTCATAATAAAATTCTGTATGCATCAGCACACCTCCATCAGAGTGACGCCCATTCATCCCAACATCAACGTACAAAAAATCATATTTGGCTGAAACCACAGCAAGCAGAACTATGCTCCAAAATCCTTTACAATTGAAATAATAGGATCCCGACTTTGGCGGTGGAACTATCCTCACATGCTTGCCATCAATGGCACCTCTACAGTTGGGGAAATTCCATAAATTGGAAAACTGGGCCGTCACATCCTGCCATTGCTGGGTGTTTGAAGGGAACTGTGGAATCAAACAAATCAAAAAAATAATACCTGAGTACATAAAATTGCAACCATATTTCACAAACATTGTGGGGCAACAGAATATACTAACATTTAATTGTGTATTTAAAATAAAAATGATAAGTTACAATTATATGCTCCCTCACTCCCTCTGGTGGCACATTCTAAAAATCTTAGGAGGTTGGAGTTGAATGGGTAGATGTTTTGGACAAGTAAACACTTCCATGAGAACTAAATGCATTAAAATGTAAGTTTAATTTGGCCAACCCATCCATCTTTACAAGATTGTCAGGCCAGTGGACATGTAAGAAGTGGCATAAAACAAAAATAAGAATGCACATTGTCAAAATCTAGACACATTTTGACATACATCGTAAAAAATAAATAAAAATATTAATTAATTATGAGTATTCGTTATGATGAAGTTAAAAACCCAGGAAGCTGGCACAGCACAGGGAGCCATTCATAATGATAAATTAATCATAACCAAAGTATAACTTGCACTACAT
Source organism: Lithobates pipiens (assembly GCF_037356315.1). Taxonomy (NCBI): domain Eukaryota; kingdom Metazoa; phylum Chordata; class Amphibia; order Anura; family Ranidae; genus Lithobates; species Lithobates pipiens. The sequence continues at coordinate 117,596,914 of NW_027507718.1, read as the reverse complement.
TCTTTTAATAATTTAGGCAGCAATCTTAACTCAAAAAATAAGGTACACAGTGTATGTGTTTAGCTAAATCTGCAGATAGTCGTTGTATTGGTTTACTCTGCATTTTTTAGCATTGTTTTCTTTTTTGGGGGGGGGGGGGGTTTGTGAAACACAAAAAAGGGACTCTTGCACTCTGACTTTAAGGGCAGGAATAAGATTGGGACACATTTTAGGCTGTGTTTAGGGTAATGAATGAAACATAATAAATACAGTGTTAAGTACTAGGCTAGGTGTGTATGGGCGCAGGGTAGCATGCTGGGGAGGGTAGTGAAAGGAAATATGCACGTAGGCCACAAAAAAGGTAACAACATGCATGAGGACAAAGAGGACATTCATTCACAGCATATTACAAAAATGGGAAGAATGGAATACAAAAAATATAAAATGAATTGGAAAACATGAAGGTGATATTAAAGCAAAAAACGTAGCCCTTGTACACATGGTTGGACATTCCGACAACCAAATTCATCGGATTTTGTCCGAAACTGTTGCATACACACGGCCGGACAAAGTTGTCGGAAAATCCGATCGTTCAGAACGTGATGACGTTATTTCGTTACGACGGGACTACGTTCAGGCTAGTAGCCAATAGCTTTGGTGTAGGAATTTGATCTGAGCATGCGTGGCACTTTGTCCAATTCTCTACACATGATCGGACAAGGTCCGATCGGATCATGTTGTCGGAAAGTTTTATAGCCAAGCTGGAAAACTTGGCCTGTACAATATTCCGATGGAAACAGTCCGATGGAGCCCACACACGGTCGGATTATCCGACAACACGGTCCAATCGGACATTTTCCGTCGGAACAAGGGCTTACGCAAATTTAGTCCTTCTGCAGGACATGGGTGATGGCACTACATGTCTCAGGAATAATGACTCCCAGAGCCTGGGGAGAGATACCAGTGGTAAACTTGATATCCTGGAGACTCCTCCCTGTTGCCAAATAACGCAAGGTGGCTATGAGCCTTTGCTCTGCTGGAATAGCAGCTCTCATGCAGGTGTCCTGCTTCATGATATAGGGGGACAGCAAGCACAATAGTTGCTGAAAGCAGGAGTCTGTCATCCTGAGATAATTACGTGAATCATTCAGATTATTCTCCTGCAGCTCACGCAATAAGGGCATATGGCTAAATTGGTCACGATTAAGTAGCCAAGTTTTGGCCCTAATACTCCTCACCCTACAACTCTGATTATTCCTAAACCAGGATAAAGTCACAGCAACAACTCCAAGCCCATAAATAGCATGCTCTCTCCTAGGATCGCGCAACATGGCTAGTTGGCCAAAACGGTCGGAAACTAACACGAAACGCACAGAACGGAAAACCGCGAATCAGCACCGACAAAACGTCCACTAACTCGAAATTAGCACAAGGAGCCTGAAGGGTGACGCAAGAGAATTGAACGTCCTCTTTTGAAGCGTTGTCAGTATGTTGTAACGTCACTACGTTCGTGTTTGTTTCTAAAAAGTCTGATCGTGTGTATGCAAAACCAGTTTGTGGACAACGCCCTTTGTAAAAAAGTCTACGGGGAAGTTTGTACAAAGTTAGATCGTGTGTATGAGGCTTTAGATATGCCTCTGAAGAAGGGAATGTTTTCCTGAAGCATGTCAGGCGTTTTGGAGTTCACAGTTTAAAATCCTATATGATACCTTTGATGTTGTGCAGGCTATATATTTACATGTATGATTCCATGCATTGATATATGTATGGATTTTTATACTGTCCTGTAAAACGATTTTGTGTATTATTTTTGTGAATACATTTGTAATATATTTTTTACTCATATTTTGGTCTGCCTTAAAAGTCCTGCTGTACCAGGGGGTACTGTGATCTCCTTGTTGTGTGGATCTATCTATTCATACGTTTTGGGATGTCGTCGTCAATGATATTGGAAAGTTTGATGCTTTCCTTTTATGGTTCATCTCTTATATAATTAAATTCCTCTTTCAGCGATTGAAAATCTTTCACTAATTGACAATGATATAGTTGTGGGATGTAAAGAAGGCCTTGCGAGGACTATCTGTCAAGGCCCTGCAGTTTCAATAATTCGGGATAATTGTTCCATACAGTTTAAAGATTTGTCGAACCATCAACTCCACAGTCTGCCATCTTAGAGAGATGGTCAGCGACTACCAAGATATAGCGGTCATCTCTTCTGAGGGACTAAGATCAACCATAAAGTCCATAGCAATTGATTGTCCTGATGGAACAGAGAGTGGCTAGAGTAATCCCAAAGGAGATTGGGTTGTCTTACTGAGTCATGCACCAATCTGAGGGCTTCGTCCCAAGCTAATTCAGGTACATAGAGACAATGCACTTGCCATTCATGTATTCAAGGTTACTGTCCTTAGGAGGTTGATTGGGAAGTATGTCATTCTCATAAGTTTCATGTCTTGGAACTTGTGGCCCCAGGAAGTTATTTTGAGGCAGGATTGTACATTCAGCGTTGCCTTTCTGGAGAGGCTCAAACAATAGCCTTGATAAGACATTGGCCTTACCATTCTTTGACCCAGGTCGATATGAGATAATAAAATTTAACCTGTAAAAGAATAAATACCAGTGTGCTTGTCTAGAAGACAATCTCTTGGCAGAACAAATTAATTCCACATTTGTATGATCCGTGAGAACAGTTACAGCATGATTAGCCCTTTCCAGCCTGCAGGTGCCTCCATTCAGAAAAGATTTCCTCAATTGCCAGCAACTCTTTATTCCCACTGTCATATTTAATTTTGGCTTAAGACATTAAAGTGATTGTATACGCCTCTTTTTTTTAATAAAAAAAATAACAAACAGGTTTATACTTACCTGCTCTGAACAATGGAATTGCACAGTATGACTCAAACCTCCTCTTCTTGGGGCCCCGTCGGTGCTCCTGGCTCCTCCTATTCTTGGGGTACCACCATGGGAAGCTGCTTCATATTCATATCATGTATATATAAAAAAAAAATGATGGCACAGGTGATAAGGGAAGATATGCAAAAAAATAAAAAAACTGCTAGCAATAATACAACAAATTTTGTAACAACATATAAAACCTGAATTACTGTGCTATGTGAGCAAAAAATAGTGAACGCAAAAAAAATAACAGCAGTCTGTGACATGTTTCCATGTGAGGATAAATAGTAAATGCAATGTATGGAAATAAAGCCATCAAGCACGTGTCCAAGATGAAACAAATGATCATTCACCCAAGTGCACTTTCATTGTAATCAAGTAAGATGTGTGCTTACCAGAACTCTAGACTCCATATTATAAGTCTCGATAAGTAGTAATCACAAATCATGGCAAATACATCCATTTGAAAGAGGTAGAGATAATGTCATGGTGGACCTTGCTGGTTCCTAATCGCTCTCATGGATGTCCTATAAAGAAAAGAAGAGTATCCACATAGTGTAAAACCGTATGATGGCTTATTAGAAATCAACGTTGAAACTTACAAGAATCCAGTAAAAATCAAGCAATGAATATAAATATTTCCGGGGTAAGGATCCACTGGTACAGAGATCAAACAAACGCGTTGTTGACAGACGTAGACTCCGCCCTACATGTTTAGTCAGATGTGACATCATCTAGACTCATATAATGTGGAGTCGAGTTCTGGTAAGCGCACATCTTACTCAATTACAGTGAAGATGCATTCGGGTGAATGGTCATTCGTATCATGTATAAAATTGGTGCAGCGCTTAATAGTAATGAATAAGTCTGTATAAAGCTAATCCAGAGAGGGTGTTCAACACAATTCACATCAGAGGTGGTCACCAGATAATAGAGAAAGAGCAAACCATCACCGGCACACAATCACACTGCTGCTTACCCTCTTTAGTGGACCCTCATAGCAAAGGTCAAATGGGCATTGGATTGTAAAGGGGACTCTTCAATCAAAGCAGGCAAGTCAAACATGTATACATTCCGATCTCAGCTTTCCTCACACGATGCTCCGACAGTGACCCCCACGGATTAGTCAGTCCCATAAAAATGTAAAAAAATAGGCCTCATGGGGCATTAATTCCATTCACATTTATTAGGATAAAAAGAGATTCACTCACATGCTCCACAAAGGTACATGCTAAAATTTCATAGAAAACATCCAGAATTCCCCACCAGTAAGATGGCCGCTGCATCCCAGCATACACCAGTGTCATGTCGTTGACTCCTCCCTTCACGTTTCGTTGTTGAATGACGTTGTCAGGGATTTGGCTTTGACAGGCGCCGAGTAATTTGTATATGCGGGACAAATACATAAACGGTAGAAATAGGCTGTGTTCCAATCACTGGAAGCTGCAAGCTTAATCACAGCTATAAGAAGGCAGCTATAATTGGTTTAAAATTGTGTTCCATGGATAAAGCATTAGGAACTAATCTGGTAATAGAACCGATACAAAAAATACCACATGTTATTCAACTGATCAGTTACGAAAAAATGATTATAGCACAAATATAAAAATGAAATAAAACATTACCATATATAAAAAAATAGTATCTAGCAGTACAACAATGCCTGGAAGCAGTGCCATCTTGTGGTTGTTGGGGATATTAATATTATAAAAACCCATATTACACAATCCCAAAATTACGAAATTTTAACAAAGCAGGGTTAGGGTTGCTGAACTTTATGCTTGGTAAGAAAAAGCAAAAATTATTGAAACTGGATGAAGAAATTAGCTACCTTAACAACTTCCTGACCAGAGCACTTTTTGCAATTTGGCACTGCGTCATTTTAACTGACAATTGCGGGGTCATGCAGTGCTGTACCCAAAGTAAATTTGCAACCTTTTTTCCCCTTCAAATAGAGCTTTCTTTTGGTGGCATTTGATCACCTCTGCGGTTTTTATTTTTTGCGCTATAAAAAAAGCGACAATTTAAAAAATATATATATTTTTTACTTTTTGCTATAATAAATATCCCCAAATTTTTTTTTAAAAACACATGCATCGGGTCTTAAAGGGTACAATGTACCCATATGTTGTTTTGCGCACCTGTGCCATTCTGCCGACACATATCGGCATGAGGTTAAAGCGAAACTTAATCCATGTAAGGCTAATGACGATTATAGCAAAAGGTTGGAAAATTTAAAGAAACACTTAGAAAAGGAAGAGGCTGAACAAAAGATCAAGAAAAAGAAAAAATACCTTAGGGACCTGTCTGATTATAAAAACAATAAGGTTTTCAAATGGCAGACTAAAGTGGGAGTGGTTGCTGGGACAATTGTGGAGCAAGAAGGGGTTGATTTAGCCCCCAATGCCTCAAATCAAACTCTTCCCTCATCCACACCCGGACACTCACGTATAGTTAAGATTTCATTCTATGATCACCCTCAACCCTCCAATCCTCCATTTAGGGGAGTTCCCTGTGGCCGGGCCAGAGGTAGAGGGAGGCGCAGACGGCCCTCCCTCCCAAATGGGAATCCGATCAGGACCTTAAATAGGTTTTCCTGGGGGGGGGGGGGTTCCCAAACGCAAAAAGGCTAATAAACCCAAAAGAGGCTCCGGAGGGGGAGGTGGGTCCTCTCAAAAAAGAAGGTGGGTCTTAAGGACTTGGACCTTTTTAAATTGAGTATTGCTGTTATCAGTGAGGAGAAGTATGTACTGAATCATGGTCTTAAGTTTGTTCCTCCACGTCCACTTAATAAGTTTGAGACCTTCATACATTTTCAGAAGTTTGTCCAAAAGATGATTATTAAGAGGTATTTGATCACAAACCCCTTTCAGACTAACAAAACTGTTACCTCATGAGTTAAGAATACCTCCTTGGCTAACGCCTCCATTTTGAATCCACCGGGTAATTTGGCCCCCTTTATTTCAGTATTTATGGATATGGTCACAAGGGATTTGGTACAATTGCAGATCAAGTGGAAGAAAAGTGATTATATATTCAAAAAGGGCCTTGACCTCCTAAAACAACGTAGGGATATAGTGGTACGCACTGCAGATGGGGGGGGGGGGGGAGCATAGTTATTCTGGACTCTGGGGTCTATAAATCTGAGATGTCCAGGTTACTATCCAATCGGGACACTTATCTCCCTCTTGCTGCTAACCCTACGGCCAAATTCAAGAAGGAACTTGTATCCTTAGTGGATGAAGGCTATCGGAAGAACATACTTTCCAAGAAGGAGAAGTCCTTAGTTCCAACAGCTCCCCGGTTACCAGTGATCTACTACCTCCCTAAGGTACATAACGACCCTGTGCACCCCCCTAGAAAGGCCAATTATAAGTGGTATAAATTTGGTTACTGCCCAGGTGGGTAAATATATTGATCACTTCTTACAACCGCTGGTGACTAGGACTTCATAGTTTTTGAGAGACTTTATGCAGATGATTAATATCCTCAAAACAATTGGGCGCAGGGATGCTTACATTCTTGCCACTGTGGATGTATCGTCCCTCTATACAATCATATCCCATCAGCATGGTCGGGAGGCAGTGAGACACTATTTCGAATCTGATGATCTGGTGGAAATCCAGAGGGAGTATATCCTATCGCTTCCAGATTTTGCTATGGAACATAACTATATTTGGTTTGGAGGATCCTTTTATCTGCAGAACAGTGGGGTGGCCATGGGGGCCAAGTTTGTGCCCAGCATGGCCAACTTGTTTATGGCTAAGTGGGAGGAGGACATCATCTATGCAAGACCTAGACCGAAGTAAATTATCTGGAAAAGGTACATAGATGTCGTCCTCCTCATATGGGATGGTGATCAGTGTTCATTGGACAATTTTATGGTCACACTGAATACCAATGACAAGGGCATTCTGCTTCAGCATGAATCTAGTAGGTCCAAGATCCACTTCTTGGACCTGCAGATTAAGGTTGTGGATGGAGCTATTGTCACGTCTACCTTTTTTAAGGAGACTGACAGGAATGGATTTATCAGTACAAAAAGCGGTCACCATCCTGCTTGGCTGAGGTCTGTTCCTGTCAGACAATTTTTGAGATTTTGGAGGAATTTCACAAATTATGATGATTACCTGCAGGAGACCTCCACTCTCAGTATTAGGTTTATGGAATTGGGATATGGCCCAGTTGAGTTGGTTCAAGCACTTGAGCATGTTGCTGAAAGAAATATAGAGGAGCTGTTGGTTCCAAGAGATGTTGCACCTACTGACTCCTTTAAATATGCATTTTTTACTATCTATTCCACCCAGCAATACGCAATAAAAAAAGATTCTATGCAAACATTGGAATGTATTACGGAATGATAGGGTCTTGGGACCTCTTCTTCCGGAGGCACCTGCTGTGGTCTATAGAGGAGCTCCACCACTTAGACTTCAGGTTGACCCGAATGTTATAGAGCCTCCAAATAGAGTATCTTTTTTTCATAATTTGGGTGGCTTTTTTCCATGTAGGAAATGCTCCATCTGCAAGATTAATGCACAGGGGTGCAGGAAGGTAGATTATTTTGAGTCTAATTCCACTCATGAACATTTCCCAAATAAACCTTTTATAACTTGCACCTTTAAGAATGTTTATCTTATTAGGTGCCTGTGCAACTTGGAGTATATTGGGTGTACTACCCCTAAGCTCCAGATCAGGTTGAAAGAACATGTGACTAATATAAGAAAAGGTTAGACATGTGCATTCGTTTTCGTCCGAATGCATTTTCGTCTGAATTTCAGCTATTTTCGTTTTCATTTTGACAAACGATAACGAAAGCACAGAATCCAAAAAACGAAAGATCCGACATAAATAAATGCTTTATTTTAGTTTTCATTGTTACCACAGTTCGATATAGAATAGGAGATTCGATGTGACTCTGACAATAACAATCTGTGTCTATAGAACCTGTGGTCGAATGTGCCTAACCTTACATCTATTAGTCCAAGATTATATAGAGAAAAGATTTGACAGAGAGAAAAGATTCTGCAAGTTACTGTCCTAAAAAGTGTTTGGGGACCCGGGTCCTGCCCCAGGGGACATGTATCAATGCAAAAAAAAAGTTTTAAAAAACGGCCGTTTTTTCGGGAGCAGTGATTTTAATAATGATTAAAGTGAAACAATAAAAGTGTAATATTTCTTTAAATTTCGTACGGGGGGGGGGGGGTTGTCTATAGTATGCCTGTGAAGGGGCGCATGTTTCTGTTGCTTAGAACTGTCCCTGCACAAAGTGTCATTTGTGCAGTAAAAAAAGTCCTTTAAAATCACTCGCAGCTATTATGAATTGTCGGCTCCGTAATACAGGCTTCTTTATACATTCGACAGACACCATAAGCCTTCAAAGACAGATTTGACCGTAATTCATGTGGATTTTCGGACGAATGCAATTTTTGAACGAAAAACTAAATAAATAAAAACGAATTTCGGGAGTAACTAAATAAATTAATTTTACGGACGAAAACGAAATTCTGAAACGAAATATTTTACTCTGCACATGTCTGGAAAAGGTTAGCCAAAGCATAGTCTTTCGAAACAGTATGCAATTCATTATAACCAGAATCTGAAGAGGACTGTGTGTTTGGGTGTGGACAAGTTTGTTGGGAGCTGGAGGGGAGTCATATGATTAGGGAGGTTTCCAAATTGGAAACCCATTGGATTTATAAAGCTAAAACATACAGCCCCTTTGGTATGAACATTGAGTCGGATGTGCTGATCAATGACATAAAATTTTATCTCCAACCTATTTCTCTTTGATATGAGTGGTATATAGTTTGACACTATAGACTCCAATATTAGTATTCTTTATATCATGAATTTTAAAAGTTATTTTGGAATTGTGTAATATGGGTTTTATAATATGAAATATGAATGTTATAACATTGTTATGTTAATCTATGAATTGTTTAATACCCCCCACAACCACAAGATGGCGCTGGTTCCAGGCATAATTGTACTGCTACATACTATTTTTTTATATACACCCTCTCTGGATTAGCTTTATATGGACTCATTCATTACTATTAAGAGCTGCACCAGTTTTATATATTTTTTGTGTTGTTGTTGATCAATATTGTGCTAGCTGCTTTTTACTCAATTCTGCTGTGGATACAAATGCAGTAGTTACCTATTTTTATATTCATATCATAGCACACCTGCAGGCTCAACCCTGAGCCGCGCTGTCTGCATCTATAGACACAGACGGTGCAGCTCAACCCTGCCCCCCCCACTCCCTCATCACAGGATTTGTCTGATAGCAGCAGAAGCCAATGGCTCCCTCAATTTTCAGCCAAGCCTGTGAGAGCAGGTAGAAGAGAGAGTCGTTTCGGATGGGCACAGTGCTGGATTGATTAAGGGCTCAAGTAAGTATATAAGGTGGGAAGGTGACATACTGCTACCTAAACATCAAAGCCTGCAGACTTATTTATGAGGATTGAAACTCTCTTGGTCTTTGCCTCAGAGTTTGTGGCATGGTATACATTAGGAAAATTCTTATGGAATAGGTTGGGAATTTTGTGGCGTGAAAATGCATCTCTTGTAAAAAACAAAGAGGAGTTTTACCTTATTAAGTTCTCTGAGTAGGGATGATCTCTTCTCCGGTATGTTCAATCCTCTGACGTTGTGGGATATTAAGGTGGGGCTGTGACCCAAGGATGAGTATATCATCGTTCTATCTTATAGTCTGGTTCTAATGGTCCCCTGAGCGAGGAAAAATAAATGGAGGGACAGGAGGAGAAGAGAAGAAGAGAGAGAGAGAGAGAGAGAGAGAGAAGAAGAAGAAGAAAACAAAAAAAACACATATGGGGAGTGGGAGCCCTGTAGCTCCCACTTGTGGGGGTGTATGGGAGGAGCACTGCTCGGGCAATACCTGCCTGAAGTCAAAGTAACAGTTATTAAACCTTAAATACTAAAACAGTTATAATAATAAATAAGAGCAACTTTCAGGGGACCCGTAGCCCCTATTTCAGCAAACATATGTCTAGTTAACGTGCAATAATATCTCTGGCACCGCTAAGTGAAAATGTGGCAACTATGTGCCAGTGGTATTCACGCAGCACAACTCACTATGTCTCTCATGGAATCATCATACATTCTATTACCGTGAGTTCCCTGAGAAAGAGCTAGAGATGTAGAACCTAAGACCCTGCTATGCAAATCGTAGTCTCTCTGGGCCATTGCTTGGATTTTAACAGGTCCTGGTTCTAAACGGTCTGATCAAAGCCTGTCAATCCCATGCGAAAAAGGGATCTTAAAAAAAACGACAGCATGGGTGTCTTCGGTAACTTGGCAGCTCTGCAATGTGGCAGTCCAGCCCTTTTGCATTAGGCGAAAGGTGATGAATGTACTCACCCTACCACAGCCAGCTCCGTGGCGGGGGGGGGGGGGGGCAACAAGAAAAAACAAACAAAAACAAAAAAAAAAACACGATTCTCACCGTGGACCGTTAGACAGAATACTGGGGTCCTGCATATATTGCTGTCACCCGACTCCCGGGGAACTGATAGCACACCCAGAAATCTCTGGTCTGGGCCTGATTTCCCAGACCCTCAAAGGACATAGTCCAGCAACAAAGATGGAAAGTATCCAGGAGTTGTTGTAATCAGAACAGTGCATAAGTAATTCTGTGGACACTAACTGGGTTCGACGTAATTAAAACTGTGGGTAAGATTCTAAATAGAAAAACTGAACTACTTTCACATATGTAGAAAGCTGGGGCTGTTAAGAAATTGCCATCAAAGTACTAGGCAGCTCTTGCGCAGGGTGGTGGACCTCTAGAAAACCCGGGGAGAACCATCAGGTCTGATTCCCGTGTTTTGCCTGTTTGGAAGCATATGGCATACGACCCGCATTGGGGTTCAATTGCTTGCCAAACTTTCTTTTTTTCGGTGGAGACTTGGTAGGAGTAGAGTGAGGTGAGCTGTCCCGGCTACAGTCCAATGGAGGCTCCTTAAACTCTGCATACCAGTCGGGAAGGTTGGTGACTGGGATTTTCAGGCTTGCACAGAAGTCAGGGAGATCATTCGGCATCCGCAGGATATATTGTTTTCCGCTCAATTTGGCCTGTAATGCAAAGGGAAAACGCCATTTGTAAACAATCCCCTTCTCTCGCAGCACCTATAGCAGGGGGTGCATTGCTCTTCTATTCTGCAGAGTAATGGGGCATAAGTCCTGAAACAGAGCAAGCGTGCTGTCATTAAAGAGAATTTGGTTGTTCTTCCGAGCATGATCCAGGATGTTCTCCTTTAATAGGAAGATCTGGAGACAACCGAGGATGTCTCTAGGTGGAGCATCCTCCGGGGGCTTCATTCTCAAGGCCCTCTGCGCTCTCATGAATTCAATGGGGGTGTCTGTGGGCCTTTTCAGAATGTTGTTAAAAATTGACCACAGGGCAGAAGGGATCTGGTCCACACCGACCGTCTCAGGGATCCCCCGCACTCTGAGGTTGATTCTTCTGAGTCTCTTATCGAGGTATTCTTAGTGTCTATTAATTTCAGTGAAGTGGGTTGAGTGTGAAGCTGTCGTGGCTTCCAGTCTCCATATGACTCTGTCCCTTCTGTCCTCTGCTCTTTCCTCCAGAGCGGCCATTGTTTCAGTTAGTGATAGGAGGTCAGCCTTCAGGCCGGTTATGGCTGAATAGAGGGTATTTGTATTTAATGTCTGTGGCGATAGCTGTCATGTCGCCCAGAGTAAGGGGATGGCTAGCATGTCCCGCTCTGCTTACCATGTCTTCCGCTGCCGACTGTGAGCCCTCGCTCAGCTTGTCCTCCTCTCCTTGTGTCGGCGCCATCTTGAATCGTGTGCCACTGGTGGTGCGGGTCTTGCTGCGGAAGATGTCTGGGATGCTGCGGGTTTGTGAGGAGGTAATCCAGCGTGTGCAGTTCCCGGTGATGTGTCGCCCCAATCTGCTCATTCTAGTGCAGGGAAAGTGCCAGAGAAAGGCTCGAGGGCCCACGGGTCTCCAGGAGCTCTGTGTTCAGGCAACCATTTCCTTCACGCACCAAGCCATGCCCCCCCTCTAGTTTTATGTAAAGTAAATTCTTCCTTAATTTTTCAAAGACAGTGCAAACAAACATGCATATGTTTCTTCTCCAGGTTATCAGAAAAGATGAGAATATCATCCAGATAAGCAATCACAAACTAGTTCAACAGATCACGAAAAACATAATTGATGAAGGGTTGAGTGTTGCAAACGCCAAAAGGCATAACCAAAGACTTGCATTGCCCATATATATTTCTAAAGGAGGTTTTCTATTCATCTCCGTGATGAATGCAGACAAGATTATATGCCGAGGGTAAGTTTAGTTTTGTAAAGACTTTGGCAAAACTGAGTCTTTCCAGCATTTCAGAGATTAAGGGAAGCGGATAAAGGTTTTTAACAGTGTGTTGTGAATTCATGAAGAAATACATTTAATATTCACTGGCATAGATGAGAGATTTCAGTAGGCCTAAAAAAAAAAAAGTGGATGAACTATAATGTTGATATTATTGAACTGTGACCCCCTTGGAGAACTTCAAAGCAAAATACAGGATCTTACATGTTTTTCCAAAGGTTCAGGGGATTAGTTATTTGTAAGTTTTACAAGCCTGTGTTGAGACAAGATGTTGCCTGAACAAAAGGATGTTTTGTCACTAGGGATGAGCCGAACACCCCCCGGTTCGGTTCGCACCAGAACTTTCGAACGGACCCCGCGTTCGTAACGAACGTTAGAACCCCATTGAAGTCTATGGGACTCGAACGTTCGAAATGGAAAGTGCTAATTTTAACGGCTGATATGCAAGATACTGTCCTAAAAAGGGTTTGGGGACCTGACTCCTGCCTCAGGGGACATAGGTCAATGCAATAAAAAGTTTTAAAAGCGGCCGTTTTGGCGGGAACACTGATTTTAATGACGATTAAAGTGAAAAAAAAAATATGAAATATTCCTTTAAATATGGTGCCTGGGGGGTGTCTGTAGTATGCCTGTGAAGTGCCACGTGTTTCCCGTGTTTAGAACAGTCCCTGCACAAAATGACATTAAACGGAAATAACACCATTTAAAACTGCTTGCGGTTTTAATGTTATATCTGGTTCCTGCAATATGGTTGAAAATCATTCAGAAAAATGGCATGGGTAGCCCTCCCTGCCCATTACCAGCCTATTTGGGTCTTGTACGCATATTAAGGGGAACCCCGTACCCATATTAAAAAAAGGAAATGTGTGTGGCCCCCAGGCCCTATATACTCAGAACAGCAGTATACAGGTGGTGCAAACAAGACAGGGACTGTGTAGGTTTGTTGTGTTAAGTTGAATCTGTTTGTAATTTTCAACTGGTACATTTTTAAAGTGTAGCTCCAGTCAAAAAAACTATTTTTAAGCTTTTTGGAAAACATAGGGAAGGGTTATCACCCCTGTATAATTTGTTTTGTCGTCCATCTTTTTTCATCTCACTTGCTGTTGTCTCCTTCCGTTTGCAAGTAGGAGATGTTTGTAAATTGGATGTTTGAAAGTAGGGGCCTGCCCTATATGCTCTGCAGAAATGGCGGAACAAGGTGTTGGTTTTGCCACAACATTGTAAGCCCTCAAAGTGACTCTTGGTGGGCGCTGGAGCGCCCTGCTGTCAACGATTATATCAAGAATTGTAATTACATGCCATTGTTGAACAGTGGTAGAAAAATTGACCTTTGGTGGTTGTGGTGCTGGTGCCACAACACTATAAGTCCTCACCGTTACTCTGGGTGGGCACAGGAAGGGGCCCTCCTGTGAAATATTATATCAAGAATTGTAATTACATGTCCCTGTTAAACAGGGGCAGAAAAATTGGGCCTTAGGCACTGGTGCCATCACACTGCAACCTCTGCCATATACTCTAGTTTTATTGCAGGAATTAGCCCTGCTGCAAAGCATTGCATCAAAAATTGTACTTAAACGCCCCTGTTAAACAGGGGCAGAAAAATTGGGCTGCTGGCATCACCCAGAACCAAAAATGTTCTTCCAACATATCAGCGGAGGAGGAAGAGGATAGACAATCAACATAACAGGACAGTCACTCAGCATCAGCATAGGCAGTCTTGAAGGGATGTGGTATTTCAAAAAAAATTATTCGGTTACATCAGCTTCAGGTGCTTGGTAGCTGTGGGTGATCCAAGACTGATTCATCTTGATGAAGGTCAGTCGATCAACTGATTCGGTGGACAGGCGCACCCTGTGATCGGTAACGAAGCCACCAGCAGCACTGAAGGTGCGTTCCGAAAGAACGCTGGATGCAGGACAGGCCAGTAGCTCAATTGCATACTGTGCAAGCTCTGGCCAGTGATCCATCCTCAAGACCCAGTAAGCCAGAGGATTTTCGGTGGGAAAGGTGTCCAAGTCTGACCTTGCCCCTAGGTATTCCTGCACCATGTAAATTAGACGCTGGCGATGGGTGCTGGAACCAATCATACCTTGGGGCTGCGGACTAAAAAAATTGTCTGAAAGCATCAGTCAGACGGCCACCTTCTCCACCGCTCCTTCTGACTGATGCCTCAGCAACACGTTGTCCAGGACCAGGAGTTTGTGATCTCCCAGTCTCTGGGAACGCGTTGCACAAAGCTTTCTGCAAGGCCTCCCGGAGATGTCTCATCCTCTGCTCCCTCTGCGATGGCAAGATAAGGTCGGCAACCTTACCCTTGTACCGTGGATCAAGGAGAGTGGCCAGCCAGTAATGGTCCCTCTCCTTGATCCGAAGAATACGAGGATCCTTCCGCAGGCTTTGCAGGATCAGGGAGGCCATGCAGCGTAGGTTAGCTGAGGCATTCGGTCCGGAGTCCTCTGGGTCACTAAGGACAACATGATCCGCAGCTACCTCCTCCCAGCCACGTACAAGTCCACGTGTTTCTTGGGACTGTAAATCATCCCTATAAGACTGCTGCTGCTGCTGCTGATGCTGAGTGCCAGCCTCCACCTCCATGCTGACACAATCATCCTCCTCTTCCTCCTCCTCACCCTCTTCCTGTGTGATGGGTGGCACAGCAGGAACACTGTCTGGATAAAGGGGGCCTTGAGAGGCAAGGAAGTCCTCCTCTTCCTGCCTCTGTTCTGCCTCAAGTGCCCTGTCCATTATTCCACGCAGCGTATGCTCCAAGAGGTGGACAAGAGGTACAGTGTCACTGATGCATGCACTGTCACTGCTCACCATCCTTGTGGCCTCCTCAAACGGTGACAGGACAGTGCATGCATCCCTGATCATGCCCCACTGGCGTGGTGAGAAAAAACCAAGCTCCCCTGACCCTGTCCTGGTGCCGTAGTCGCACAGGTACTCATTGATGGCCCTCTGCTGCGTGTGCAGCCGCTGCAGCATGGCCAATGTTGAGTTCCATCTGGTGGGCATGTCACATATAAGGCGGTTCTTGGGCAGGTTCAACTCCTTTTGGAGCTCAGCCAGCCGAGCACAGGCATTAAATGATCGGCGGAAATGCACACAGACTCTCCTGGCCTGCTTCAGGACATCCTGTAAGCCGGGGTACCTGCCCAAGAACCGCTGCACCACCAGGTTAAGGACGTGAGCTACACAGGGCACATGGGTCAGTTGTCCCTGTCGGAGGGCGGAGAGGAGGTTGGTGCCATTGTCGCAAACCACCATTCCTGGCTTAAGCTGGCGTGGCGTCAACCACCTCTCGGCCTGCCCCTGCAGAGCTGACAAAACATCCGCCCCAGTGTGGCTCCTGTCCCCCAAACAAACCAGCGCAAGCACGGCATGGCATCGTTTTGCCTGCGTACTTGCGTAGCCCCTGCAACGCCTACGGAGCACCGCTGGTTCTGAGGACAGAGCACTGGAAGAGGCCATGGAGGAAGAAGAAGAGGAGGGGGTGGAGGAGAGAGGTGTGTCACAACCAATAGTAGCATTTTGGAGGCGTGGTGGCGGAACAACCTCCAACACTACTGCACCTTGTCCTGCATCCTTCCCAGCAGCCAGAAGAGTGACCCAATGGGCCGTGAAAGACAGGTAACGTCCCTGTCCATGCCTGCTGGACCATGAGTCAGCGGTAATATGCACCTTACCGCTGACCGCCCTGTCCAGCGAGGCAAGGACATTGCCTTCCACATGCCGGTAGAGAGCCGGCATCGCCTTCCGTGAGAAAAAGTGGCGTTTGGGGACCTGCCACTGAGGAACCGCACATTGTACAAACTCACGGAAGGGGGCCGAGTCTACCAACTGAAAAGGCAGCAGTTGAAGTGCTAGCAATTTAGCCAAGCTAGCATTCAACCGCTGGGCATGTGGATGGCTGGGAGTAAATTTCTTCCGCCGGTCCAGCAGCTGGGGCAGGGACATTTGCCTGCTATAATCGGACGTGGATGTACCACTAGCAGAGTTCCCGGAAGCACTTGGCTGTGACACACCTAATTCTACACCTTCATTCCTCTCAGAGCAGGTTTCAGAGAGGACTGAAGGTCTAGTGGGGTTGGAGATGCCAGCTGATGAGGAGCAAGGAGAGGTCCGCTTTGTTCTTTGGTGTGGGTCTTTGAGATATGCTTGCCAACGAGCTGCATGGCAGGTCAACATATGTCTGGTCAAGCATGTGGTGCCCAAGCGGCTGATGTTTTGGCCACGTGAGATACGCTTGAGACATATGTTGCAAATAGCAGCGGTGCGATCTGATGCACTCGTCTCAAAAAAGGCCCACACCAAAGAACTTTTAGAATAACGCGCAGAGGAAGCGCTCTGCGCAGGCGGAGCTCTGCGGTGTGATTCAGTCGGTGTGCTGCCCCTAAGCTGGCCCCCGGAGGGCATCCTGCCTCGTTGGACATGTGCCTCCTCCTCCTCCTCCTCCTCCTCCTCCTCCCTCCTTCCAGGCACCCACGTGGAGTCAGTGCCCTCATCATCCCCTCCCTCTTCATCGCTGTAGCAAACCTGGCAGTATGCTGCAGCTTGTGGAACATGACTGCCAGATTGCTGTGCTTCTTGAGCATCCTCTCTCTCTGCGCTCACGCTACTGCCTTCCTCTAGCTGAGTGTCATCATCAGAGCCCACCAAACACTGGGCATCCTCCTGGAGCATGTACCCAACACTGTGCTCAAAGAGTTCAGGAGACTCCTCAGGAGGACGTGGTGGGTCTAGGGAAGGAGTCACTGATGATGACATTGAGAGGAGGGACGACGATGTGTTGGCAGCTGCTTTTCTACTACCCTGAGACTGGGTGAGAGAGGATGAGGAGGATGAAGAGGGCTTGGTCATCCACTCTACCAAGTCGTTGGCATGTTGCGGTTCAACATGTCCAGCTGCAGAAAAGAAGGACAAGCATGTCCCATGGCCACGTGCTGATGACAATGCACCGCGTCCACGACCAGCACTGTTGTCTCTAGACACAGAGCCTGCTTGCCCTCTTTTATCGGCTCGCGCCTGTCTGCCTCTCCTTGCTGGCCTTCCAGACATGGTAATGGCCTGAAGGGAGTTGGGTAAAACAGTAGTTGGGTAGTTTATATTGTGCTGGAGGCACACAACACCCACTAACTCCTGCAGATGCCTTTTTTATAGAACAGCAGAGTTAAAGGGGTATATACAGATGTATACTGTGCTGTGCTGGAAGCACACACAACTTCCAATAACTCCTGCAGATGACAATCGGGCCCAAATAGAGAACAGCTATGTAGGTGGATTATAGCGGTATGTACTGGGTACAGAGCACGCACTATCTCCTGAGTGACACTACTGACTGCAAGCTCTATTGTTAAAGATGGACCACTAGCTATATAGGTGAGGTGAATATCACGGTGTATACTGCGGTCAGGGCACGCAGACAATAACCAGAAAACAGCAGAGTTAAAGGGGTATATACAGATGTATACTGTGCTGTACTGGAAGCACACACAACTTCCAATAACTCCTGCAGATGACAATCGGGCCCAAATAGAGAACAGCTATGTAGGTGGATTATAGCGGTATGTACTGGGTACAGAGCACGCACTATCTCCTGAGTGACACTACTGACTGCAAGCTCTATTGTTAAAGATGGACCACTAGCTATATAGGTGAGGTGAATATCACGGTGTATACTGCGGTCAGGGCACGCAGACAATAACCAGAAAACAGCAGAGTTAAAGGGGTATATACAGATGTATACTGTGCTGTGCTGGAAGCACACACAACTTCCAATAACTCCTGCAGATGACAATCGGGCTCAAATAGAGAACAGCTATGTAAGTGTATATAGTGGTATGTACTGGGTACAGAGCACGCAGACAGCACGCACTAACACTACTGACTGCAAGCTCTATTATTAAAGCTAGATCACTAGCTATATAGGTGAGGTGAATATAGTGGTGTATACTGCGGTCAGGGCACAGACAGTAACCACTACACAAGAGCAAGATAGTAAATCAGCCAAAAACGATTGGTGTGTAACTGTGTTGAAGGTACACAGAACACCCACTGCTTCAGACGCCAACACACTGCACGAGGCCGCCTTAATGGCGGCCTTATATAGTGTGGGGCGTGCACTACACAGCCTGAGCTATGATTGGCCACAGGCAGGATGCCTGTGGCCAACCATGGCTCTCCTCGCTGCTGGCGCTGCGATTGGCCAAGCATGCGGGGTCACAGTGCATGCTTGGCCAATCGTGAGACAGCAATGCATTGCGCCATCGCAGTGCATTGTGGGCCACACGAATTTTGCCGCGAACGGCCCAAACGTTCGGAATTCGGTGAACGCACGAACGACCGATGTTCGAGTCGAACATGCGTTCGACTCGAACACGAAGCTCATCCCTATTTGTCACAGACACCAGAAAAACTCTTATCTATCTCCTTGAATGGACAAGGAAGGCCGTGCAAATATATATGGCAAGGTTTGGGCTATACTAAAGCCGCGTACACACGGGCGGACTGTCTGGCCAACTAAGTCCGTCAGACAATCCGACAGACAGTCCATCCTACTTTCGAATGAACGGACTTGACCACACACGATGAACAAACAGTCCGTCGAAAGCTTGCGCGATGACGTGTACAGCACGTACGACGGGACTAGAAATAGGACGTCCAATACACAGCAATGCAACCTTTCGCTGTGTAAATCCTTTCTGAGCATGCGCCATACTTAGTCCGTCGAACTAGCCTACTCACGAGTGGACTGTCCGCTGAAACCAAAGTTGGACGGACAATATTACGGAAATTCCGAAATACTTAGTCCGCCAGACTGCACGCTGAAAAAGTCCGCTAAAGCCCACACACGAGCGGACTGTCCGCTCAAATGTGTTTCGGCGGACTAAGTTGGACAGACAGTCCGCCCGTGTGTACGTGGCTTTAGGATGTACCTGTGACTAACAGTCATTAAACCTGAATGACCAGAACAAATATCCCATTGTCTCAGGAAGTGAGAGATCAATAAGCCAAGTAGTCAGTAGTGTCCTAGCTTCTCATGAGACAATGGCAGGAGATATTTATACGCTAGGATGATAACAGTTATAGAAACCGAGAGTTTAATTACAGGTGCATGTATCTGGTAGTATCATACATATCTTTTCTAAGCCATTCAAATTATATATAGGTCACAACAGAGACATTATAATTGTGGTATCCGATGAGTTGATGAAATCGGTTATAAAGAAAATATATATGAAAGTATAAGGTTATTAGTAGAATTTTTTTTAGGAACAAATTAGTATTAAGACAAACATATGATCATGATATGAATGTATAAGAATTTAACCTATGTTTAGACAAACAAATATTGATTGGATACCCGAATTATACATGTATCCATATAGATAATAATTGTATGTGATATTGTTTGATATATATCTAACCTGTGTCCTTTCTAAATGGACTAAAGATTAATAGATATACATTGATATGCATATATATCACCATTTTATGCAAGTGATTAATCAATAATTATGCTAAGCGTATTTGATAGTATGTGGTTAGTAGAATTCCCAGTTTGAGAGATTATTTTCACTAAGGTACAAAAAAATACACAATATAAAATTAAACATATCACTTATAGATAAAGATAAACCACAAAACACATGTGAGACACCTGGTGGTTGAAGGTGTAATTACCTTAAAATCACGAGACTCCCGGGAAAGCTAACCATTACATGTTGCCTGCCAGTGAGGAGGGAACACATACCCTCTGGGCAGAACTTAGTATAATTTTATGATCTTTTTGTTTAAGAGGATATTTAAGAAACTAAAAAGATGGTCAGAGGAGAGGAGAGAGCTCAAGGGGAAGCTTAGGGACCCCCCCTGAGAAGGGACACCTGAAGACTCCCAGACAAACTGATACTCATGCACCATGCATGAATACATATTTTTACATTCACGAAGATCCCTGCTCCTTGGAACTCAGAGGTCACACAAAGTAATTCCTCTGTAAGAGAATCCATGTTGAAAGCCACGGCAGCCATCTTAAAATTCCTGGTAACCAACAATCCACACTAATAGCCATATTGGAAATGGGTAAATATTTTTTATTATATCTTCTATGTTCTCTTAAATATTGATGTTTTTGAATATTCTATTATTGAAAATCGTTCTCCCGAATCAATAACCGCCTTTTAGATTTTTCTCTAAATTAAATTTTTCATTATAAATTTCTTTTTGCATAGATGCCAATTTTATTGACAAACTAATGTCTAATTTATTTCACATTGTTAACCACTTACTTATCTGCAGTATAGTAACGGTTGAAATACAGACATTCTGTTTAATTGTCAATTATCAAAAGTTTATTGATTCTACCGAGAAGTGATAATGGTGATAATTAAGTCCAAGGTACTACTACGCCCAGTTTGAGGGTATTTCCATTAATTGTCAAATGATCAAGTAATGCAATCTGTATTTTAAATTTCATGTAAATATTTGTCTTTTGTCAACCAATAAATGTAACTATTTTGTATGATCACTTGTCTCCGTGAATACGTTTCACATGTATAGACTGTGTCATATAGATTGATTTTGTATCTTAAAAATATCTTCGTTAAAAATTACTTAATAAATATTGTGCGGGAAAATGTCCTTAAAAAGCACAAGTGATTTTATTCAAGTCCCTGTAATCGATGCACGGTCGCAAGGTGGAGTCCTTTTTTTTTAACAAAGAACAAGGCTGCCGCTGCAGGAAACGTTATTTGTGTCGAATAAAACCTTTTTTAAATTCTCATTAAGCCACTTCCTGAGCACCTTTAATTCAGATTCTGACAGATTGAAAAGGTATTTCTGCCCCTGGAAGCAGTTTAATTGGACAGTCGCATTGGCAATGAGGAGGTAGGTAACTGGCATTCTATTTACCACAGATATCTGGGAACTCATGGTAAAATGGAGACCGATTGTCAAATGACTGGGTAGTTACCACATCAACTTGTGATTCCTTGATTGGTGGAGAACTTGTTCAACAAGGTACTTTACAATGTTCCACCTAATGGGGGGGATGTAAAATTTATAGACCATGCTCCCCAGTTAATGGAGTAGAAAAATAATTTCCCATAACTCTTATATTGTTTTCACTAAGATGCACTTGCAAGAGACTTTTAAAGCTATCCATAATGCCTGCCGATGCCACGATTGTGGAAGAGAGTTCCACATCCTTACTGCCCTGAGAGCAAAAAACCCCCTTCACAGCTTATGGGTAACATAAACGTGAACCATCAACCATTTCCATATCCTTCATATCCATGGGTGCAGATTTATTTCTTTTTTGAATATTATTGCTGTGGTTAAATTATGTCGATAAAATTGCCCTGGCCCCAGAATCCCACAGAGCGGAGCAAGGAATTTCAGAGCACTCAGTGACAAGTTTGATAGGGATGGTGTTCGGTCATGCGACACTGTACACAAATTAAATTTATAGCATTATTTTCCACACAAATAGTGCTTTCTTTTGGTGGTATTAGATCACCACTGGATTTTTTTATTGTATAAATGAAAAAAGACTGTAAATTTTGAAATCTGGTATCAAATATATCCAATAAAAAGATGTTAACAATCTAATTTCTTCATAATTTTTGGCCAAAATGTACTCTGCTACATGTCTTTGGTAGAAAAAAATCCCAATAAGTGTATGTTGATTGGGTTGCGTGAGAGTTATAGCTTCTACAAACTATGTTATATATATATATATATATATATATATACACATACTGGAATTTTAAATATTTTCTTTAATAGTACTAGAAACAGATAGATTGTTCCCTCTGTACAGAGCCCTGTGTTGATTATCAGCATAGTACTCTGGGCTGTGATTGGACACAGTCAATCGGCAGGTCCCAGCAATGAATCACAGTGCACCCTAAACCAAGAAACAGGTAGCATCGTACCAGTACGTCACTTTGCCTGTACTGGCTGCTCGTCCGCAGTACATTGCAGGCAGTCCGCAAGTGGTTAACGCCAATGATGAGACTGATGTTATTCATATTATCTGGTTATTATCTGGTTTAATTTATTTCAATCACATCGACACTAATGATGGGTCTTTTTTTTATTCTCATTGACACCAATCATTGGACTTATTTATTGATACCAATGATCTAATTTATTTTAATCCCACCAACACCAATGGGACTTATTTTGAATACAGCGCCTTGAAAAAGTATTCACCCCTTGAAATTTTCCACATTTTGTCACGTTACAACCAAAAACGTAAATGTATTTTATTGGGATTTTATGTGATAGACCAACACAAAGTGGCACATAATTGTCAAGTGGAAGGAAAATGGTAAATGGTTTTAAATTTTTTTTACAAATAAATATCTATAAAAGTGTGGTGTGCATTTGTATTCAGCCTCCGAGTCAATACTTTGTAGAACCACCTCTCGCTGCAATTACAGATGCAAGTCTTTTGGGGTATTTCTCTATCAGCTTTGCACATCTAGAGTGCCATTTTTGCCCATTCTTCTTTTCAAAATAGCTCAAACTCTATCAGATTGGATGGAGAGCATCTGTGAACGCCAATTTTCAAGTCTTGCCACAGATTCTCAATTGGATTTAGGTCTGGACTTTGACTGGGCCATTCTAACACATGAATATGCTTTGACCGAAAACATTGTAGCTCTGGCTGTATGTTTAGGGTTGTTGTCCTGCTGGAAGGTGAACCATGGCCCCAGTCTCAAGTCTTTTGAAAACTCTAACAGGCTTTCTCCTAAGATTGTCCTGTATTTGGCTCCATCCATCTTCCCATCAACTTTGACCAGCTTCCCTGTCCTTGCAAAGAAAAGCATCCCCACAACACGATTCTGCCACCACAATGTTTAACGTAGGGATGTTGTGTTTAGGGTAATGTGCAGTGTTAGTTTTCTCCCACACATAGCATTTTTCTTTTAGGTCAAAAAGTTACATTTTGGTCTCATCTGACCAGAGCACCTTCTCCAACATGTTTGCTGTGTCCCCCACATAGCTTCTCGTAAACTGCATACACGACTTCTTATGGCTTTCTTCTTGCCACTGTTCCATAAAGCCAGATTTGTGGAGTGCGTGACTAATAGTATACCCCTTGAAGTAAAGACTATTTGTGGCCTTTTATGGCTTTCTTTCAACAATGGCTTTCTTCTTGCCACTCTTCCATAAAGGGCAGATTTGTGGAGTGCATGACTAATTGTCCTGTGGACACACTCTCCCACCTGAGCTGTGGATCTCTGCAGCTCCTCCAGAGTTACCATGGGCCTCCTGGCTGCTTCTCTGATTAATGCTCCCTTGCCCAGCCTGTGAGTTTAGGTGGACAGCCATGTCTTGGTAGGTTTACAGTTGTGCCATACTCTTTCCATTTTTGGATGATGGATTGAATAATGCTCCGTGAAAAGTTCAAAGCTTGGGATATTTTTTTATAACCTAACCTTTCTTTAAACTTCTCCACAAGTTATCTCTGACCTGTCCAGTGTGTTCCTTGGCCTTCATGATGCTTTTGGCTCACCAAAGTTCTCTAACAAACCTCTGAGGGCTTCACAGAACAGCTGTATTTATACTGAGATTAAATCACACACAGGTGGACTCTATTTACTAATTAGGTGACTTCTAAAGGCAGTTGCTTCCACTAGATTTTATTTAGGGGTATCAGAGTAAAGGGGGCTGAATACAAATGCATGCCACACTTTTCACATATTTATTTGTAAAAATGTTTGAAAACCATTTATAATTTTTCAATTTCAAGGGGTATGAATACTTTTTCAAGGCACTGTACTTACTTGCTTATAGCATACTTCAGTGGATATGGTGCCAATATATGACCCAGCTCGGAATGAGTCTAGGGGCCTGGCTTGGGATGAGTCCAGGGGCTCAAAAACTCTGGATCAACTCTCTGCACAATTCCATACACTCTTACACATTTTTAACAAACTGCATAAAAACGGGGATTTTCGGTTCACATATATTATTATTATTATTATACAGGATTTCTATAGCGTCAGCAGTTTGCACAGTGCTTTACAATGTAGAGGGGGGACAGTGCAATTACAATACAGGAGGGCCCTTACAATCTAAAGGGGGTGGGGGGGGGGTGGTACAAAATGTAATAGCTGCGGGGATGGTCTGATGGATTTGGTTCTGGTACAGTTCTTAGGTTGGTGTGGGATAGGCTTCCCTGAATAAATTAGTTTTCAGGGATCACCTAAAGACGGACAAGGTAGGGGCTGACCAGAAATGCCGGGGCAGGGAGTTCCAGAGGATGGGAGAGGCTCTGAAGAAGTCCTGGAGGAGAGCATAGCATGTGAGGAGGTAACATGGGGAGCTAGAGAGCAGGAGGTCTTGGGGGAGCAGGGAGGACGATTTGCAGACGAGGTTGGTGATGTAGCTGAGGGCGATGTTGTGGATGGTATTTTGAATTTTATATGGTGGGGTAATAATAGACTAAAGTGGGGATAGCCTGTGTAAGAGTAGGCAGGTGAGGAGAGAGATGCAGTAGTCAAGGCCGGAAATAACTAAGGAGTAAATTAATTGTTTTGTGGACATCGTTAGTCAGGAAGGGGCGGATTCTGGAAATGTTGCGGAGGTTAAAGCGCCAACAAGTAGCCAGCGATTGGATGTGGAACTGAAGGAAAGTCCAGAATTACACCCAGCATCCTGGCATGAGTGGAGGTGCCGTTGATCTTAATGGTAAAGTCATGAGAAAATATTCCAAGCTCAGCTTTACATGTTTAAACATGTTTTTACTGTACATGTTTAAACCTGCCAACTCTGTCAAAGTAATCCCTCTCTGGCCAGTCCCTACTCTACTCTATTTTTTTTAACTTTTACAGAATAAAGTAGAATTGTAAGTTTAGTACCCTTCTAGTATAGATGCTAAGATGTACATAGTTAGGTTAGTGTAATTTGCTCTTCCGCCTAACAATGGGGCTAGAGGCAAATCTATCTTTAGCAGGTTTTAGCAGGCTCATGTATTCTGTTGCTGTTGGGTTTGCTTGGACTCCTCCCACCTTCAAGAAACTAGTAGAGCTTTCTGGAGCATGGGTGAGAGTTAGGCAAATGGCCAGCATGAGTATGTAGCAGACTGTGCCAATTACAGGAGGTACCCCTGAGCATATCTAGGGGCCTGTTCTACCTGGCTACTCCCTTGTGCTAATACAGTCAGCTAAGTGTCCAACTAAAGGGATCACTGGCTAGTGATCCGAAGAGCTTTGTCTACCTGTCCTTCATTACAAGAGACTTTGCTCATGCTCTTTATTTCTGCACTGCTACACAGGAGGAGTCTGCCATCTGCTCCCAGCAAGGGAGTCCTAGAGTCCTCAATCTGTGTATAGTTTTGTTTTGGAGAATCATACTACAATTCCCTACCCTATCCAAGTTCTTCCAAAAATAAAACTACAAAACAACACCCCAAGACTGGTCTTTGACAACGTGGAGCTAAAGTGTGTGTGTGTGTACCTGGCTTCCGAAAATACCTTGTGCCTAGTGAAGAAGTTAAGACTATCTGGGAAATACTCAAATGTTACTACCTGCATTTTAGCACGGCTTGCAAATGGCAGAAAAGGTATTATATCACATATTATTAATACTGAAGTAATTGATGGCGGGGATAGAGTTAACTCAGGGCACGGGAATTGGAACACCGGGAACTTCCCCAGTGTTTGCACCTCAGAGGAATTTGTTCACTACATAACGACCAGTCACAGAACATTTTCAAGTGGTGAGGGTGAAGGAATTAATTCAGGACTGTGTGTGTTCACCACGGGTATGGAAGTTACCCTCTACATTATAGTAGTGGCTGATAATGGTAGAGCGAGCATGTCAGTAGAGTGTTAATACTGAAGTAGCAGTGGAAGAGTTTAACTTGGCTTGTGAAACCAATTGGGCAGCTGAGAACCCTGATGTCGGAGTGTGTGCCATTGTAACATGTCAGACTGTTGCTGCAAGTGAGTCGAGCAGCACAGAGATGGTTCAGCTGGAGCATGGGAAAAAGAGTGCTCGGGGGGCCTGCACAACAGGAGAAGAGCTTGTGCATGAGTCAGCTTACTGGGAGGAGCGGGCAGAGCATGTGCCAGAGATCGGCCAATCCGGAGAGGGGCGGAGTTATGGCACCATATCGGAGTGCAGTTGAGGAGAAACCACCAGGGGGAGCATCAAGATGGCAGGTGCTATGGCAAGTACCGGAGCTGCGGGAGGTGGTGACTTTCAACTACAGCTGACTGAACTACCAGGCAGGACACTGACAGACATCGGAGTGTGGCAGCCACCCTGAGGGAGTCTGGTTCTATGCAGTGACGACGAGACAGGACACCTGGTATGTGGCGGATGCCAAAGGTTTACTCTTAAGCTGCGGGTCGGAGGTCAGTGTGGTCACTGTGGGGAGATGCTATTAAAGAGTCCCCAGTGACATCTGTTCAGTTACCCTGCTAGCAAACTGGGAGACAGGATATACTGCTGAAGCCTGGAATACTCTTGTTGTGGCTCAGAGGGGAGATAGCAGTGAGATAAAGTTAGTGTTGGGGTCAGGACCAGTGCTATATACCCAAGCCATGCTGCGTCAGACCCTAGAGAAGTGCGCCTTTGCAATCAGGAGCATTCGGCCCATGAAGAATAGCCAGTACGGCAGACCCTACTTCAGCTGCAACATCTGCTGCAGAGATTCAGAAGGTCCAGTCTGAAGTCTGTGAACTCTTCAGGAGAGGAGTAACTTGGAATTGTGGATGTGGGGTCCCCAAGGTTTGAGAATACTGTCAGGTCCCTAGAGGAGAGGATGGGAGACTGGAGGTCGGTGACAGAGTCTGGATGGGACTGGGAGCCCGAGAGTGATTCCCAGTGTTCCGAGCTGAACAGTAGAAAGAGTGATGCCCAGTTGATTCGGTGTGCCAAGAATCTGGGGTTCTGCCAGGCCTATGTGGAAAGGAGGCCTGATTTGTCATCTCCTCGCACCTTTTGCAGGGTACAAGCACAAAATGAAGTGTACAAGAACTACATACAAAAGGAAGTTTATGTACCGCAAGGTAGAGGAGACCATGATGCGTTGCCCAGATTCTCCCCCGTTTCCAGAGGATAGTCCAAAGGCGAATAGCCCTGGAGTACGGGTATGACTTTTCATACATTCCCAGGGAAATCATGGAAGAAGTCGAGACAAAGAGGGTCTCATGGTGTGAAGAAGTGGCGTGGGATTTCATGCCTATTCTGAAGCTTTTCAGGAATCAATCCAATCCTGGTTACGACAGCAGTTCCTGTCCATCAAACAGAACTGTAGTGTGGGGCATTTAATATACATCAGGGGTGTCCAAACTTTTTTCAGAGAGGGCCAGATTTGATGAAGTGAACATGCGTGAGGGCCGACCATTTTGCCATTCGGTCTAAGTGTGTTGGTCCGAGCACTAATACATGGCCCAACAAGAATTCTCTTGCCTTTGTGGCTGTGTGTGGTGAAGAGCTGGACTCAGGCATATTATTTGGATGTACTGTATTTATTGGCATATACAGACTATCACTTTAAGAGGGTTTCAAATTTTTTTATTTTAAATTGAACTGTGAAGCAAAATAAGGGTCAGTGCCCATTTGCAGACCCACAATTGCCAGGAATGCAGCGCCCACCATTGCTAGGAATGCAGCGCTCACCATTGCCAGGAATGCAGCGCTCACCATTGCCAGGAATGCAGCCCCACCATTGCCAGGAATGCAGCCCCACCATTGTCAGGAATGCAGCCCCACCATTGCCAGGAATGCAGCCATCATTGCCAGGAATGCACCCACCATTGCTAGGAATGCAGCCCCACCATTGCCAGGAATGCAGCCCCACCATTGCCAGGAATGCAGCCCCACAATTGCCAGGAATGCAGCCCCACAATTGCCAGGAATGCAGCCCCACAATTGCCAGGAATGCAGCCCCACAATTGCCAGGAATGCAGCCCCACAATTGCCAGGAATGCAGCCCCACAATTGCCAGGAATGCAGCCCCACAATTGCCAGGAATGCAGCCCCACAATTGCCAGGAATGCAGCCCCACAATTGCCAGGAATGCAGCCCCACAATTGCCAGGAATGCAGCCCCACAATTGCCAGGAATGCACGCACAATTGCCAGGAATGCAGCCCCACAATTGCCAGGAATGCACTCACCATTTTCCATCAATGCAGCCTTGGAGGGGACATGGGGGGGCAGGACGAGCACCAAAGAGATCCTACAGGAGAATCTCCTGTTTACACAGCAGCCTCTTTAAGAGAAAGTACCGCCCCCTTTGATAGACAGAACAGTCATCCAATGGCAGCGCCGGAGACGGAACTTCCTATTACAGAGGCTGCGTGTAAACAGGAAATACTCCTCCTGTGTGCACGGCACTCGTCCCGCCTCCTCCCTCTGAGTCAGCCAGCCTATATATCTTTTGTGGCCCCGGAGCTGGGAGATCGTTGGGGGCCACAAAAGATATACATTTTTAAATAACCAGGGCTACGGGCCGGACTTTGGACATGCCTGATATACATGGATAAAGTGTTGATAAACTGGATAAGTGTTGTGAAAACTGGCCGCAAGGACAGGGAATGGTCTGCCACCGTCCAAGACACAAAAGGAGAGATCAGAATTCCTCATCCAGACTTCTACTGCTGGAAAACAAAATGGGAGAGACTGTTATCCTTCTGCTGTTTTTGAGCATGAACCAGAGCCCCTTTCTTTTGCTTTGGCTGAGTTTGAGTTACCATTTAAGTGCTGACATTTAGGAAGCCATCTCTCCACCTTTCAAGTTGTTCTTTTTCCCTACATCTCTGCAATAAAAGAGGACGAGAGCTACACTTTCACTTACAGGATTGGCTGAGACTTGCAGTTCGCTTAAACAACCAGTGTGGCCTGAGAGTGGCTGTTTAACCTCAAGTTCACCAAGTGCAAGAAAATCTCAGCTATGTTCCATGGAAGTCTGGCCTCGAGGGGCAAAAGTCATGCCACCTGTACTTTTCCTTTTGCACAAGGAAGCATCCTGGCCGATACTTGCTGATGTGGGACCAGAATTTATGAACACTTTGCGAAGATTCCTGTTTCATCAGCAGGAGGAGGGTTCCTGCTATATTCATGGACACTTTGCGAAGATCCTTATCTCTTCAGCAGGGGAAGGAGTCCCGGCCAATAGTGTTCTGCTCAGGCAGGGGTCAAGTCCTGGGGAAAAAAGTGTGGGAACTCCCACCCAAGATCCACTCCCCCACCAAAAAAATAAAAATGATACACTCATATGCACTAACGCTTCAAAAGTGGCATTTTCCATCCAATTTTCGTATTGTGTGTATGAAGCTTAACTGTTAGTATATAAAAAATCAAAACAGTCCTCAATAAACATAAATATGGCAATTCTCGGAATAATCAGCATTCATTCAATTGGGCTTCCATGCAAATGTGAACATCATGTTCTAATCTTTATTGGGGAATTTTATTTTGTATATAGAGTATTTATGTGTTGCGTTTACACTTTTCATTGAACAGAGTTTGGATAACACAGGGTTAAACGGAAAGGTCATAAATTAACTGCACATTATCTGGACAGAATGCTTGGGGAGATAGTGATGTGTTCCTGGTTAGGAGATGTATGTTAGCTTGGGGGGCTGCAAACTCTGCAGGGCTCCAACATACACTCGCTGCTATTCCAACCCTTCACATATTTCCACATAAACTTCAATCCTAGCATTAAACTTTTCCAGGTATTGTGCTCAGATTACCGCCCCAAACTGATGTTCCTCCCTCAGCTCACCTCTCTCCCTGCATGTCCTGTGAGCAGTGGGGAGCAATAGCTGTGCTCCTCCTCCCCTTTCTCTCATCATATGGCACTGAAGATAGAGGAGGGGGACATTCAGTGGGACACACAGAGCAAGTGTGCAGGAGACTGGGGGAGGGGGGGTGAGGAGACAGAAAATCATGAGGGGCTGGCGGGGAGGAGCACATCACGAGAGGTCTGACTAAATACAACCTCTTAGCAGCAGGGACCTGATCTACCCATCAGCTAGCTGTGATTGACAGGTAGATCAAAGAGGAAGCTGTCATGGGGCCCCCTACTGGCAATGCCTGAATGGTCAGTCCATCCCTGGTGTGCGCCACTTACTATTGCAAGCTGTGTTGGTGGCTGCTGGTGTAGCACCTGCCACACAGCGGCTGCTAACGGGAACTGAGTTCCTGTTGTGGAAAAAGTACAGGAACTCCGTTCCCATGCGTTCCCGCAGGACTTGAGCCCTGTGCTCAGGCCTAGAACTTTGGTTAGCAGAGCCGGGGCACTGAAAATTATTGAGAGACCTTGGTCTTAGTAATGGCTGTTCAGGCATCTAGCTATTTAGCTTGTTTGTTTTGTTTATTTTCCAGGGCTCTGTCGGACCTTCGTGAACAAAATGCAGCCAAAATGTATCCGCTTGAATGGACAGTACCATCAGTGCCCAGTAGTGGCTTGGACAGCAAATTGCATTACTTCTTTGTTGAAGGGGTATTCCTAAGGGGACGGTCCTTCAATGAATGTTCCTGTACAAATATTTTGGTTGGTAGGGTGTACCTAATCTATGTTCTCTCTCCAGGTTGATCTTTGGCCAAAGACTTAATCCTTCATTGTACATGTTTAAATGTGTAGATAGTTTGGGTTATTGTGTTTAACCCCTCTAACCACCTTTACTTTGGTGGGGGGGTTACAATACACTCCGGTTATTGTTCATATGGTGTAAATACATGTACAGCAGAGTATATGGTGGGGGTGAGTGTAGCACCCTCCTAGTATAGGTGCTAGGATGTAAATAGGTTAGTGTAATTTGCTCTTGCGCCTAACAGTGAGGCTAGAGGCAAATCTATCTTCAGCAGGTCTGCTTAACAGAATGCTGCAATTTATTAGTTAGGGCTGCTCATGTGTTCTGGTGCTGTTGCATAGTTGCCAACTGTCCCGAATTTCCCGGGAAATTCCCGGGATTAGGACATTTGTCCCGAATTAATTTTGTCCCGGAGATGCCCCGGGAAATTCGGTTTGTCCCGGGAAATTGAATTTCCAGTTTTTTTGCCGCCGGCCGCTAGAGGGCCTCCATTTTTAAGAAGACCAGAAGTTGGTCTTCAATAGAGAACCTGACGCGCCCCGCTGCCAGTGCGTGTGTGTAAAGTGCAGTGGGTGGCGCCACAGTTCAAAGTCTCCGTGCGGCAATGGCGGCATGTCGGGGGCCAGTCTGTCACTTGGTGGATGTTGGGGCAGGGGCCAGTCGGGGGTCAGCAGTGCAGTGCAGTATCCCTGCAGTGCAGTTCCTCCCTCACTGTGCTGGCAGCTGGGCAACTGAGAGATGATATTATCTGTTTGCTGCCTGACTGATAATCTGCTGGCAAGTGACAATCCGGGACGTGGCAAGTGGACAGGCCGCAACATGTGGCAGGTGACATTCTGCAACGTGTGACAATCTGCATCTGGTGGCAGGTGACGTGGCAATCCGCAGCGTGGGGCAGGGGATGTGGCAAGTGACAATTCATAATGTGTGGCAAGTGACAATCTGTAATGTGTGGCAGGTGACGTGGCAAGTGACAATCCGTAATGTGTGGCAAGCAAAAATTCCATAATGTTTGGCAGGGGATGTGGCAAGTGACAACCCGGGACGTGGCAAGTGACAATCCATAATGTGTGGCAGGTGACGTGGCAAGTGAGAATCCGGGACGTGGCAAGAGGACAATCCGCAACATGTGGCAGGTGACATTCCGCAACGTGTGACAAGTGGCAATCTGCATCTGGTGGCAGGCGACGTGGCAAGTGGACAATCCGCAACATGTGGCAGGTGACGTGGCAAGTGGACAATCTGCAGCGTGGGGCAGGTAATGTGGCAAGTGACAATCCGTAATGTGTGGCAAGTGACAATCTGTAATGTGTTGCAGGTGACGTGGCAAGTGAAAATCTGTGACGTGGCCAGTCAGATGTCGGGGGTCAGCAGTGCAGTGCAGTATCCCTGCAGTGCAGTTCCTCCCTCACTGTGCAGACAGCTGGGCAGCTGAGAGATGACGTGTGGCAAGTGACAATCTGTAATGTGTGGCAGGTGACGTGGCAAGTATAAATCCGTGACGTGACAAGTGACAATTCCGTAATGTGTGGCAGGTGATGTGGCAAGTGACAACCCGGGACGTGGCAAATGACAATCTATAATGTGTAAAAGAGAATATTCCTGCGCCTAATCAAAGAGTAACCTAATTGTTGCACCGCTGCACACACTGAAATGGGGTACTTGAACCCCAATTGGAGAAGACAAAAGGTAAAAAGGTAGTGGTGCGCGGTACTATGGTGAAGAATCTAGTTAAAACAGGTTTAATATATTCAATAGGTACTCAAAAGATTAGAAGATAAATGTAATATCGTCTCCACTACAAGTAATAAATGGAGCGTAGAAAAAGAAAAGACAATATATGTATATAAAAAATATATATATATATATATATATATATATATATGTATATATAGTGAGGGACCCTCACTCCTATGCGTAGTAGTATTTTGAGTGGTAGACAAATGGATAAGAAAAACAATTAATGATAAATAAGACTGGTGGTCCCAATGCGATTTTTTAGGTAGCAGAGTTGCATAAAGTGGCAGTGCTGAATATAAAGAAGGTCCCTGAAAATAACTACTACTGTATTTGTTTCAGTTACTAAAGTACTATACATAAAATAGTGGACGAAATAAAAAATATATATAAAGTGAATCACCATGCGATTTGTTAAAAATGACGAAAAACGCATACAAAGTGCTAGTGCTGAACAATAAATAGATCTGAAAAGAAAATCTGCTAAGTCAAAGTATATGTGTAACAGTGTACAAAAGTAATCATTAGCTAGATAAGGCAAAAGATGTAAGTAATGCTTGCCTTGTGACTAAAGAAATCGCATATGGTGTTAAAGCCAAGGGAGGGTTAAGCAAAGTGACTCTGTGCGGGTGTCTTTATACCATAGACTTAAATATCGGTGCAGTGCACTAAATTGAATCATACAATCAAAGAAAATAAATCAAATTGTTGAATCAAAACAAAAACGCATAAACGATCCAAGTGTTGGTGAGAGGGAAACAACCCCCTGGGAATAATCCAAAACAGAAGGAAAAAGGTGCACAGTGTTTGAAGCTATAAAAAATATAAAAAAACAACAATGGAACAGTAATCCTAGTTAAAATTGTCCATTCAGCTGGTGCAACAACAAGTGGCGATTAGCCCAAAATCGCATGTAACAAGACAGTCGCCTGCAATGCTGGTGCTTAAAATATATGTGCACTATAAGGTAGAGATTTAAACAGTGATAATGGTGATGGTGGATATCTCCCACGTGGTCCTGTGTAATCAGAATATGGGTGTCCCCTTACCTTACAGCTGTAAGGTAACAGCATATGGTATATGTATCCTCAGGGTTCCTGGTGGTCCTTATCCCTCGAGGTCCTATTCACGTGTCCCCGGGTCCTGGCGTCTCCTGCCTACTGTGCCGTATTGGTCTCTGTAAGTGGTCCCTCAGCGGTACTTCAGCGTGGGGGGGGGGGGATTGGTGGTATACCTCGGCGGTTTTATGCAAGGGGTTAAACAGATAAGGAGGAAGGGAGCCCCATAGTATAGTATTTTTCAACAGTATTGAAATTTATTTATAAAAACAGCTTTGGTACTCACAAACAGACAGAGTTTTTGTATGGTGTATAAACGAGCCTCGAGCTCGATTGCGTCACTTCCGGTAGCGTCCCGACTAGTGTTCGTCACAGTCACGTGACTTCATCAGGGGATGTCTAGTGCTCAGGGAAGTGTCTTTAAATAGAGCCATTAATTGCTTATTTGGTGGCCATTTTGGGGAAGACCCGGAAGTATCCCGGCGGCCATTTTGCGGTGTATCAGGTCGCCGGAAGTGTGCGGACGGCCATTTTTTTGGTGGTCACACCGGGTTTGTTGTATTGTTAGCCGGAAATAAACAAGTGGCCATTTTTTTGGAGGTATCTCAGACGGATTTGCATATGGATATCACCGCCCGACTTAAGCAGCATATTCACTCGTAGAGAAGGGAGAGGCAGGCGGAGTTAATCAGAATATGCAAACCGGATGAGTTATATGGCCTTGTGGTGGAGATACTTAATCCTCTGTTTAAAAATAAAACTAGTTAACGAAGATCTGAATAAATTGGATAATGATAACCATAATAATAAGTCTAGGACTCTGTAAAACGGGGCACTCATGGTTAATTGTATATGCAGTGGAAAATGGGGAAATATCCAACTGATGTATAAAATTGTATACTGGAATAATCTATCTAAAAAGATTACTATTTAATTATATATTTATTTACATATTAAAAATTACTATTTAATTATATATTTAATTCATATGGAGAGGAAAATGACAATAGTAAAATAAATTTGAATAATAAGTGGTAAGATCTTACTGATGAGGAAAGTTAATATAGTAAGATCCAAGAAAATTAAAAATTAAAAATAATTAGAATAATCTAAAATTCATTAGTATAAAAAATCAGTATAAAAAAATATGTATAAAAAAATTATATCGGGTACAATATATTAAAAATAGGAGAAAAGAGGGGGAGAACGAAAAAACGAGGGGAAAAAAACATCCCCATTACTCCCGGAAATGACGTTTAGAGCGGGGTTATTCAAACATATTCAAACATATTCCGAGTATTTTTAAACACAAATACCAAAAATCCATAAAACGGTGCATACATATGTGTGAGCCCATCCATATATAAATGTGTCGTATAAACATGCGACTAATGCGATTTGGTGACTCAGGTGATCATATTGCATGCAGATAGTCAGAGTATATGGTGTTTGGCTATTCTGAAAGAGTGGTTATAGTGCACCAAGGATCTAGTATATGGACTATAAAATATATATATATAAAATGGTCTAAAAATTATATGTAAAGAGGAGTTGACAGAGGTTTTGAAAAAAGGTTAAAAGTCGCTAATGAAACAATTCAAGTCAAATTCCACGTTAAGTCCCTTTGGCGAGAAAGTGTCTAATGTAAAAATCCATTTGGACTCGATTTGGCTGAGGGTTCTTACTCTATGACCCCCTCTCCAATGTTTAACATAGGGCTCGATTCCCCAGAATTTAAGTTGGGAGGGGTCTTTCTTGTGGTGTAGCGCGAAATGCCTAGATACGCTGTGCTTGTCGAATCCCTTCAGTATGTTCTTTACGTGTTCTTTTATGCGTACCTTGAGTGGTCTCTTGGTACGGCCTATGTACTGAAGGCCACAGCTGCATTCCAATGCGTATACCACTCCAATCGTATTGCAGCAAATGAACTCTTTGATGCCATAGCTATTTCCTGTGCTGGTTGAGGTAAACTCATTTCTCTTTTCATTAGGACGCTTTGTCTTAGTGCATGCGTAGCATCATTTGCAGGGGAAGAATCCTTTCCCTGTAAAAAAGGAAAAACCCCTACTTGGTGGATCTGGTATATTCTTTACCAGTTTATCCCTGATGGTTGGGGCTCGCCTGTACACAAATTTAAATTTGTGTACAGGCGAGCCCCAACCATCAGGGATAAACTGGTAAAGAATATACCAGATCCACCAAGTAGGGGTTTTTCCTTTTTTACAGGGAAAGGATTAACTAGGATTACTGTTCCATTGTTGTTTTTTTATATTTTTTATAGCTTCCAACACTGTGCACCTTTTTCCTTCTGTTTTGGATTATTCCCAGGGGGTTGTTTCCCTCTCACCAACACTTGGATCGTTTATGCGTTTTTGTTTTGATTTAACAATTTGATTTATTTTCTTTGATTGTATGATTCAATTTAGTGCACTGCACCGATATTTAAGTCTATGGTATAAAGACACCCGCACAGAGTCACTTTGCTTAACCCTCCCTTGGCTTTAACACCATATGCGATTTCTTTAGTCACAAGGCAAGCATTACTTACATCTTTTGCCTTATCTAGCTAATGATTACTTTTGTACACTGTTACACATATACTTTGACTTAGCAGATTTTCTTTTCAGATCTATTTATTGTTCAGCACTAGCACTTTGTATGCGTTTTTCATCATTTTTAACAAATCGCATGGTGATTCACTTTATATATATTTTTTATTTCGTCCACTATTTTATGTATAGTACTTTAGTCACTGAAACAAATACAGTAGTAGTTATTTTCAGGGACCTTCTTTATATTCAGCACTGCCACTTTATGCAACTCTGCTACCTAAAAAATCGCATTGGGACCACCAGTCTTATTTATCATTAATTGTTTTTCTTATCCATTTGTCTACCACTCAAAATACTACTACGCATAGGAGTGAGGGTCCCTCACTATATATACATATATATATATATTTTATATTTTTTATATACATATATTGTCTTTTCTTTTTCTACGCTCCATTTATTACTTGTAGTGGAGACGATATTACATTTATCTTCTAATCTTTTGAGTACCTATTGAATATATTAAACCTGTTTTAACTAGATTCTTCACCATAGTACCGCGCACCACTACCTTTTTACCTTTAATCTATAATGTGTGGCAAGTGACAACCCAGGACGTGGCAAGTGACAATCTATAATGTGTGGCAGGTGACGTGGCAAGTGACAATCCAGGACGTGGCAAGTGGACAAGCAGGTGACGTGGCAGGTGACATTCCGTAAAATGTGACAAGTGACAATCTGCATCTGGTGGCAGGTGACGTGGCAAGTGGACAATCCGCAGCATGTGGCAGGTGATGTGGTAAAAACAAAAATGTAATTTATGTGCATGAATAAAAAAAAACATTTGGAGAATTTTTTTTACTCGCCTCTAAATGCCTGCTAGGGGGTCCCTCGTAGTCTGCCTCCTTCAGTGCCTGGGCTCTTGACGTCACTTCCCTTGGCGCAGGAAGGGAGATCAGCTTTGCCCCCTCCCTCTTGTCAATCATCTGGGCCAATCATGGCGAGCGGCGCCACTCGCATATGCGCCCACAGTTACAATGCTGGCGCCGCCGAGCGGCTGGGGAGATGAGCAGGGCTTCGATCCCCCGCATTGCTGGACCCTGGGACAGGTAAGTGTCTGATTATTAAACATCAGCAGCTGCAGTATTTGTAGCTGCTGACTTTTAATATTTTTTTTTTAAGCAAAACACCACTTTAAACTTACAAAAGCATGTATGTCATCATCAACACTGGTCTATACTGACCAATAGACTCCATTCACAGAGCTAACACATCAGGATAAGGATCATTATATAAAAAATGAATGCCAGTTATTTTCAGATGAGCCCAATGCATTAAAAAAATGACACAGCTGAAAATAAAGATCCCTATCCATCAGTGGCAGCTGGTGCTCAAACTGGCGCCACCCCAAACCCCACCCCCTCGCGGCAGATGGATGGGAAGGCGGCAATTCCCCACCCTCTGGAAAATGGGCGTGAAGGTGGTGATTTTCCCCCCCAACCACGGGAGACGGGCAGGAAGGCAGCGAAGGTGGTGGTGACAGCACAGGCAATCTGAAGAAATGAGTACTCACTGTCCACATATGACACCGCCGCAGCCCATCTAGCCAGTCCCACATAGGCCAGCATCTCACCGGGATGTTGAGTTCTGTGCTTTCATCATCGCATGCATCCCATTGCTTGTCCTCCCGGCTGAACAGGAAGTGGGTCCTAGGACTCCCTGGCCAATCGGGTCTTGGGACCCGTTCCTTATTGGCTGGGAAGAGAATCAGGAAGGCAAGAGAAAATATTAATTTGCTGTTGTCACACAACTGGGTGGGCTCAGGGAGCAGTGCTCTGCTTTCCAAGCCCACCCATTTTTGAAGCCAATTAGAGCCTCAGGCTCTAATGATGTGCTTAAAAAAAACATTGTAATCCATGCGTCCGGCGCCCTGCATGTAGATTATGAGCCAGGCGTATTAGGGGGGCTGCGCCCCTGTGCCCCTAATGAACGGGCCATTACTGCTATCATCACTGCTATCATCACTGCTATCCACGTGTAAAAATGCCAGCAGTGTACCTGAATTTGAGTTTGTATTGGCCTATTTCAGTCCCTGTACAGCAGAACTAAAAGAGGTGGAGAAGCATTACAAGGAACCCATTAGGTGTGTTACAATGCAATAAGCACACTGGTAGGAGGAGAGGGCTGAGAGCGAAAGAAAGGAGCTCATCAGCATGCTTCTTCTCCTTTCACTCTCCAGTCATAGGGCGGGAGTGGGGAGGAGACCTGTAAGTTAAAGTAATGTATTTGGCTGTTTGCCTGGACTCCAGTTTCAGCCCCTCGTTCACTTCGGCACGATTTGTCATGTGAACAGTATCGGCAACAGCACTGTTTCAATCGGTGCGATGCCGTAGTTCCTGCACTACTTTTGGTGACTTTGGGAGTGGTTTTTAACCCCTTCCTGACCAGCCGCCGCAGTTGTACTGCGGCAGGATGGCTCCCCTGGGCGAAGCAACGTAAATGAATGTTGGTTCGCCTCTTGACCACTAGGGGGTACATGTGCACCACCGGAGCAGTGCATGTGCCTGGCGGTTGCGATGGCCGCCGGGCACCCGCAATTGCTCCACACAGAGACAAAACGGAGATCTGTCAATGTAAACAGACAGATCTCCATGCTGTCAGGGGTGAGGAGAGCGATTTGTAGTAAAAAAAAAAAAAATAATAAAAATGACATAAATCTTTCCCCTATTACCCAAAACCGATATCTTGCTGTGCGATTTGGGCCCATACAAAATGAATGTCGCACCCTGATTTGAAGAGGAATGTGGTGTGATTCCTGTCCGAATTGCATGAAGTTTCCCACACCACTCCTGTGTGAACCCAGGCTTGTCATAGTGATTTCAGGTTGGGTTCACACAAAAGCAGTGGGGATACCGCATACGATTCGGACAATAATCACACAACATTCCCGTTCGAATTGCATGCGATTCTTTGCGGTGCGATTTGAGCCCTCATTTTATATGGGCTCAAATTGCACAGCAAAGGTATGGATACTCTGTATCAACGAGTACTTCACCAAAAGTATCGGAACTCATTCTCGACGATAAAAATCTTATTTTGGTGCAACCCTAGTGTAAACATCCAAAAGCCTTGAGACTGCTGCTGGGCACCACCATCTTGGGCGTGATGTCAGCAGCTCCATCAGAATCAGAGCTGCCACTCAACTGACACTATATAGCATTCCCCTTCCCTCCCCTTGGCACATAAAAGCTCAAGTTGTGTGGAGCAGCAGAGGAGCTAGATCAAGCTAGACAGGATTTAGACACTCATAGATGAGGAGGGGCCTCCGCTATGAGATTGACTCTTTGGGCTATTTCACTCAGTCAGCCAGAAAGACACTTCTTTACTGCCCCCTGACCCCCCAGCTAAGTTCTATCGTTGGAGCCTGATGAGGCTGTACAGTTGCCACAACTACTCTGCTGCCCTCTGAAAAGCCATTCACAGCAGCTTTTTAGAAGTTGGTAGATGCTGATGTCCATCTAAAAGGACCCTTTTGAAGTAGTCAAATTTGCTAGATAGATCAGAGACATATTGTAAGTCATTTAAACATGATTAATGGAAAGGAAAAACACTGCAAGTATGTATTCAATATACTTTATTTTCCTGTCTTTTTACTTGCAATGTGTTAAAGTTAGTGAGTAAAAGAGGTGTCTCACTCTCCTGGCTGTGCTGTCTGGCAGAGGTGTATAAATTAGCAGCTGGACAGTTCACATGTGTGTATTTCTGCTGTGAGTTTAGTCTTCTGCTAAGCATCCCAGATAGCAAACAATTGTGCTGCAAGTTTGAAAAACTAGTTAACTTGTTAAGCTATTGCTAGACTTTCCAGTCTTCACAAGTTTGTTGCACAATTGCAGCAGGTCCGCATTGCATGACTCCAGATAAACTTTCTTTGCAAACATTCTGCAAGTCTGCTGCAAGTTCTGGTTCAGTTATGTTGTGCAATAGTCATCCCACCACAGGGGTCACTGTGGTTGAATTTTCATGCTGTAGACTTGCAGAGCTCTTGCTGTAGACTCACCACTGCAACTTTGCTCTTGCTAGAGATTTGCTACAAAAGTGTCAACTAGAACTTGTGCTTCAAATGCTCTGCAAGCAGTGGTGGCCGCTCCATTAGAGGCACAGGGCCGCCACCCCCTAAACCATGCGCCTGGCCCCTAATCTGCATGCAGCGCGCCAGACGCGTGGATTTCAATTCGCAGTTTTTTTTTTTTGGAAGCACATGATTAGAGCCTAAGGCTCTAACTGGCTTCA
This sequence comes from Lithobates pipiens, assembly GCF_037356315.1. Taxonomy (NCBI): domain Eukaryota; kingdom Metazoa; phylum Chordata; class Amphibia; order Anura; family Ranidae; genus Lithobates; species Lithobates pipiens. Next base: position 117,556,473 of record NW_027507718.1, on the reverse strand, counting down.
AAAAGGGTGGTCACTGTGCCCCAAGCCCACCCACTTGTGTGACAATTAATATTCACTATTGTCTCCCTGCTTCTCTTCCCAGCCAATCAGGGGGGAAGCTACTAAGGAGGAGACGCAAGGGGAAACTGCCGAAGCTCCTGGGGACCTGGATGGGGTAAGTGAGGGGCTGCTTGGCAAACGGGCAAGAGATGGGGGTTTTGTTTGCGGATCAACGGGGGGGGGGGTTGATCGATCGACCGACTGAAGGGGGGGTTGGGTGGTTTGTTTGTCGCCCCCCCCCCCCCCCAAATAATGGAGTGTAAAACTTGCCAGTAAAAATGTACAGCAAGTTAACAGAATTACAGTTCAACACTGCCAGAAATGTGGAAAGCTCTCCTTGCTATCTGGGATAGATTTAGAAAGCATGAAACTGATTACCCCCTCCATCTATGCTTAATTGACAAAGAAAGCAAACATTCTTCAAGCTATATGTAGTCTTTAGCAAAGGTTCCCATTTACATTATCTGAAGTGTGCATGTCCACTACATTTATGAATACTAAAGAGAACCCAGTATGTTGCCATTACTCTGTATAGTGCCAAACAATGTATTTCAGCTCCAAAAGTTAATGATCCATCTGTCAGCCTTTGTGGCATTCGTTATTTCATTTTGTCTATGACCGGTTGTAGCATATCACATATTCGTGTTAAACTGCTAAAGGCTTACTGCGGAAGGCATGGAAGAGTCGTAGATTTTTTTTTCTAAAGGGTTAAAAAATGATGAAGACTGGGTACCTGCAAAGACGATCCAATCCGATGGAATTCATACACTGCCGCTAGCTGCTGACTGGCTGGTTTGTCTCCCCACTCACAAGCACACAGAGACACTCAGCTGTGTACAGCTAGAGCCAGAGAGACATCGAGGGTAGCCGCAAAGCAGGAAAATGAGCAACTCAGGGTTTGAAACCAAGGATGGACAAGAACCTTTACGATATATCAGGTAAGGCAATTGTCAGTTGCCATCTTAATATTTTATTATTCTGAAATCTAGGAAAGGTTGGCTGCTGCTAGAAGCTAAGAAATAGGGTGTGGGTATGGAATACATTCTAGAACAGTATTGTTGACTTTTTTCGTTATGTAATATATTTACCAATCAACGTACAATTCTTTTGCATCTGAGACACACGTAGATCCCATAGCTTTTATTCTGGCCAATAGGTTTCCTCTGCGTTGTATAATGTTTTTCTACTGTTTAATACCAAAACCATTAAGTATCATCGTCGTGCTGAGCTGTGGTGGCGAAGGAACAATACCACAATTACTATACAAGTGTCATGGAAATAAATAAGTGTTCTGTGCACTCGGGGAGCTCATACTGAGATGACCTGGGAAATGATTGCAGAGCTTTTGTGTCAACTCAGCTGTGACTCTTTCAGGCTTTAGCATAATGATCAACTTTTCTTTAGCTGAAATGAATCCATTTTACGCCTACCACTTGTCACAGCTCTAAAAGGACACAGAGTAAGAGATAACGTTAACCAACTTGTGCCAGGTACTCTTTTGGGGGAATGAGGGAATCTTGCAGATGACGTCCTTAAAATATATAAGAAACTAAATGAAGATACGTCCCATGAGGATCTGTTGATAACTCAAAAATATTTTCTTGGAAGAGCTTATCCTTTTCTACTGGAATGGAAGTTATTTGCAAAGTATATTATATGGTTGGTTTTGATGTGCTGAGATGATAATTGGACAAAAGAATACAGCATAAACCCTAACTGGCACCAAAGAATGATAAAAAAACCTAGTTGATTTTACAAGGTAGCCTCTCAGATTGTCTGTCACCTGTCACAGCCGAGGCTCTCATCTAGAAGAGGAGGATGCCATTGATAGAGATCTGGGAGAGGTGCTAGTTTTGAGGAAATGTGCCGTTTGTGCGTAATTCTGTAGGGATCTGCTTCGCCACAGGACTAGACTCTCTTCTGGCTGTGACAGGTTAAAGCTATTCTGACAGGTTTCCAATAATTGGGATTGGAAATTTATGTCAGCTCCTTGGTGAAAAGATCTTTTGGAGGACTTCTGGTGAATGATAACTGTTCAGAATGTAATTTGTAGGTCATGTAATATCATTATAAGAGCTTTTTTTAACCCTCCTGTTTTAAACATGATTTAAAAATGTCCCAGTTTGGTTTCAGTAATCCATCTTCTGTTGTTTCACCAGAGAAAAAGATAATTTATATCAGCTATAAGTTAAAGTAAACATACAAATGGCTCAAAAAGTATGATGAAAGCAGATTTCCAGGCAAACAGCTAAAAACAGCTGGGATACAGTTATGTGAAAATGTATTTGCCCCTTTCCTGATTTTTTTTTTTTTTTGAATATTTCTCACACTTAAATGATTCAGATCATCAAATTAATTTTAATATTACACAAAGATAACCCGAGTAAATCCAAGATGCAGTTTATAAATTATTATTTCATTTAATAAGGGAAACAATCTGGCCCTATGTAAAAAAGTAATTGCCCCTTCCATTCCAAATAATGAATGAACTGTGATTAACCACAATTGTTTTGAAAGCTGAGTTAAATTTCACTTGCCACACCTAGGCTTGATTATTGCCAGATCTGTTGAATCAAGAAATCACATAAATAGAAGCTGTCTGACAAAATGAAGCATGCTAACAGAACAGATTAGAAACAAAGTAATGTGCATGTATCGGTCTAGGAAGGGTTTCAAACCCATTTCTAAGGCTTTGGAACTCAAGTGAACCACGGGGAGAGACATTATCCACAAAGGGAGATAACTTGGAACAGTGGTGAACCTTCCCAGGAGTGGCCTACAAAAATTCCAAGACCATGATGACAGCTCATCCAGGAGGTCTTAGCCCTTGTACACACGGTCGGAGAATCCGTTGGAATGTGTCCTATCGGACCGTGTCGTCGGATAATCCGACTGTGTGTGGTATGCATTGGACTGATTCCGTCGGACCCAATTTTCCAACATGTTGGAAATATTTCCCGACCAACTGGGCCGATCGGATATACTCCGATAATGTGTAGAGAATTTTGATCGGACCAAGTGCCACGCATGCTCAGATCAAATTCCTACATCAAAATTATTGGCTACTAGCCTGAATATAGTCCCATTGTAACGAAATTACGTCATCACGTTCTGAAAGATCGGATTTTTCGCCAACTTTGTCCGACCGTGTGTATGCAACAGTTTCGGACAAGATCCGACGGACAAAATCCAACGGGCAAAATCCGACGGATTTGGTTGTGGAAATCTCCGACCGTGTGTACAGGGGCTTAAAAGAACCCAGAACAATATCTAAAGAACTGCAGGCCTCACTTGCCTCAGGTAAGATCAATGTTCATGATTCAACAATAAGAAAGAGACTGAGAAAAAATGGCATCCATGGGAGAGTTCCAAGGCCAAAGCCACTGCTAACCAAAAAGAACACAAAGGCTCATCTCACATTTACCAAAAACATCTTACTTATCCCCAAGACTTTTAGGTAAATATTCCGTGGACTGATGAGACAAAAATGTAACTTTTTGGAAGGTGTGCGTCCTGTTACTTCTGGCATAAAACAAATACAACATTTCATTACAAGAACATCATACCAACAGTCAGACATGGTGGTGGTAGCGTGATGGACTGGGGCTGCTTTGCAGCTTCAGGACCTAGATGACATACCATAATGGATGGAACCATGAATTCTGAGCTCTACCAGAAAATCCTCAAGAAGAATGTCCCGCCATCAGTTTGTGACCGCAAGCTCAAGTACACTTGGGTTATGCAGCAGAACAATGATCCAAAACACAACAGCGAGTCCTCTTTCAAATGGTTAAAACAAAGCTAAATGTAGGTTTTGAAGTGGCCTAGTCAAAGCCTAGACTTAAATCCAATTGAGATGCTGTATCATGACCTTACACAGACATGCTGGAAAAGCCTCCAATGTGTCTGAATTAAAACAATTATGCAAAGAAGAGTGGGCCAAAATTGCTCCACAGCAATGTGAAAGACTCATTGCCAGTTATCGCAAATATTTGATGGCAGTTGTTGCCACCAAGGGTGGCACAACCAGTTATTAGGTATAAGGGGCAATTACTTTTTCACATAAAGCCAGGCAGGTTTGGACAACTTTTTTGCCTTAATAAATGAAACCATCATTTAAAAACTGCATTTTGTATTTACCCAAGTTATCTTTGTTTAATATAAAATTTGATTGATGATCTGAGTCATTTGAGTATGACAAATATGCAAATAAAAAATCAGAAAGGGGGCAAATACTTTTTCACACAACTGTACATATTTAGCATTAATCTCTTATATACATACATTATACTATATTTCCGATCAATAATCTTGTCGGTCTAGTCTCAAGATTTACACAACCCTGCCAGATAAGGCAATCAGGTTGGTGACCTCACATTTCTTTACTTCAGCTAAGTAGTACATCTTGGTCATCTTTCCACACCAGCATGTCATTTGCCAATATGGGAGAAGCAGTATATTGATAAAGGTATCTCTCTTATGTCTGCTTCCCTCAGCATGTGTCCATGCAGCAGAGTCTGATTAACTCATAGGATTGCCCCTTCCTTTTCCAATCTTGGTGTCTGTTCAAAAAGTTAGGCTACATTTACACTTGCAATTAGGGCCAGTATGAATTGTAGCAGCAGGAGATCCCTGCTGCAGCTTTCAGCAACTAGGTGCTGCCACCAGCCCCGTTCACTATACTGATGGGTCACCAGAGGCTGCCGGTATTTTCGGCTTTCCGCACATCCAGCAATCACCGCAAGTAACCGCCGGTTGAGCGGAGAGCCGTGAATAGCTGCGGCTGCCGCCGACCTGTCATTATAGTGAACAGGGTCAGCAGCCACACCTAACCACTAAGGCCGAGTTAACATATGTGCGGCAGCGGTTCACAGCATGGGATTCGGTTAGGGTTGCCACCTCATCCTTTTAAACCAAACACATACAGTGGTGTGAAAAAGTGTTTGCCCCCTTCCTCATTTCCTGTTCCTTTGCATGTTTGTCACACTTAAGTGTTTCGGAACATCAAACCAATTTAAACAATAGTCAAGGACAACACAAGTAAACACAAAATGCAATTTGTAAATGAAGGTGTTTATTATTAAAGGTGAAAAAAAATCCAAACCATCATGGCCCTGTGTGAAAAAGTGATTGCCCCCCCTTGTTAACCAGTTGCCGACCGCCGCACGCCGATGTACGTCGGTAGAATGGCACGGGCAGGCATAAGGACATACATGTACGTCCCTTGCCTCCCGCGGGTCGGGGGCCCGATCGGGCCCCCGCCCGGTGCCTGCGGCGGTCAGTTTTCGTCCGGGAGCGATCCGGGACGAGGCGGCGGCCATTCATTCATGGCCACCCCCTCGCGATCGCTCCCGACGAATAGAAATCCCCGGTGACATCACTTCCTCTCCTGTAATGTAAACACAGGAGAGGAAGTGATGTATTCTCTCCTCCGTGTCGGTATTTTTCGTTCCGACACGGAGGAGAGCGGATCAGTGAGTTGCACTCTACACACACAGTAGAACATGCCAGGCACACTCACACCCCCCCTTTACCCCCCGATCACCCCCCCAATTACCCCTGCCCCCCAGTCACAGTGACACCAATGTCATTTTTTTTTTTTTTTTTTGCATTGGTGTCATTTGTGACTGTAATAACTGTTAGGGCAGTTAGAGTTAGCCCCCTTTAGTTCTAATGTACCCCCCTAACCCCCCCAATAAAGGTTTAACCCCGTGATCACCCCCCGTCGCCAGTGTCACTAAGGCTGGGTTCACATTGCAGCGGTTTATGAGAACGAATGTGATTCGCACCGCACTGCAGTGCAAATCACATCCGATCTCTGTGCGATTCGAGTTCAGCCATTCGCCGCACCCGCCGCACCCGCCACACCCGCCGCACCCGCCGCAAATTCGCACGGGACCCTTTTTTTGGCCCGCAGCAGAATCGGATCGCATGGGTGTTCACACCATGCGATCCGAGTTTGCAGATCGCACTGCGATATGCGAACTGATCTGGGGGTGTCAGTAACATTTCACTGACACTCCCAGCAGTTCGCATAGGGCAGTGTGAACTGCCGCCGGGAGGCATGCGATGCGGGAACCCGCCGCGGATTCGCGGCGTTTCCGCATCGCTCCAGTGTGAACCCAGCCTAATAAGCGATCATTTTTCTGATCGCCGTATTAGTGTCACAGGTGACGCTAGTTAGGCAGGTAGGTATTTAGGTTCGCCGCAGCTTTTTATAGCGCCAGGGACCCCCATATACTACCGCATAAAGCCCCCTGATTGCCCCCTAGTTAACCCTTTCACCAGTGATCACCATATAACTGTTACAGGTGACGCTGGTTGGTTAGTTATTTTTTTATAGTTTCAGGGCACCCGCCATTTATTACCTAATAAAGGTTTAACCCCCTGATCACCCGGCGGGTGTCATTTGTGACTAATAACTGTTAGGGCAGTTAGGGTTAGCCCCCTTTAGTTCTAAGGTACCCCCCTAACCCCCCCAATAAAGGTTTAACCCCGTGATCACCCCCCGTCGCCAGTGTCACTAAGGCTGGGTTCACATTTCAGCGGTTTATGAGAACGGATGTGATTCGCACCGCACTGCAGTGCAAATCACATTCGATCTCTGTGCGATTCGAGTTCAGCCATTCGCCGCACCCGCCACACCCGCCGCAAATTCGCACGGGACCCTTTTTTTGGCCCGCAGCAGAATCGGATCGCATGGGTGTTCACACCATGCGATCCGAGTTTGCAGATCGCACTGCGATATGCGAACTGATCTGGGGGTGTCAGTAACATTTCACTGACACTCCCAGCAGTTCGCATAGGGCAGTGTGAACTGCCGCCGGGAGGCATGCGATGCGGGAACCCGCCGCGCATTCGTGGCGTTCCCGCATCGCTCCAGTGTGAACCCAGCCTAATAAGCGATCGTTTTTCTGATCGCTGTATTAGTGTCACAGGTGACGCTAGTTAGGCAGGTAGGTATTTAGGTTCGCTGCAGCTTTTTATAGCGCCAGGGACCCCCATATACTACCGCATAAAGCCCCCTAATTGCCCCCTAGTTAACCCTTTCACCAGTGATCACCATATAACTGTTACAGGTGACGCTGGTTGGTTAGTTATTTTTTTATAGTTTCAGGGCACCCGCCATTTATTACCTAGTCTCACTAGTGTACCCCTAAATTTAGGGGTGTCTACTTTCCAAAATGGGGTCATTTGGGGGGGTTTGTGCCATCTTGGCATTTTATGGCCTTCAAAACTGTAACGCCCTTAGAAAGCCTGAAGGCGGTGCTTGGTTTTCGGGGCCCCGTACGCGGCTAGGCTCCCAAAAAGTCCCACATATGTGGTATCCCCGTACTCAGGAGAAGCAGCAGAATTTATTTTGGGGTGTCATTTCACATATGCCCATGGCATGCATGAGCAATATATCATTTAGTGACAACTTTGTTAAAAAAAAAAAAAAAAAAAAAAAGTTTGTAATTTTCCCGCAACTTGTGGCAAAATATAAAATATTCCATGAACTCAACATGCCTCTCAGCAAATAGCTTGGGGTGTCTACTTTCTAAAATGGGGTCATTTGTGGGGGTTTTGTGCCATCTTGGCATTTTATGGCCTTCAAAACTGTAATAGGTAGTGAGAAGTGAACTCAAAAATTTACGCCCTTAGAAAGCCTGAAGGCGGTGCTTGGTTTCGGGGCCCCGTACGCGGCTAGGCTCCCAAAAAGTCCCACATATGTGGTATCCCCGTACTCAGGAGAAGCAGCAGAATTTATTTTGGGGTGTCATTTCACATACGCCCATAGCATGTGTGAGCAATATATCATTTAGTGACAACTTTGTGTAAAAAAAAAAAAAAATTTTTTTTTTTGTCATTATTCAATCGCTTGAGGCAAAAAAATAAAATATTCAATGGGCTCAACATGCCTCTTATCAGTTTCCTTAGGGGGTCTACTTTCCAAAATGGGGTCATTTGGGGGGGTTTTGTACTGCCCTGCCATTTTAGCACCTCAAGAAATGAGATAGGCAGTCGTAAACTAAAAGCTGCGTAAATTCCAGAAAACGTACCTTAGTTTGTAGATGTGACAACTTTTGCGCAAACCAATAAATATACAATTATTGACTTTTTTTTTTACCAAAGACATGTGGCTGAATACATTTTGGCCTAAATGTATGACTAAAATTGAGTTTATTGGATTTTTCTAATAACAAAAAGTAGAAAATATCATTTTTTTTCAAAATTTGCGGTCTTTTTACGTTTATATCGCAAAAAATAAAAATCGCAGAGGCAATCAAATACCATCAAAAGAAAGCTCTATTTGTGGGAAGAAAAGGACGCAAATTTTGTTTGGGTACAACATTGCATGACCGCGCAATTACCAGTTAAAGCAGCGCAGTGCCAAAGTGTAAAAAGACCTCTGGTCATTTACCAGCAAAATGGTCCGGTCTGAAAGTGGTTAAAACATACTATAACTGTGGTTGTCCACACCTGAGTTCAATTTCTCTAGCCACACCCAGGCCTGATTATTGCCACACCTGTTCACAATCAAGGCATCACTTAAATAGGAGCTGCTTGACACAGTAAGGTCCACCAGAAGATCCTTAAAAGCTACACATCATGCCGAGACCCAAAGAAATTCAGGAACAATTGAGAAAGAAAGTAATTGAGATCTATCAGTCTGGAAAGGGTTATAAAGCCATTTCCAAAGCTTTGGGAATCCAGCGAACCACAGTGAGAGCCATTATCCACAAATGGCATTTCATAAAAAGAACATTATACCAACAGTAAAATATGGTGGTGGTAGTGTGATGGTCTGGGGCTGTTTTGCTGCTTCAGGACCTGGAAGACTTGCCGTGATAAAAGGAACTATGAATTCTGCTGTCTACCAAGAGATCCTGAAGGAGAATGTCCGACCATCTGTTCGTGTACTCAAGCTGAAACGAACTTGGGTTCTGCAGCAGGACAATGATCCTAAACACACCAGCAAGTCCACCACCGAATGGCTGAAGAAAAACAAAATGAAGACTTTGGAGTGGCCTAGCCAAAGTCCTGACCTGAATCCTATTGAGATGTTGTGGTATGACCTTAAAAAGGCCGTTCATGCTCGAAAACCCTCTAATGTAACTGAATTAGGACAATTCTGCAAAGATGAGTGGGCCAAAATTCCTCCAGGACGCTGTAAAAGCCTCATTGCACGTTATCGCAAACGCTTGGTTGCAGTTGTTGCTGCTAAGGGTGGCCCAACCAGTTATTAGGTTTAGGGGGCAATCACTTTTTCACACAGGGCCATGATGGTTTGGATTTTTTTTCACCTTTAATAATAAACACCTTCATTTACAAATTGCATTTTGTGTTTACTTGTGTTGTCCTTGACTATTGTTTAAATTGGTTTGATGTTCCGAAACACTTAAGTGTGACAAACATGCAAAGGAACAGGAAATGAGGAAGGGGGCAAACACTTTTTCACACCACTGTATTAATTACACAGGTTCTGGGGCTAATTTAATGCAGATAAGACACTGAGTGAGTTTAATAACCACCTTAATCAGTCACAGAACCTGTGTAATTACTGTGTTTGGTTTTAAAAAGTTGAGGCAGCAACCCTAGGTCTGGTGCTTCCCTGTTCAATGGTTCAGGTGTGATTCAGGTCTGAGTTTTTGCTTGTATTCACACGTGAACTGAACCCAAAGATGCACAGGACCCTTCTGCAATCCGGACCGCGGCTGCCCTGGACCTGTGTGAACCAGCTCCATTGAGAGTCACTCGCACTCGCCTGTCATGCGAATTGGATGTGGTGAAATCCGCATCCAATTCACATATATGTGAACCCAGCCTTAGAGTCACAGCAGGATTCAGAAGATTCCTGCTACTACAATTCGCTCCAGCCCCAATCATTGATGTGAATGTGGCCTTAGGGTATGTTTACACCAGATGTGGTAGGACTGCGTTGGGCAGCTATTCTAGCGCAGTCCCACTGCACAACAAGGCAAAAGCCCCTGTCTTCTTATCTGCCCAGTTCACACCAATGTGTTGCAGTGGTGTGCATGGGCTGAAAAAAAGAACTGCATGCAGTACTTTTTTTTTAGTGCAGTGCAGTGTGAGGCAATCCACTGCCTCACACGCATGGTGGCCAATTGAACTTTATGAGATGTCTGTGTGATATTTCAGTACATTTCTTTAAAAAGAAAATAAAGAATAGTGCCATACCCTGAGATCGACACATCAGCGCTGAACTGATGCAGCCAGGCTACATTGCGCTCCAGCCTTTGTGTTACAACATACCCTTATAAAAGACTGATATGCACCAGGTCTTAGTTTAAATACTATAAACTTTTAAGTGATACATTGAGTGGGGAAAAACTGACTTACAAAAGTTGAAAAATTAAAAATTCAAATGCTTCTGATCAAGTTAGATTCTATGGAGGTGCAATATGTACAGGGCAGGACTTACCATTGGGCTTGACTGGGCTCAAGCCCATGGGCCCCGCCCAATAGGGGGCCCCGCAGAGATACATAGCCAAGTGTACTCGGCTCGGCTCCGCTCACAGTCCCGTCCCAATGATGGACATAACACAGGGACTGGGCGTGACTGAGCCCGAGCCGAGTACTCTCGGCTACTCTTGGCTCCGCTCGGGACTGCGAGAGGACCCGAGAGCCGTCGAGAGGACCCGAGAGCCGCCGAGAGGATCAGAGAGCCGCCAAGATACACAGGACTCTGTATCTCGGCTGTGCCATTTTTAAACTTCAGGACTGCAATGACAAGGCTGCAAATGACAAGGCTACACTGACAAGGCTGCAATAACACTGGACAAGGCTGCAGATGGACACTGATAAGGCTGCATTGATGGGCATTTAAATGTAAGTTTTTTCCCTTAAACTTCACTAAAAGTTTTTTTCCTTAAAATTCCCTCCTAAACTTGGGACTGCGTGTTATACGCTGATAAATACGGTAATGTATAGACGGTAGGGCCCGAAAGTGACTCAAGTCCAGGGGCCCCCACCACCCTAAGTCCTGCCCTGAATATGTAGTTCATATTTACACTGGACAGTAACTGTTGAGTGAATTCCCCATAAATGTGCCGTGTCGTTGCTAACCCCAGCATCATCCGCAGAAAACAATGTTGAATAGGGCATACATTTCCAGTCCATCTATTTGATGGAACATTATTTATGGGTAACTATTTTGTGATTATTTTTACTTATTGGTTGTCACAGGAATTGTTCCCATCATGTAACAGTATTACGCAATGGGGGTTATTTACTAAAGGAAAATACACTTTGCACTGCAAGTGCACTTGGAAGTGCAGTCACTGTAGATCCGAGGGGGACATGCAAGGAAAATAGAAAACAGCATTTTAGCTTACACATGATTGGATGATAAAATCAGCAGAGCTTCCACGCATTTCAGATCTACCCCTTAGATTTAGAGCAACTGCACTTCCAAGTGCACTTTCAGTGCAGAGTGGAGTTGTCTTTCGTAAAATACCCTCAATGTTTAGTGATTACCTGTAATGCTCATGTAATACATTGTCATGGATGTTATTCTTTTGTCATATAGCTGGACCCTGAAAATCTGTTACTTCATACTTAATTCTGTTTTGAATTCAAAGAAGTAGAACCAAACAGCAAATTATTCATTGTATGTTGCTTAATGGAATAGGACATAGGACACCCTACTACAGGGGTGCCCAACCAGTGGCCCGGGGGCCACATGTTGCCCACAGAGCCTTCTGTTATGACCCATGACCTTCAGCTCTGGGATGGCAGGCTTGCAAAAAGCCTAGATCTTGGGTTGCCAACCCACCATCCCAGAGCATCAGTGTTGTGAACGGAGCCGGCGGTAGAGGAAGCAAGCAGCTGCAGAGCAGAGCTGCGTAAACGGATTCTTCCTATATAGGGCCAACTCCTGTCATAGGTGGAGTGATACCGAATGCACTCTGCCTGGGACAGCAACAGCCAGCAATACCTGAATAGAAGACTGTTATTAAAGGTAATTTTATTACTAAAACCCCAGGGTATATAAGGGCATATCTGTTCTGCAGTGGTTACTGATCAAAGTGATCCACAGGGTTAGCTGCACTGTGCCATAGACTTCTGTTATTACCTGTGGGTTTGACGTGCTTTCAGAAAGTGCACCACACCTGCAGGATATAATAGAAGTCTATGACAAAGTGCAGCTAACCCACAGGAAAGCCACAGGTGCACTGCCCTGCATCTCTGCATCTGCGGTGTGGGTAAACTGCAGTGCACCAGTGTGAAAGCAGCCTTAGATCCCTTTCACACGATTGGTCCGACTCAATCGGACCCTCCATTCACCTCTATGGAGAGGCAGATGTAAACAGACTTGTGTCCATTTACAACCGCCTACCTTCAATCTGATCTGCTAAAAAAAACAGAAGAGGATCCGTTCCCTTCCATCTGGGTGGATATGATCAGAGGCCCATATAGTAGGAGTGGGCTGTGTCTGCTCTGCATATGCAAAGTGGACACGGATCTGTCATCTGCCTGTTCCACTCATCGTGGCCCGCGACCGGTTACCAAGTCACCTAAGTGGCCCTCACTCTTCAAACGGTTGGGCACCCCTGCCCTACTACCATACATACACAGGCAACCAATTTCACATTTGGCTTCTCATTAAAGTTACTCTTGCTTGCTCTAAATAAATATGCACAAATGTTATGTTAAAGGAAAACATTTGCATTCAACTGCGACTCATGTTAAACAGTTCATGATTGCAATCATTTGTTAGTTATGAATACAGTATAACCCCCTTTAACCATGTGCATCAAACATTAAAACAAGACAAATCATAGAAAAGTACTTAGGTGTGTTGTTTAAAATCCTAAATGTAGAGAATGGCCAGCACACTGTGAAGTCTAAAAAATTATATATATTTATAGATTCATGTCATACAGGTAAATATAATCACTTGACATCTCGGGGGCACACAGGTCCGCTTTATCAAGGCGACATCAAAGTGCATATATGGAACCTTTACAAAGGTTTGCTTGTATGACAAACATCTCCAAGTTAAAGAGATGGCTTTATTGGACTTTATGTTGTACTGGCTAGTGGCCTCATTTCGTTTTTACTTCATCACCATGGCCCATACTCCTGAATACATCTTGGTATATAGGTTAAAGTGATTCTAAAGGCTATTTCTAATGCATTCCCTGCAATAAGGTGAAAAAACACCCCACTATTCCCCCCCCCCCTCCAAACTCTTATCTCTATCGATCCAATGCTGTCCTGGCTGCAGCTCCTCTCTTTTCACAGGGTACCCTGGGAGCAGTGGGAGCCATTGACTCCTGCTGCTGTCAGTTAAATCCTGGGAGGAGGGAGCAGGGGTGTGGACGAGACACACTGTGTGTGTCCATGAACGCACACACCTTGGCTCAGGAGCACGCCTGCACAGGTTTCCCATATCACATGATTTGCTATGGGGGCACTTGTAAGAATAAGAGGACAGCGCGGGCAATATTGTTGCACAGAACAGGTAAGTTTGAATTCTTTATCATTTAAATTAAATTGCCTTTAGAACCACTTTAAGGCCCCTTTCACACAGGCGCCTCAGTCTTGTGGATTCTGCTTGCTCAGCGATGGATCGCTTTGGCTGACAGGTCCTGTCCACTTCAATGTGCAGAGCAGACACGGGCACAATCCCGCTCTCCTCTATGGGAAAATCAGGTGGAATCCGTTTTCATCCGATCCGCCAGACGGATGGAAAATAGGACCAGCATTCGTCTGGATTTTGCGGGCAGGATCGGTTCGGATGATGGCAGTTGTCAGCGGACATAGACCTAAGCAATGTATTTTCCCCTTAAGCCAGTGCAAATAATTTATTTTGGGCTGGTGACCATAGGAGGAGGTACTGCCCCATTCAAATCTTAACAGCAATAGCTGACAGGCATTATACAGTATATCTACAAAGGGAGTCAGTGCTGAATGAATGTGAAACTGTGATATGGGTTGTTTTCATCTGTTAAAGAGTTCTAAATGATAAGAATTATTTGTGCTAATTACATGTTATTATTTCCAATGTTTTATTTAGGTGAGTTCCTATAATTGTCTCAATCATCTTGTTCAGTGCATAGAGTACTTATTCATTACATCCATTGCATGGTGTTACAATAATATATTCTTTAGAACAATACCTACCTTTCACCATGGCCACCAATCACTTCTGTACTCTGACACTCTATGTGTGGTGCACTTTCTTTAGCCTACAGGAAACTGTTCCTACCATAAATGGACAGTTGGTTGTGTTTGTCTCCAAAGTGAAAACTTGTCAGTTATCTGCCTAAATGTAACCCTTTACTTGAACCTAAGCCATAAAAAACACACAGTTCTAATCCTCCCTCATTCTGTATAAATTGCAATAAATATTGCAGACATTGAAAAGCTAAATAAGCTGCATATTGATATCTGTCCTACAAAGTACACTATAATACTAAAGGTATTGGGACACCTGCCTTTACATGCACATGCAACTTAATGCCATCCCAGTCTTAGTCCGTAAGGTTCAATATTGAGTTGGCCCACCCTTTGCAGCTATAACAGCTTCAATTCTTCTGGGTAAGCTGTCCACAAGGTTTGGGAGTGTGTCTATGGGAATGTTCGACCATTCTTCCAAAAGCGCATTTGTGAGGTCAGGCATTGTTGTTGGTCGAGAAAGCCTGGCTTGCAGTCTCCGCTCTAATTCATCCCAAAGTGTTCTATCGGGTTGAGGTCAGGACTCTGTGCAGGCCAGTCAAGTTCCTCCAACCCAAACTTGCTCATCCATGTCTTTATGGACCTTGCTTTGTGCACTGGTGCGCAGTCATGTTGGAACAGGAAGGGGCATCTCTAAACTGTTCCCACAAAGTTGGGAGCATGAAATTGTCCAGAATACTTTGGTATGCTGACACCTTAAGAGTTCCCTTCACTGGAACTAAGGGGCCAAGCCCAACCCCTGAAAAACAACCCCACACCATAATCCCCCCTCTACCAAATAATTTGGACCAGTGCACAAAGCAAGATCCATAAAGACATGGATGAGTGAGTTTGGGGTGGAGGAACTTGACTGGCCCGCACCTCAACCCAATAGAACACCTTTGGGATGAATTAGAGCAGAGACTGCGCTATAAACAAAGAAGACTGATACTTTTTTTTTTTTTTTAATTATCATAATTTCTTTCTGCTGTAAAACATATCCAATAATAAATGTAAAAAATTGAATTTCTTGATAAATTTAGATGAATATGTACTTGTTAGTGGTAAAATAAAATCCCAATAAGTGTATATTGATTGGTTTGCGCGAAAGGTATAGTGTCTACAAACTATAGGATATATATATTGGAATTTTAATTTTTTTTTGTTTAAAATTATTTTTATTACGTTTTTTTTTTTTAAATCTTAGATACTTTGCAAGACAATTTGCAAATCATTCATGATAATACTCAACATTTTCAAGGTACACATAAATACATAGAAAAATTACATTAGGTACTTGAATGGATCGATCCTTTAACATACATTAAAATACAAAAATAAATCTACACCACGGCATATCCTCTTAATTCTCCTGGGCCATCTACTAACTATCAAAAAAAAAAAAGGAGGAAAGGAAAAAATAAAGGAGAGGAAAAACCAGGAAGCATGGGGGGGGGGGGGAATCTTCAAAATCGATATCCCCACGTAACCGTTTCTATTTATATTTTACTTTCAAGGAAAGAGAATCCGATCTCTCTACCTCAGTGTTATCCACCTTCATGTAGTGAGAGAAAGGAAAAAAAGAAGAGAAAAAAAGGGGGGGGGGGATTATCTATCCCCCTGTAAACTACATTACCCCATTATAAACCATACTATTCTCTTCTTACCCATGACTATTTTTCCTACTTTCTAGGTGTAGAGAGGAGAAATTCCCCTCCCTCTAGCCCCATTACCATCCTCCTTTAATTTGTGCGGAGAGGGAAGAAAAAATGAATAAATAAAATATAATAATAAAAAATAAAAAAAAAGGAGGGAGGGGGAAAAAGGAAAAAGGGGGGAGGGAATTATATTCCTTTTTCCTTCATAGGGCAAGGGGGAAGGAGAGAGGGCATCAGGGGACTAGCCCCTGGGTGCTCAGTCCATTCCCCATGATTCCCAAATAAATCTGGGACTGTTTAAATTCTAGCCATTTCTTCCAGGTATCCTGAGATCTTATTCCTGCTCCCTTTTTGAAGGCATATTAATTCTTCCATAGTCCTCATTCTATCTATTTCTCTAAACCAATCCTTTATCCTTGGTATTTACTTTGTTTTCCAGTGTTTCGGGATTAATACTTTCGCTGCATAAATGGAGTGAGTGCTGCTCTATACTTTTTCCTAGAACCCCCAGTCGTATGGAACAAACATTTCCAGGGATCTAGTTCTATTTCCGTCCCGTAAATCTTTTTAATTAAGTCCAACATTTCTACCCAATATAACTGGATCAAGCTACACTGCCACCATATATGAGCATGGGTTCCCTCCTTCCCACATTCTCTTCAGCATAAAGGTGATAAGTCATGATTCATTTTATGCTTTTTAGATGGAACATAGTACCATTAATGCCGCGTACACACGTAGCGGACTATCCGACGGACTTAGTCTGGCGGACTTCCTGCCAGACTGTCCGTCTGACTTTCCGAACGAGCTACTTGCCCACACACGGCACTTTTTCAGCGGACTAATACGGCGTACTAAGTCCGCCGTACTATCTGCCCTACTTTTGAAATGAACGGACTCGCCCACACACGCGGAGGAAAGTCCGCTCATTTCGAGCGCGTCTCCAGGTAGGCGGGGCCCGCGAAGGAGACGTCGCAGGCCCCGCCACCTGGTACGGACTTAAAGGGGAACCCCAACGCCGAAAAAAATCGGCGTGGGGCTCCCCCCAGGTCCACATCAGACACTTGTCCGAGCACGCTACCCGGCCGGGCAGGAAAGGGGGGGACGAGCAAGCGGCCCCCCTTCCTGAGCCATACCAGGCCGCGTGCCCTCAACATGGGGGGTGCCTTGGGGGAGGGGGGCCGCGCGGCCCCCCACCCCAAAGTACCTTGTCCCCATGTTGATGAGGACAAGGGCCTCTTCCCGACAACCCTGGCCGTTGGTTGTCGGGGTCTGCGGGCGGGGGGCTTATCAGAATCCGGGAGCCCGCTTTAATAAGGGGGCCCCCGGATACCAGCCCCCCACCCTATGTGAATGAGTATGGGGTACAATGTACCCCTACCCATTCACCTGTAAAATAAAGTACAAAAAAAAAAAACGCAACACACAAGATAAAATAGTTTATTGCACAACTCCGGGGGACTTCCGTCTTCGGGGGTCTTCTCGCCGGACTCCTCCGCTATCTTCTTCTAGCTCTTTTGCTAGCGGAGGAGCCCGGCTTTCTTCCTCGCCGCGGCCTCTTCTTCCGACTTCGGGGGTCTTGTCCCCCTCTTCGGTTCTTCTGCCGGGCCACCGCGCCTTCTTATAGCTCTTTTACAGGCGGTGGCCCGGTCTTCTGTCGCCGCCGCCTTCCGTTCTTCTTCTTCTTCTCCTGGAGATGTTGACTCAACGCTCTCTCCGGCCGCAATGCCAGGGACGCGCTGCGTGGCGATTTATATAGGGGCGGGGTCATGGGTTGATGTCACATGGGTTTATGTCACATGGGTTGATGTCACATGGCGACAGTCCCAGCATCCTCCGGGACTGTGACATCATAAGGGAATGGGGTCACCATGTGACATCAACCCATGTGACATCAACCGATGACCCCGCCCCTTGTCCCTATATAAATTGTTGCGCAGCGCGTCCCTGGCATTGCGGCCGGAGAGAGCGTCGAGTCAACATCTCCAGGAGAAGAAGAAGAACGGAAGGCGGCGGCGACAGAAGACCGGGCCACCGCCTGTAAAAGAGCTATAAGAAGGCGCGGTGGCCCGGCAGAAGAACCGAAGAGGGGGACAAGACCCCCGAAGTCGGAAGAAGAGGCCGCGGCGAGGAAGAAAGCCGGGCTCCTCCGCTAGCAAAAGAGCTAGAAGAAGATAGCGGAGGAGTCCTCTTCTAAACTTGACATCCCACGACATAATGATTACACGCCACTGTGGCACAACAAACACCTACCCAAATTAGCCAATTTGCAAGACACCAGTTTATGGGCCAGACAGGGAGTGTCCTATTTACATCATATACTAAAAGATGGACAACTTAAAACCTTTGATTTTCTTAAAGAGGAATTTACCCTCCAAAACCGAATGTTCTTTAGATTCCTGCAACTCCACCATGCAACACAGTCTCAGTTTCCTGACTCAATCCCAGAATCTGCCCCTAATGCTGTCATGGCAGTTATTAAGGTCACAGACCCCCATAAGTTAATTTCTGCATTTTATAACATGCTCTCCACCCCCATATCTACCAAAATTGCATATAACTTGAAACCTAGGTGGGAGAGGGAGGTGGGCTCAATGACAGATGAGGTGTTGGGGGAGGCGTTGGAGACATGCAGGGCAGTATCCCCTAAATTGTCAGATCGTTTGTCACAGCTTTATATTCTGCACAGAGCGTATCTTACACCCCTCAGGGTGGCAAGGTACAAACAAACTCAGTCCACAATGTGCTTGCTGTGTGGACTGGAAACAGGCACTTTTTTCCATCTGATTTGGGCCTGTCCCAAGATCCAGGGACTATGGAAGCAAGTAGTAACATTCCTTCATGACACTATGGGCTCACCCCTAGCACTTGACCCAAAACAGTGCCTCCTTGGAATCCTTCCTGATACCATTGACAAGTACACCAAAATCTTTCTGCATGAGACATTATTCTCAGCTAGGAAAATAGCCAATGGATGAAACAATCACCCCCAAGCATGGTAGAGTGGAAACTTGAAGTGAATACTACTTTACCGTACAAAAAATGTGTATACATTAACAGAGGCTGCCCCGATAAGTACAATAATATATGGGATCGCTGTTTACAAGAGTCTGATACCTGTGTGTAGCGTAGCAAAATCACAGTAAATTGAAGCAACTACTATGCCATGTACAGTTGAATGTGATGCTCCATTTATTGTAATTTATGCTTTTATAGTACTCATCCTTATAACTTATCTGAACTATGCAATGCAAAATCTTCTTTGAGTATGTATATGACGTCAATATACTATGTATGCACCGTATGTTTAATAAAAACCTATGTTTAACGTAAAAAACAAAAAAATAACAGGGCTCTGTGGTCCTAGATCTTGTTTTATTCATGTTGATCAGTTTCTGTTCAAAGTTCACATCACATAAATGTGGAAATAGCACCATGGTTATGACTTTGATAACATGGCACTGTCACGGGTAGCATCTATCTGGCTCTGCTGGCATGACATGATAATTTTTCAGTTATATTAAGTAAAATATGTTAATGACAAGCACAATTATAGTCTTTTTTCTAGAGATTTGACGGGTGTAATAATAATGGTCTATGTTAAAATCACACACTGCAATATGTCTACTAATTTCACACTTTCTAGTGGTAAACTTTTAGCTTGTCTCCCAACAGCTTTCCACCCCCCAAGCATACAACACATTCCCTGGATTCATAAAGACTGGCACAGACGGATTTTGTTAAAGTGTGCCTCATGCTTTCTAAAAGTGGAGCAGCATGCGCCAAATTTATGTACCTGCACACCATGGATCCCCAGAATGGGTCAAAAGCTTTATTCAGTGATCACATTGTTACAGCAGAAGCAACATTTCGGAGCCTTGCAGGACCTCTTCCTCAGGCATGGGAGGAAGGGGTCCTGCGAGGCTCCCGAAATGTTGCTTCTGCTGTAATAACGCAATAGCTGAATAAAGCTTTGGAACCAGTCTGGAGATCCATGGTGTGCTGGTGACATTTTCTCGTTGATGGTCGCTGCTGCATCCACCTACACAGACAGCCATTTTTTCAGGAATATGTGTGTTGGAAATTTTACATTGGAAATTCGTGTACATGTCTCGAACTTATACATGAATTTGGCTGATGATATAGCACTTTTAACCACTTCCCGACCGCCGCACGACGATGTACGTCGACAGAATGGCACGGGCAGGCATATTGGCGTACATGTACGTCCCTGCCTTCCCGCGGGTCGGGGGCCCGATCGGGCCCCCGCCCGGTGCCTGCGGCGGTCGGTATTCGTTCGGGAGCGATCCCGGACGAGGGGACGGCCATTCATTCATGGCCACCCCCTCGCGATCGCTCCCGACGAATGAAAATGCTCCGTGACATCACTTCCTCACCTGTAATGTAAACACAGGAGAGGAAGTGATGTAATCTCTCCTCCGTGTCGGTATTTTTCGTTCCGACACCGAGGAGAGAGGATCGGTGAGTTGCACCAACACGACACTACACAGTAGAACATGCCAGGCACACTCACACCCCCCCGATCACCCCCCCAATTACCCCTGCCCCCCAGTCACAGTGACACCAATGTCATTTTTTTTTTTTTTTGCATTGGTGTCATTTGTGACTGTAATGACTGTTAGGGCAGTTAGGGTTAGCCCCCTTTAGTTCTAATGTACCCCCCTAACCCCCCCAATAAAGGTTTAACCCCTTGATCACCCCCCGTCGCCAGTGTCACTAAGGCTGGGTTCACATTGCAGCGGTTTATGAGAACGAATGTGATTCGCACCGCACTGCAGTGCAAATCACATCCGATCTCTGTGCGATTCGAGTTCAGCCATTCGCCGCACCCGCCACACCCGCCGCACCCGCTGCAAATTCGCACGGGACCCTTTTTTTGGTCCGCAGCAGAATCGGATCGCATGGGTGTGCACTGCGATATGCGAACTGATCTGGGGGTGTCATTAACATTTCACTGACACTCCCAGCAGTTCGCATAGGGCAGTGTGAACTGCCGCCGGGAGGCATGCGATGCGGGAACCCGCCGCGGATTCGTGGCGTTCCCGCATCACTCCAGTGTGAACCCAGCCTAATAAGCGATCGTTTTTCTGATCGCTGTATTAGTGTCACAGGTGACGCTAGTTAGGCAGGTAGGTATTTAGGTTCGCCGCAGCTTTTTATAGCGCCAGGGACCCCCATATACTACCGCATAAAGCCCCCTGATTGCCCCCTAGTTAACCCTTTCACCAGTGATCACCATATAACTGTTACAGGTGACGCTGGTTGGTTAGTTATTTTTTTATAGTTTCAGGGCACCCGCCATTTATTACCTAATAAAGGTTTAACCCCCTGATCACCCAGCGGGTGTCATTTGTGACTGTAATAACTGTTAGGGCAGTTAGGGTTAGCCCCCTTTAGTTCTAAGGTACCCCCCTAACCCCCCCAATAAAGGTTTAACCCCGTGATCACCCCCCGTCGCCAGTGTCACTAAGGCTGGGTTCACATTGCAGCGGTTTATGAGAACGGATGTGATTCGCACCGCACTGCAGTGCAAATCACATCCGATCTCTGTGCGATTCGAGTTCAGCCATACAGATAGTATGGCTGAATTCATGTCGCACCCGCCGCAAACTCGCAGGGACCCTTTTTTTGGTCCGCAGCAGAATCGGATCGCATGGGTGTTCACACCATGCGATCCGAGTTTGCAGATCGCACTGCGATATGCGAACTGATCTGGGGGTGTCATTAACATTTCACTGACCCTCCCAGCAGTTCGCATAGGGCAGTGTGAACTGCCGCCGGGAGGCATGCGATGCGGGAACCCGCCGCGCATTCGTGGCGTTCCCACATCGCTCCAGTGTGAACCCAGCCTAATAAGCGATAATTTTTCTGATCGCTGTATTAGTGTCACAGGTGACGCTAGTTAGGCAGGTAGGTATTTAGGTTCGCCGCAGCTTTTTATAGCGCCAGGGACCCCCATATACTACCGCATAAAGCCCCCTGATTGCCCCCTAGTTAACCCTTTCACCAGTGATCACCATATAACTGTTACAGGTGACGCTGGTTGGTTAGTTATTTTTTTATAGTTTCAGGGCACCCGCCATTTATTACCTAGTCTCACTAGTGTACCCCTAAATTTAGGGGTGTCTACTTTCCAAAATGGGGTCATTTGGGGGGGGTTTGTGCCATCTTGGCATTTTATGGCCTTCAAAACTGTAACGCCCTTAGAAAGCCTGAAGGCGGTGCTTGGTTTTCGGGGCCCCGTACGCGGCTAGGCTCCCAAAAAGTCCCACATATGTGGTATCCCCGTACTCAGGAGAAGCAGCAGAATTTATTTTGGGGTGTCATTTCACATATGCCCATGGCATGCGTGAGCAATATATCATTTAGTGACAACTTTGTGAAAAAAAAAAAAAAAAAAAAAGTTTGTAATTTTCCCGCAACTTGTGGCAAAATATAAAATATTCCATGGACTCAACATGCCTCTCAGCAAATAGCTTGGGGTGTCTACTTTCTAAAATGGGGTCATTTGTGGGGGTTTTGTGCCATCTTGGCATTTTATAGCCTTCAAAACTGTAATAGGTAGTGAGGAGTGAAGTCAAATATTTACGTCCTTAGAAAACCTGAAGGCGGTTCTTGGTTTTCGGGGCCCCGTACGCGGCTAGGCTCCCAAAAAATCCCACACATGTGGTATCCCCGTACTCAGGAGAAGCAGCAGAATTTATTTTGGGGTGTCATTTCACATATGCCCATAGCATGTGTGAGCAATATATCATTTAGTGACAACTTTGTGAAAAAAAAATAAAAAAAAATTAAAGTTTGTAATTTTTCCGCAACTTGTGGCAAAATATAAAATATTCCATGGACTCAACTTGCCTCTCAGCAAATAACTTGGGGTGTCTACTTTCTAAAATGGGGTCATTTGTGGGGGTTTTGTGCCATCTTGGCATTTTATGGCCTTCAAAACTGTAATAGGTAGTGAGAAGTGAAATCAAAAATTTACGCCCTTAGAAAGCCTGAAGGCGGTGCTTGGTTTTCGGGGCCCCGTACGCGGCTAGGCTCCCAAAAAGTCCCACATATGTGGTATCCCCGTACTCAGGAGAAGCAGCAGAATTTATTTTGGGGTGTCATTTCACATTTGCCCATAGCATGTGTGAGCAATATATCATTTAGTGACAACTTTGTGTAAAAAAAAATAAAAATTTTTTTTTTTGTCATTATTCAATCGCTTGAGGCAAAAAAATAAAATATTCAATGGGCTCAACATGCCACTTATCAATTTCCTTAGGGGGTCTACTTTCCAAAATGGGGTCATTTGGGGGGGTTTTGTACTGCCCTGCCATTTTAGCACCTCAAGAAATGAGATAGGCAGTCGTAAACTAAAAGCTGCGTAAATTCCAGAAAACGTACCTTAGTTTGTAGATGTGACAACTTTTGCGCAAACCAATAAATATACAATTATTGACTTTTTTTTTTACCAAAGACATGTGGCTGAATACATTTTGGCCTAAATGTATGACTAAAATTGAGTTTATTGGATTTTCTAATAACAAAAAGTAGAAAATATCTTTTTTTTTCAAAATTTGCGGTCTTTTTACGTTTATATCACAAAAAATAAAAATCGCAGAGGCAATCAAATACCATCAAAAGAAAGCTCTATTTGTGGGAAGAAAAGGACGCAAATTTTGTTTGGGTACAACATTGCATGACCGCGCAATTACCAGTTAAAGCAGCGCAGTGCCAAATTGTAAAAAGACCTCTGGTCATTTACCAGCAAAATGGTCCGGTCTGAAAGTGGTTAAAATGCATGTGAGACACTTTTGCAAAATCTGTTGACGGCAATTTCTCTCTCTTTACGACGTATGAGAGTTGGTCTTAAATGATGTTGTTCTGGACCTAGCCCTTAGGTGGCAAAATGAAGGAACTAATTCTATAACTTCTTCACTTTGGGGTATGTAAAATAATGACTTAAAGTGGATGTAGACCCGATTCATGGAATTTGACCTATGCACATACAGTGGGGGTTATTTACTAAAGGCAAATCCACTTTGCACTGCAAGTGGACTTGTTGAGTGAATTCCCCATAAATGTGCCGTGTCGCTGCTAACCCCAGCATCATCCGCAGAAAACAATGTTGAATTGGGCAAACATTTCCAGTCCATCTATTTGATGGAACATTATTTAGGGGTAACTATTTTGTGATTATTTTTACTTACTGGTTGTCACAGGAATTGTTCCCATCATGTAACAGTTTTACGCAATGGGGGTTATTTACTAAAGGAAAATACACTTTGCACTGCAAGTGCACTTGGAAGTAAAGTCGCTGTAGATCCGTGGGGGACATGCAAGGAAAATAAAAAACAGCATTTTAGCTTGCACATGATTGGATGATAAAATCAGCAGAGCTTCCGCTCATTCTAGATCTACCCCTCAGATTTACAGCGACTGCACTTCAAAGTGCACTTGTAGTTCAATGTGGATTTGCCTTTCATAAATAACCCCCAGTATCTCACAAAAGTGAGTACACAAATTTTTGTAAATATTTTATTATATCTTTTCATGTGAGAACACTGAACAAATTACACTTTGCTAGCAGTGAGGGTACAGCTTGTATAACAGTGTAAATTTGCTGTCCCCTCAAAATAACTCACACACAATCATTAATGTCTAAACCACTGGCAACAAAAGTGAGTACACCCCTAATTGAAAATGTCCAAATTCGGCCCAAAGTGTCAATATTTTGTGTGGCCACCATTATTTCTTTAATCGTACATCATGGGACACAGACCCATAGTAAGTACTATGTGGGTTATAGGCCACCTTCAGGTGCTGGACACTGGCACACCCTAAACAGGAAGTTACCTCCCTATATAACCCCTCCCATACTGGGAGCATCTCAGTTTTTTCGCTAGTGTCTAAGGTGTTGGTCTTGAGTCAAGATGTGCTGTGCTGAGCTCCACTGGAGCAATCCTTGCTGGGGCTAGCTATGTAGCCGGAACCATTCAAGTGTCTTTTAAGCCAAATTTAAAGGTACCCGGGCCTCGTGTCCGAAGAAACTAGGTCTTTGCTTGTAAAAGCTTCTCTTTTTAGAGAGCTGGACCCTGGGATCCAGTACTTTTGGTATTAAGGCCATAAAGTTTTATTGGCGGGGTGCTATTACAGGTCCAGGATTGTGGGTTCCCCGGGGGTCTTCAGTTCCTGAAGGTTTGTTAACGGAACCAAGAGTGAAGGGGGAAGATTGAGCTGAGTGTCTCAGTCTGCGCTGACAGTAATTGCGGAATCATTGAGAGACCAGTTTAAACAGGTGTTCAAGGTTACCCTGCTAAGCAGGCCCAGGAACTGGCAGCTTTATGTTTGCAATAGCTGCTTTGAGAGATTCTATCCTTTAGGCCTTGCAACCTTCATAGTTTCATAGTTAGTAAGGTTGAATAAAGACACCAGTCCATCCAGTTCAACCTGAGTGAGTGTCTACAATTGTCCCTATCCCTGTACATTGCACACTCACATCAGTCCCTACCCTCAAGGAGCCCACAATCCAAGGTCCCCATTCATGTCCTAGGGCCAATTTTGAACAGAAGCCAATTAACCTACCTGCATGTCTTTGGAGTGTGGGAGGAAACCGGAGTACCCGGAGGAAACCCACGCAGGCACAGGGAGAACATGCAAACTCCAGGCAGGTAGTGTCGTGGTTGGGATTCAAGCCAGTGACCCTTCTTACTGTTAGGCGAGAGTGCTAACCACTACACCACTGTGCCACTGTGCCTTTGATAAGCACCATGCAGAAGCTCCTGGCTAGTCTTCCTTTTGCGGTGAAACAGCTATTTGGGGATGTTTTGGATAATACATCCAAAGAAATTTAAGAAAAAGAGTAAATGTATTTTTGTTTTTAAAGCTCCTTCTTCTGTGCCAGGGGCATCAGCCTCCAGCCAGTCACGACGGCCCACCGCCAGGTTCAAAAGGTAATCCTTAGGATTAACCCCAGGGACAAAAGAGGTCTTGGAGGAGGAAACCTACAAGATACTGAAGCCTCCTCATGAGGAAGCGCCCCCGCTCGCTCAATAGGGGGAATTCTTCTGCAGTTCCCAAGGATCTGGCAGGAAGAGTGTCAAGACGAATGGGGGACTTTCTCAATAGCTCCAAGGTACAAACTGGAGTTGCAAGGGTTCCCATCTCCTCATTTTCTCAGATCAAATGTTCCTAAGGATCTAGAGAAAAAGAAGTCTTTCTCTCAAGTATTGGACTATCTTTTGGCAAAAAGTGATCATGGTGGCCCCCATGTAAGAGCAGAGGTTGGGGTTTGATTAAATCCAAATGGACATTCTGGATCTCAAAAATCAAAATTTAGTTACTGAATATAACCACTCTTTTTTTCCCATGGAGTCAATCCAATCAGTTATCTCCATCCTACAAGGAGGAGAACTTCTAGTGTCAATCGATGTCAAAGATGCATACCTCCATATGCCTATTTCCTCGCTCACCAATAATATCTATTTTTCAAGGTGTAAAATCTTAATTTTCAGTGTGTAGCTCTGCTTTTAGGTCTAACTACTGCACCTTGTTCTGGCCCCTCTTTTTGTCAGATTAAGGGCCCAAGGTATAACGATTATGGTTTACCTGGACGATCTGTTCTCTGTAGCCCGCTTAGACCAAAGTATGGTCACCACATTCAGCTACCTAGAATATCTAGTTTGGTTTCTCAGCCTAGGAGAAATCTTCTTTAAAACCGTGAAAAGGGCTAAGATACTTGGGTCAGATCAGTGTTTCTCAACTCCAGTCCTCAAGGCGCCCCAACAGGTCATGTTTTCAGGATTTCCCTCAGATGAAACAGCTGTGGTAATTGCTAAGGCAGTGAAAGTAATCAAATGACCTATGCAAAATAATGGAAAACCTGAAAATATGACCTGTTGGTGCACCTTGGGGACTGGAGTTGAGAAACACTGAGTCAGATCACAGGTACACCCAGAAAAGGGTATTCTTGCCCCAGGCAAATATCAGTGCCATAAAGGAACTGATTTAGGTGGTTGAAGCAATATGAATTCTTCAACTTTGCATGAGGTTGTTGGGAAAGTTGGTGGCTTCATTCAAGGCCCTTCCTTATGCTCAGTTTCATTCGAGACTGCTGCAAAACTTTATCCTATCGGCTTGGAACAAAGGGTTCAAGCTCTAGATTCCCAATATTTCTGACTCCAAAGCCTATGGCCACATCACCCTGAAAGCGATCGATCTCATCTGTTCTAAGAGGCTAAGCAGGGTCGGGCCTGATTAGCACCCGGATGGGCCACCTGGAAATATCAGGTACTGTAGGCTGGGTATGCCAGAGCCTCAGTTTATGGTTAATATCCAAAAATCTGCAAAGGGGAAAATCCTTCCTTCTTTTACCACGGAAGTAGCCCAGATCAGAAATGACCTTGCCCATTATCATTCTAGAAATTCAGGCAGAGCGCTTGGTTCTGAGGGCCTGAACGTTCACTTTACGGTATTGTCCTGCCAGGATTCAATCCGACTATTCCATAGCAATGGCCTACATTAATCACCAAAGGGGCACAAGAAGTTGTGCGGCCCAGAGAAAGGTGAATCATATACTGTCTTGGGCAGAAAACAATATACTTTACCTTTCCGGCGGCCTTCATTCTAGGAATAGAAAACTGGCAGGCGGACTACTTGAGTCACCAGCAGTTGTTCCCGGGAATATGGTTCCTTCACCCCGATACCTTCCTGTCAATATTTCAAAGATGGGGGATCCCAGACATAGATCTGTTTACGTCCAGGTTCAACAAAGAAATCGACAACTTTGTGTCAAAAACAAAGGATCCGCTAGAATGCGGAACAGATACCTTGCTATTCCCGTGGAATCGGTTCTCACTGATTTATGCATTCCCTCCTATTCTGCCTCTGTCCACAACTTCTTTGCAGGATCAAGCAGGAAAGGAAGTTGGTGATTCTTGTGGCCTCCAGCGGGGCCCAGGAAATCTTGATATGCAGGGATCGTAAAGATGACAGTAGGGGACCCATAGACTCTGCCGCCATGGCCAGACCTTCTTTCGCAAGGTCTGGTATTCCATCCTACTTTACAAATGCTAAATTTAATGGTTTGACTATTGAGACCCACACTCTGAAGAAAGTGGACTATCAGGATCAGTGATTTCTATCTTGATTAATGCAAGGGAACCGGCCTCCATAATTATGTATTATGGAGTCTGGGAAGCATATGTCTCCTGGTGTGAAACCAGGGGTTGCACCCCAGGAAATAGGTCAAAGGTAGAATCCTTGACTTTCTGCAGATGGGGTGAGAAATAAAGCTGGACTTTCTAAGGACATGTCTCGGCCTTATCGATATTACCGTATTTATCGGGGTATAACACGCACCGGCGTATAACACGCACCCCAAGTTTAGGAGGGCATTTTAAGGAAAAAAGTTTTAGGAGGGAAGTTTAAGGAAAAAAAAACGTACATTTAAATGCCCGTCAATACAGCCTTATCAGTGTGCATCTGCAGCCTTGTCCATCATTGCAGAATAATCAGTGTCATTTGCAGCTTGCCCAGCATCATTTGCAGCTTGCCCAGCGCTGTTTGCAGCCTTGCAGAGTGTCATTTGCAGCTTGCCAGTGTCATTTCCAGTTTGCCCAGCGCCGTTTGCAGCCTTGCCCATGTTTAAATATCCCGCCGCCGAGACAGACTGAGCGAGCGCCGCCGAAAAAGACCGAGCGCTGCCGAAAAAGACCGAGCCGTCTGCTCGGCTCCACTCGTAGTCCCGCCTACGAGCGGAGCCGAGCAGACGGCTCGTTCTTTTTCGGAGGTAATCCGTCTTTTTTGGCGGCGATCGGTCTTTTTCGGCGGCGCTCTGTCTTTTTTGGCGGCGCTCTGTCTTTTAGACTCACTGACAGTGGGGATCGGCGTATAACACGCACCCACGACTTTCCCCCGATTTTAAGGGGGAAAAAGTGCGTGTTATACGCCGATAAATACGGTATTTTCAACGACCACTTGTTTTGCTTTCTTTGGTTCATAACTTTATTCATGGGGTAACACAGCTTAATCCCCAGTTAGGTCACCCCTGAACCCTTGGATCTTAAATTTTGTTTTTGGCGGCATTACAAAACAGCCTTTTTGTGGACTGATGCAACATATTCCCTTGGTCCTTTTTTGACAAGGAAACTATTTTTTCTGGTAATCATATCTGCTGCACGTAGGGTATCAGAATTGGCTGCTTTTTCTTGTAAAGAGCCATATTATTAATGCTCACAAGGATAAGGTAGTATGGCGTCCTCATCCTAACTTTTTACCGCAGGTAGTATCAGGTTTTTATCTAAACCAGGATATTATCAACCCAATAGCTGGTCCCCGCAGACTCCTCTTTGGGGAAACCCTAGGCTACCACATTTTAGATCCATCCCGGATCCACAGCTGTGGGCACTGTATGAAATTAAGACACTAGCCAACATAGCCTCAACGTTGAGGGTTTATACGTTGATGAATTGAAAAGTAACAAGGGGGTACCCAACCACATGTTTTTCCACTAACTACAGCTTCGTCACGCTTAGCGCGCTCAATTTCCCCTTCCTGCTACTCTAGTGACTAGTAAGATCAAGCAGGTGCTGTGTAGGGAGGAGGAGAGGAAAATGCTATCGATCCTTTACTGTGAGCTGGCTAGGCTGGACACCTCCAGGGTGACTCAGCTGTTCTCCAGATGGCAGACAGATATACTGGCCCTTGCCGGGGATGATTGGGAGGAGGGGATTCAGCAATGCCTTCCTCTCATATCAGCGAGGGATAGATTCACCCAAATTAAATTTATCCACAGGGTGTATTACACCCCAGAACATCTGGCCAGAATCTACCCCACATGCAGCCCACTCTGTCCTAAGTGCAATACAGCACTGGGTTCATTTATACATGTCACGTGGCTTTGCCAGCACATTCAGACTTTTTGGGATGGAGTACTCGGGGACATCAACTGGATAAGCAAGCTACATGTCCCAAGAGACCCTATACCTCTACTCCTGGGTATAGTTGACACACTTGAAACCACACGACCCAAGAAACTGTTTGTGTTTTACACAGCCTTCTATGCCAGAAAGGCGATACTTATGAAGTGGAAGGATCCCTCCCTCTCAACAGTGCAGCAATGGAGCTCCCTGGTAGACACTGCTCTCCCTCCATCCCCCTCTCCCCCCCCCACCATCTAGAATCTACTACAATTATCTCTGAATGGGATTAGGGCTTAAATGAGGTGATCATTGATCAATGGGGATGGCCGAACGGTTCGCCAGGCGGTCGTTTCACGGCGAATATCGGCTGTTCGCCGTCCGACCGATCGGCGGACTATTGCCGCCGTTCGCCCGGCGGACTTCCGTGTTCACTGTGTAAAAGAACTTTGACCTATGATGACACATCCATCATGGGGTACAGGACAGCCAATTGAGACATTACAGCACATGGACATTCCCCCTAACTTATAAATAGACCCGATCCGGCGGCCATTTTACATTCTTTCTTCTGTCACTATAGGGAGAGGTTGCTGTGTGGAGCAGGGAGAGACTGCAGTGACCCAAATCTCTAGCTATTTGGTCCACAAAAGTTCTTTTCAGGACTGGTATAGGTGTTAGGTGTAGTTCAGGATATAGGTTTGAGGCACTGCTGTGCTACTGATTTTTGCAGCAGCCTGTCTTTTGTCAGTGTAGAGAGAGGGACAGGATGCTGTGTGCTGCAGGGACAGTCAGTTTAATCATTAGCTGTTACTATTAGGTCCACAAAAGTGCTATTCAAGTTATTGTTCCAGCAGCCTCTGTTTTGTCAGTTTAAATAGGGACAGGCAGGAAGCTGTGTGTGAGGCAGTGAGGGACAGTCAGTTTAATCAGTAGCTGTTACTATTAGGTCCACAAAGGTTCTTTTCAGGACTGGTATGGTAATAGGCTTGTACACGTATAATAGTCTTTCTTCCAAATATAGAAAGAATATTATACTTGACTGCTGCCCTTCTGCTGCAGTAGTCCTTTATCAGTATAGGGACTGAGGTACAGTCTGCTAATCATTCACAACCTACTTGTTCCACAAAGGTCCTTATAAGGACTGGTAAGGTATAGGGTACTACAGTACATAGGGTTGAGTGAGGTACAGTCTGCTATTCCTTAAGGACTGGTATAGGTCCACAATACATAGGGTTGAGGTGCACTACTGCTGATTGCTGCCCTTCTGCTGCAGTAGTCCTTTATCAGTATAGGGACTGAGGTACAGTCTGTTAATCATTCACAACCTACTTGTTCCACAAAGGTCCTTATAAGGACTCCCACCATCCCTGTGTTGTGCTGCCTTCCTCCTGGGGCTGCTTATTATGAGGGGCTCCCACCATCCCTGTGCTGTGCTGACTTCCTCCTGGGGCTGCTTATTATGAGGGGCTCCCACCACCCCTGTGCTGTGCTGACTTCCTCCTGGGGCTGCTTATTATGAGGGGCTCCCACCATCCCTGTGCTGTGCTGACTTCCTCCTGGGGCTGTACCTCTGCTGTGCATATTATGAGGGGCTCCCACCATCCCTGTGCTATGCTCATTATGAGGGGCTCCCACCATCCCTGTGCTATGCCGACTTCCTCCTGGGGATGCTTACGGTGCAGGTGTCAGTGCTGTATATCACGGTGCTGGTGTCAGTGCTGTATATCACGGTGCTGGTGTCAGTGCTGTATGTCACGCTTCTGATGTCAGTGCTCTCTATCACGGTGCTGGTGTCAGATCACTCTATCACGGTGCTGGTGTCAGTGCTGTATATCACGGTGCTGGTGTCAGTGCTTTATGTCACGCTGCTGATGTCAGTGCTCTCTATCACGGTGCTGGTGTCATTGCTCTATGTCACGCTGCTGGTGATTATCTCCTGCACCCTCTTCTTTGCCTACCCTGACCTTCCCTCTCCTCCATTGCCTTCATGCGCTCCACGGTCCTGAATTGTCACAACAATTTCACATATAAAAAAAGAATGCTTGTAGTTGTCGATCCCAGATTCACCTCAAACATGTGTTATGTCATTGGCCATGTGGTGGGACTATGTTTGCACAGCTAGTAATTATTTTGTGGCTGCAAATTTGACCTGTAGGTTTGTAAAGTTCGCCTCCCATTGAAGTCAATGGGGCCCGCCGCGAACGTTATGGTCCGCGAAAGATCGGCTGCGTTCGCGGTCCGCGCTCGTGAAACGTCCCGTCGGAAGTTTGTCCATCACTATTGATCAATAGCCATGGTATTGCCAGGCACACCTCGATGGGCCCTTGTATACTGAAATGTCACTCTAGAATATATGGAAGTGATGCCTAAGATATTATACATACTGCAAATATGTTGTACTGAGAACGTTCTACTGTACTTTTTGTTTTATTTGTTTTTCTTTTCAAAATAAATAAACTTTATCGTTAAAAAAAACAAAACAGGATATTATTCTATCTTCATTTTTTTCCAGAACCCGGTTCTATGGAAGGAAAATCACTACATTCTCTTGATGTGGTGAGAGCAGTCTACTTAAAGACGACTGCTCACATTAAAAAAACTGATGTTTTGTTCATATTACTTGAAGGTCCTAAAAGAGGACAGGCAGCATGGAAATCTACTATTCTAAATGGATTCGACAAGCAATTGTTCTAGCTTATGGTTTAAAGAGGCAGTTTCTTCCCTCTCAAATCAAAACGCACTCCTCTAGGGCTGTTAGTGCTTCATGGGCAATGCATCACCAAGCCTCCATGGCTCAAATCTGCAAGGCCGCAACTTCGTCTTCAATCCATACATTTACCAGATTCTATCAAGTAAAAAAATACATGAGTAGGTCGCCTTTGGGAGCAGTGTACTGCAGGCAGCAGTATAAGTCCTCTGATCTCATGGTGCCCTTCCCTCCTCTCAGTTGGCAATCCTGTTCTTTTGAAGTACATCACGGGACACAGAGGTCCCATCCCTCTTTCTAGTATACATGTGTATTGCTTTGCTACAAAACTGAGACGCTCCCGGTATGGGAGGGGTTATATAGGGAGGCAACTTCCTGTTTAGGGTGTGCCAGTGTCCAGCACCTGAAGGGGGCCTATAACCCACACAGTATTTACTATGGGTCTGTGTCCCATGATGTACTTCAAAAGAAAAGGATTTTACAGGTAAGCAGTTATAAAAATCATATTTTTCCAGCACTGCCTTAACCCTCTTGAGCATGGAGTTCACCAGAGCTTCACAGGTTGCTACTGGAGTCCTCTTCCACTCCTTCATGACGAAATCACAGAGCTGGTGGATGTTTTTAAAGACCTTGCGCTCCTCCACAGATGCTCAGTAGGGTTTAGGTCTGGAGACATGCTTTTCCAGTCCATCACCTTTACCCTCAGCTTCTTTAGTAGTAGTTGTCTTGGAGGTGTGTTTGGGGTCCTTATCATGTTGAAATACTGCCCTGCGGCCCAGTCTCCAAAGAGAGAGGATCATGCTCTGCTTCAGTATGTCACAGCACATGTTGACATTCATGGTTCCCTCAATGAACTGTAGCTCCCCAGTGCTGGCAGCACTCATGCAACCCCAGACCATGACACTCCCACCACCATACTTGACTGTAGGCAAGACACACTGTCTTTGTACTCCTCACCTAGTTGTCGCCACACACACTTGACACCATCTGAACCAAATAAGTTTACCTTGGTCTCATCAGACCACAGGACATGGTTCCAGTAATTCATATCTTTAGTCTGCATGTCTTCAGCAAACTGTTTGCGGGCTTTCTTGTACATCATCTTTAGAATAGGCTTCCTGGGACAACAGCCACGCAGACCAATTTGATGTATTGTGTGGCATATGGTCTGAGCACTGACAGGCTGACCCCCCCACCCCTTCAACCTCTGCAGCAATGCTGGCAGCACTCATTTGTCTATTTCCCAAAGACAACCTCCGGATATGATGCTGAGCATGTGCACTCAACTTCTTTGGTCGACCATTGTGAGGCCTGTTCTGAGTGGAACCTGCCATGTTAAACCGCTGTATGGTCTTGGCCACCGTGCTGCAGCTCAGTTTCAGCCTCTTGGAAATCTTTATAGCCTAGGTCATCTTTATGTAGAGCAGTGTTTCTCAATTCCAGTCCTCATGGCCCACTAACAGGTCATGTTTTCAGGCTCTCCATTATTTTGCACAGGTGATTTGATCAGTTTCACTGCCTTAGTAATTACCCCAGCTGTTTCATCTGAGGGAAATCCTGAAAACATGACCTGTTAGTGGGCCATGAGGACTGGAATTGAGAAACACTGATGTAGAGCAACAATTCTTTTTTTCAGATCCTCAGAGAGTTCTTTGCCATGAGGTGCCATGTTGAACTTCCAGTGACCAGTATGAGAGAGTGAGAGCGATAACACCACATTTTACAAACCTGAGACCTTGCAACACTAATGAGTCACATGACACCAGGGAGAGAAAATGGCTAATTGGGCCCAATTTGGACATTTTCACTTAGGGGTGTACTCACTTTTGTTGCCAGCGGTTTAGACATTATTAGCTGTGTGAGTTATTTTGAGAGGACAGCAAATTTCCACAGTTATACAAGCTGTACAATCACTACTTTACATTGTAGAAAAATGTAATTTCTTCAGTGTTGTCACATGAAAAGATAAAATAAAATATTTACACAAATGTGAGGGGGTGTACTCACTTTTGTGAGATACTGCATATCTGTAGTGTTTTCTTATCTCTCTCCAAAGCACTAAGTCCCGTGTATTTTTGCTGTTTCGTTGCACTGTTATCAGCATGATAACATCTGACAAGTTTCTGGAGAGGGGAGATAAAAGCAGCCAGAGATTTGTGTTGTGGGCAGCGGCGGATCCAGGGGGGGGGGGGCAACGGGGCAATTGCCCCCTCCGAGAATATGCACAGCGGGTGCCAGCGTGGCCGGTTCCGCGGGTACAATCGCGGCCGGTTCCGCGGGTACCAGTGCGGCCGGTTCCGTGGGTACCAGCGCGGCCCGTTCCGCGGGTACCCACGGCCGGTTCCGCGGGTGCCAGCGCGCCCGGTTCCGCGGGTGACTGTGCAGAGTGGACGGGTGAGGGGGGGCAGCTGGGCGGCTTAGGAGGGCTGCTGGCCAATCAGGAAGCCAGCGGGCAGGGGAGCAGAGAGATGACATCATCTCTCACTGCCCTGCATCCCTCCAGTTCCGCTCTCACTGTGCAGGAAGCTGTGTGCAGCAGAGAGATTACATTATCTCTCTGCTGCCTATCTTCACTCTGGACTCAACAAAAGAACACCTTAGCAGAAAAGTGACACAGTAGGTGACAATCCGCAATGTGTGGCAGGCTACGTGGCAATCCGAAATGTGTGGCAGGCTACGTGGCAATCCGCAATGTGTGGCAGGCTACGTGGCAATCCGCAATGTGTGGCAGGTGACGTGGCAAGTGGCAATCCGCAATGTGTGGCAGGCTACGTGACAATCCGCAATGTGTGGTAGGCGACGTGGCAAGTGGCAATCCGCAATGTGTGGCAGGCGACGTGGCAAGTGGCAATCCGCAATGTGTGGCAGGCTACGTGTCAATCCGCAATGTGTGGCAGGCGACGTGGCAAGTGGCAATCCGCAATGTGTGGCAGGCTACGTGTCAATCCGCAATGTGTGGCAGGTGACGTGGCAAGTGACAATCCGCAATGTGTGGTAGGTGATGTGGCAAGTGGCAATCCGCAATGTGTGGCAGGCGACGTGGCAAGTGACAATCAGCAATGTGTGGCAGGTGACGTGGCAAGTGACAATCCGCAATGTGTGGCAGACTACGTGGCAAGTGGCAATCCGCAATGTGTGGCAGGCTATGTGGCAAGTGACAATCCGCAATGTGTGGCAGGTGACGTGGCAAGTGACAATCCGCAATGTGTGGCAGGCTACGTGTCAATCCGCAATGTGTGGCAGGTGACGTGGCAAGTGACAATCCGCAATGTGTGGTAGGTGACGTGGCAAGTGGCAATCCGCAATGTGTGGCAGGCGACGTGGCAAGTGACAATCCGCAATGTGTGGCAGGTGACGTGGCAAGTGACAATCAGCAATGTGTGGCAGGTGACGTGGCAAGTGACAATCCGCAATGTGTGGCAGACTACGTGGCAAGTGGCAATCCGCAATGTGTGGCAGGCCACGTGGCAAGTGACAATCCGCAATGTGTGGCAGGCTACGTGGCAAGTGACAATCAGCAATGTGTGGCAGGTGACGTGGCAAGTGACAATCCGCAATGTGTGGCAGACTACGTGGCAAGTGGCAATCCGCAATGTGTGGCAGGCCACGTGGCAAGTGACAATCCGCAATGTGTGGCAGGCTATGTGGCAAGTGACAATCCGCAATGTGTGGCAGGTGACGTGGCAAGTGACAATCCGCAATGTGTGGCAGGCTACGTGTCAATCCGCAATGTGTGGCAGGTGACGTGGCAAGTGACAATCCGCAATGTGTGGTAGGTGACGTGGCAAGTGGCAATCCGCAATGTGTGGCAGGCGACGTGGCAAGTGACAATCCGCAATGTGTGGCAGGTGACGTGGCAAGTGACAATCAGCAATGTGTGGCAGGTGACGTGGCAAGTGACAATCCGCAATGTGTGGCAGACTACGTGGCAAGTGGCAATCCGCAATGTGTGGCAGGCCACGTGGCAAGTGACAATCCGCAATGTGTGGCAGGCTACGTGGCAAGTGACCATCAGCAATGTGTGGCAGGTGACGTGGCAAGTGACAATCCGCAATGTGTGGCAGACTACGTGGCAAGTGGCAATCCGCAATGTGTGGCAGGCCACGTGGCAAGTGACAATCCGCAATGTGTGGCAGGCTATGTGGCAAGTGACAATCCGCAATGTGTGGCAGGTGACGTGGCAAGTGACAATCCGCAATGTGTGGCAGGCTACGTGGCAAGTAGCAATCCGTATTTGGTGACAAGTGACGTGGCAAGTGGCAATCCGCAATGTGTGGCAGGTGACGTGGCAAGTAACAATCCGCATTTGGTGACAAGTGACGTGGCAAGTGACAATCCGCATTTGGTGGCAGGCGACATGGCGAAAGACACCCTCAGGGCTCCCATTGATTCTGCATTATAGTGAGTTGAACCATTTAATTTTATATTACAATGTATTAATAGAAATAATGCGCTTCAATCATCCTGACACCATAACAACCATGGTGCCGTAATGATTAAAGTGCCAATACCAGCCATTTCCCATATAAATTGCCCCCAAAAAAACATATTTTATAGAAGTGCCCCTCCCGAGACTAGACTCTGGATCCGCCCCTGGTTGTGGGAGGTTGCTATAAATAGATTAGCAGAGAGCTTGGCTTGCCACAAGACAGCTCTGAAAGCATTTTCATTCTCCTACCAATGTGGAGGGGAGGGGGGGGGGCTGCTTTTCCTCAAATCAGCTGTCTCCCAGTGTAATCCAAGCCTTTTCTCCCAGCGCAGAATGAGGAAGTGAAAATTCTAATATGATGTAAATAATACAGCAAGATGAAGACAGCAGATATACAAGTAAAACTTATGTAGGGAGGTTTGTTTCATCCATGTGTATCATCTGAGGTGGTTGACTTCACTGGGTATATGTGAGGGTTTACACCCACTTTAAGGTAGAATATATTTGCAAAACTAGCTTCTATTTTGCACAATTAATTATTTAAAAAGGCAAAAGGAGTTGTTTGCATTACCATCCCCCATAAAACCTTGTCCCTGTTCTATGTCACTTTTGTTTATACGGAGGTCTCTCCATAGATACTTCTGTGTGTGAGCCTTTAATCTGCAATTACTGTCAGTCCTAGTCATTCAGCGGGCCCAGAGAAAAATCTTTTAATTCTGAAAAATCGATGAAAAGCTTTAATATAAAGTGAAAGTTAATCTAATTTGTAGCATATACCGTATATCTGAACAAATTTTCCAAGCAGGCAAGGCTATATAAAGTATCCAGAAATGTGTACAGTACACTAACAAATAGCAACTAAACTTACATTGGTCCAATTACCAGAAATTGCTGCAGGTTTATTTTGTTTGGCTGTTGTGTGTTTACTGCTTATATCTGCTTTTTAACCATGTTGTTAAATACGTACCCATGAGGAAAGACAAAAAAAAAAAAAACCAAGAATCCTCATTCCCTATGGTCCTTGTGCTCTACAAACCAGGTTGTCACCTTCAATAACTTAATTTAGCAATCAAGTTGGCCTATGGGTGATCATAGACAATCTGTCAGCCGTCAAATGGCAGACATAGATTGATGAAGACTGATGTTCAGTAATGAAGTATTCATCGCTCTTTAACATTGATCAGTGTTGCGCTGCTGGCATATTGCTACTTTTTTAGTATCCCCCTTTGCCTCATGCTCACTAAGGACTTGGCACCTGGAAGCTATTCATAGGTGCTCCCAACTTGTTTCTAGTGGTACAATAGTTTACAATGTTATAAGCCATGGACAGTAGGTTTTGGTGATGGGGCTTTCTGTGTTGAAAATAAATGGTATGTGCCTCACACAACATCAATTATAACAGATTTCATTTTTTTTTCTTAAATCAGGAAAAGGTTTATTGAAAACAACATAATGGGGGTTATTTACAAAAGGAAAATCCACTTCGCGCTACAAGTGCACTTGGAAGTGCAGACGCTGTAATTCCAAGGGGGACATGCAAAGAAAATATAAAACAGCCTTTTAGCTTGCACATGATTGGATGATAAAATCAGCAGAGCTCCCCTTCATTTCAGATCTACCCCTAAGCCCTTGTACACACGGTCAGACATTGCGATGGACAATGTCCTATAGGACCGTGTTGTTGGATAATCCGACAGTGTGTGGGCTCCATCGGACTGTTTCCGTTGGAGTATCCGTCGGACCAAGTTTTCCAGCTGGGCTATTGGGCTATTAAATTTTCCGACAACATGATCCGATCGGACATTGTCCAATCATGTGTAGAGAATTCCAATCGGACAAAGTGCCACACATGCTCAGATCAAATTCCTAGACCAAAGCTATTGGTTACTAGCCTGAACGTAGTCCCGTCCTAACGAAATAACGTCATCACGTTAAGTAAGATCGGATTTTCTGACAACTTTGTATGCAACAGTTTCAGACAAAATCCGTCAGACAAAATCCAACGGATTTGGTTGTTGGAATGTCCGACCGTGTGTACAAGGGCTTAGATTTAGAGCGATGCACTTTTAACTTGCACTTGTAAATAACCCCCAATGTCATCCAGAGCATACATTTACATAGGAAACATGACTAAAAACAGCTTGTATACATCTCAGTGAGCAAAAACAGTACAAAGACGTCAGGGTACGCCATAAGATCAGTCGGGCATATCTATAACAAAACAGTGTTTTACCACACCAATTAATTCCAACTCAACAAATCTCTTAGCAATTCAAATCCAGAAAGTTAGACAACTAAAGGAGTTTGCCCATTACAAGATCAATTGGGGATAAGCCTGGTGTAGATAACCAGTTGTCCCATACTTTATTAAACTTTGTGACACACCCTCGATGTTGAAAGATGAGCTTTTCTAAATGTGTGACCCATGAGGTCAATCCACTCCTGATGAGTTGGCGAATGTTCCAACTTACAGTGCTGCAATATAGGATTTCTGGCTTGGAATAATGCTCTGCCTGTGGCTGCCTTAGTTAATAGTTAATTGGGGACTATTAAGTATGCCTAGTAAGCGTATTTTGTGGTCTAAGGGTATGTCTACTTGGAATACCATATTTACAGCAACCAGAAGAGTGGTCCAATACCTAAAGTTTTAGACAGCACTAGAGCATGTATAAGGAGAATCCAGCAGTCCCTAAAATAATATATACAGTAATTGTGAAAGCTTCTGGGGCACATTTAGGGAGACAGGTGCCAGTCCCAGGGGGGGCCCTGCACAGCCATTGCATGTTTTTTTTTTTTTTTTTAAATCAGATCATTTTTATTGAAAATAAAGATAGCATTTTCATTTTACAACAAACATATCACATAACTGAGAGGACACAAATGTATCAATTTTTGCAGCCAGCCGGCTACATAGTGTATGTGTTCATACTGTATATAAGGCAACATTTCATGTAAAAATAAAGAGACATATTCTAAAAAAAAGTAAACCTGAGTCTGTTGTCAGTCAGTTATGTTATATTGTGTATGTCCTCATTAAAACCCAACCCCCAACTCCACTCCCAGCCCATAACAGGGCCATCGAGTGGGGCAGGAGTGCCACATGCCACTAAATAGCGGGGGGTGTTTACTGTATTTACACATTAACCGTTGGGTAAAACAAAACAATACAGTCAATCATTGCAGAGCAAGATACCACCACATCAAGTATACCACTTCAATTTAAGTTATACATGGAGCCCTACTACATTATTCCCATCTGTCACATACACCGCCCGCCAGGCTAATCATTTCTATGGTTAAGCAGATGATGAGGTCCTGCCACTGAGAATTTTATTTTAAACCAGACATAAAGGGACTAAACCAGGAACCTCTAGCCAAGCATCCCACATATTTTCAAACTTCCTTGGGCTACCTCGATTTTTGTACATCAATTGTTCCCTTATAAGAGAGTCATTTATAGTCGTAACCCATTCCGGATGTGTAGGAGGTGATACTGAGAGCCATTTTCTAGCAATACATTTTCCAGCTATAAATAGAACCCTGAGAATGGCTATATAGGTGTGGGGTGTATACAGTTCCTCATCTAACCAGCCAAGTTGGCAGAGTTTAGGGTCTACTTCAAGCTTAAGGTTCCAAATTCTATTAATAGAACTTATCACTGTGCACCAATATCTTTGCAATTTTGGATATTTCCAGAGCATGTGTACCATTGTCCACCAAACAACGAGGACAAAGCGGATCGTCCCTTCTATGCCATTTGTGCAATTTATTGGGGGTACGATAAGTGAGGTGGATAATAAACAATTGAGTATGTTTTTGAGATGAGGAGAGTGACACGCTAAGTACATTATGTAGTATAGTGGGCCATTCCTCATCCGAAAGGTGCCCTATGCCTTCCTCCCAGCCAGCTCTGAAGTTCAGTGACATTGCTTTAGACACTTGACATAGGAGAGAGCCATATAGGCAGGATATCTGTTCCTTCTGGGACGTTGATGTAACTAGTTGTGTAAGTATTGTGGGCCTAGTTAGTTCCCAGTTAGATATTGTAGATTGTGCCGATATAGCATGTCTAAGTTACAAGTATTGGAAAAATAAGGTATTTGGCAGATTGAATTCCATGCGCAGTGATTGAAAGTCTCACAAGAGGCCTCCATGGTACAACTGTGGAATATATACAACACCACTCCTAAACCAGGTGGAGAAAACCTGTAATTGACCTAGTTCTGGGTACTGCATATTGTTTTAGATACGGACCAGTTAGTGTATCCCGCATATTGGAGGTGCTGCTTGGCTTTACTCCATATCTGTCTATGAGTATCAAGGTGGGGTAAGATGGTAGCGCCCCTAACTCTCCTGCTTCTATGCATTCCACAAGACCATCACCGGACAGTTGTGTGCGTATAATATTCCTTATAGGATCAGAGAACCGGCACGGGCACAGCCAGCCCATTAAGTGCTGCAATTGAGCTGCTATGAAATAAAATGGAGTTTGAACTGCCAGGCCACCCGAGTCCTTAGTTTCCTGTAGTTTCCAGCTTGATACATGGAACCTGTTTCTTCCAAATTAATGTGTGGAAAATGGAATTGCATTTCTTAAACACATGGATAGAGATCCAGATGGGTGCATTGTGAAGCACATATAAAGGTGGGCGGACTCCAAACCATTTTTATCAAGTTACAGTGGCCTACTACCGAGAGAGGTAATTTAATCCAGCTAGCTGTTTTTTCCTGACATCTTTGAATCAATGGGTTTTTATTGAGTTTGATATAAAGATCTAAGTTAGGATGGATAACTATGCCCATGTACCTAAAGGTATTTACCACCTTAATCTGTTCTGCTATCTGGGGTAGGGGAGCCACAAGAGGATCCAATGATAGTAGTGTGGATTTGTCCCAGTTTATTTTGAACCCAGAGAAGGTCCCAAACCTATGTATTAATTCCATAAGGCTTGTCAGTGAGGCAGAACTGTCGCCCAGCAAGAGAAGCGAATCGTCTGCGCATAGTGCCAATTTGTCTTCCAGATCACCTCATTTAAACCCACATATAGCCGTGTTCCCTCTAATGGCTCCATCCAGGGACTCTATGGCCAGAGCAAATAGTAAAGGAGACGGGGGCATTCCTGTCTTGTACCCCTGTGCAGATCAAAGGGAGGGGATAAAGTGTTATTGATTCTGATACAGGCT
This sequence comes from Lithobates pipiens, assembly GCF_037356315.1. Taxonomy (NCBI): domain Eukaryota; kingdom Metazoa; phylum Chordata; class Amphibia; order Anura; family Ranidae; genus Lithobates; species Lithobates pipiens. Next base: position 117,514,362 of record NW_027507718.1, on the reverse strand, counting down.
TTCGGTGCATTATACAGTAGTTTGATCCATGAAATTAAGATCTCCCCCAGGTTGAATTTTTCTAACACCTGCCATAAGTAATGCCACTCAACACTATCGAATGCCTTAGAGGCATCGAATGAGAGGATGGCTCTCTGACCCTGGTTGTCTGTGGGGATCTGCATATTTAAATATAGATGACGAAGATTGTTTGCCGTGGATCTATTAGGTATAAATCCGGATTGGTCTGGGTGAATAAGTGTAGTCAACACCTTTGATAGTCTCATGGCCATGACTTTAGTGATTCAGGTTGATCAGGATCCTTCCCTGGCTTCAAAAGGACCACTACCATTGCTTCCTACTTAGAGCTTGGCAAAGAATCCACGGAATGTGCATCAGTAATCGTACAGAGTAACTCTAGTAAGAGCACTCCTCCAAATGTTTTGTACAAGTCAAATGGTAAGCCATTGTTTCCTGGGGCCTTAAAGTTGGGGAATGTGGCCAGTGCAAGTTGTAACTCCACAAGGGTAAGAGGTGAATTTAGTTGGTTTTTATCTTCCCCTGAAGCTTCCGGAGTGGAATGCCATACAGGAAGTTAGACAGCTTGACTGCAGGATCAGAGACCTTTGAAGAATAAACATTGTGAAAGAAGGCAAAATTTAGGGAGTATCTGTAACCACTTGAGTGGGCAACACGGCCAATCTGTGTATGACCTGTGAAGGTTGTTGAGACCTAGCTATCATGGACAGCATATGGCCAGTTTTCTCACCCTCTTCAAAATATGTTTGAAAGGTAAAGAAACGCTTGTTATCTGCTTGCTGTTGATGTATAGTGCGCTTTTTGTGCATCTATCCACTCCCTCTCATGATTAGATGTAGGATCTCACAGGAATTCTTCTTCAGCCCTATCCACAGATGTTCTGGCATCTTTGGCCCATTGTCTACTTTTGGTCTTAATCATAGCAATCACTTTAATGCACATATCTCTAATGAAAGCCTCCAGGGTATCCCACACTACACCAGAAGTGGCCAACTGCTTGAATTCTGGACTAACTTCTTGGATTCTGGCCAACTTCTTGAATTCTAGGCTACGCTTCGGTATCATTTTTATAGAAAGAAGGCATGTCTAAACACAGCTTGACTGCCTGCCCAGCCACAGACCATGTGGGCCAAGATGGTGGCTTCCCACTCTGGCAGGCCAAGTACAGAGAGGCAGCCCATAAGTTCTTTGCTAAGCACATGGCTCGGGAGCTTCCTCACTGCCTGATCAACAGGAGGATCATAGTGGCAATCAATCTGAAGCCAATGACACCATCCTGCTGGAGGATTCTGACACCTCTCTGCTGAAATGGGACACAGTGAGTACCACCGCGGACATCTATGCGGTGCATTCTGCTCAGATACCAGCCCCCGACAGGCCAGACCCTAATTTGAAGGATTTTCTGTCAGCAGTTACCTCCTGTAACTCTTCCATAAAAGCCCTTACATTGGCAATTGAGGGGGTCAAAATTTAAATCTGCTTCTTCCGTCAGGATATGCAGAAGCACAGCAGAATTAGAGGGGCACCTCAGCACACTGGAGAATGAATGGGCACCATTACAACATGATGTGTACTATAATCAATTCCTTGCCGCTAAACATGCTGCTTGCCTTGATGACACGGAGGATAGGCTGTGCAGAAATAATGTTCGGGCCATAGGCCACCCAGAAAAAAAGAGGGAAAAAACCCAGTGGCCTTCATTGTGCAATGGCTATTCATTGTCTTTGGAAAGGACCTCTTTTTCTTCTATGTCTTCGGTGGAAAGAGCACACAGGATCCCTCCAAGACCACTGCTGCAAGGTAACTTCCCTGCACAATCTAATTATCTTTAAAATGCTCAATTACAGGGATCGAAATGCCATCCTTTCTGAAGCTAGAATTTTGGTCGATGCACTTGTGATTGACAACTCAAAGGTCTCACTGTTTCTGCCATGATCCAAAAGCAAAGATCTCAGTTCACAGAGGTAAAGAAGCACCTCCGAGCTTTGGATTTACAATATGCAATGCTCTACCCTGGTCACCTCCATGTATTGGCTAAAGGGGAGGCCCACATTTTTAAAAATCCTGCTTTGGAGTTGCAATGGCTGAACAGAGAGGAACGCTCTCTTTGGGAGGAAGCAGCAAAATGCAGACAAGCCATCTGACTATTTGCAGACATGCTGATGTTACCTTGCTCACCTACCTACGCTATGTTTCTGCCCATGATTTTCCTAGCAAGGTGGACTCACCCAAGTGCCTGGTAAAATAACTCAACATTTGTTACTGACTTCTACAGAGTGCAACAGTAAGATTGACTCTACTGTGCAGGCCAGTTGTTTTGGTCCACCCGTTGATGATCCCAAGTGGATGACTCATTGTTCAACTATTGTGTTTTAGCAGAACCTGTTGGTCCGTATGTTTTTTCAATATTCTGTACAGGAGCAAGCTGGAGTCTGGCCACAGATCTTTTGCTGTCCTACAGGAAGACGCGGATTAGAGTGAGCTTGGAAGAATAACTGATAAGAGTGCAGCACAGGCTGAGTGAAAAGGAGTTTATCGGCTCACAAATAAAAATAGAAAAGTGGTCATGGGACTTTAAATGAGGTGGGTCACAGGGAAATAATTATATTATGCCTTGCAAAAATAGGCAGAAATGCATTGTAAAAAATAATTGTACATTCATCCACAATAAAAACATAAAACATACATATACAGTATAGAAAATGCATGTACAGTATAGCAAGGTTTTACATACATGATATTAATGGGGTGTCATAATAAAATGATGATGGTGTATGAAACAACAAATTCTGTAGCATCTGTTAGCGAGTAAATGGAGATAGTAATCTTTATAAATCTGTACAGAAGGAATAAATATATAAAAAAGTATATAAAAAAGAATTCTCCAACCAATCAAAGGGAGAATGTCAACAATAAATTACTTAGCTACTCACATGTGAACTCAGAGAGAGGGCTCAACATGTGGGAGAAGAATTGGAGGCACCAAGACAAACGTCTGTCCTGGGGGTTGAGGCGGGAAAAGGCCCACATCAAGCCAGAGGGGAAGCACAGCCCAGACTACAATGTGGTTCATGAAATGTGTAGACATCTGTGAGCTGAAAGGTACTGTAATGAATGTATAAAAAGATTGTGAGATATGTGCAAATATGTAGCAAATGTTAAATGGTGTGTTTGATGGGTCCAGAAGGGATCCCAAAGTAGTGAGGTAGAGAGAAGGTGTAGCATGAGCGCTAATGTGATCGTTGACAATAAACCAGGCACAAAAAAGTGGAAAAAAACTGACCAAAAACTCCCCCAAAAAACAGAGAGGAAAAACAAAAAGTGTATGAAATGGGGAAATATGCAATGAACGTGGGAAACCACCCAGCAGGGTTTTACCTCTGTGAAAAATCAGGTGGGGGGGTGAATCCTAGTAGCCACCATTGGCAAGGCAGCATGCACAATGAGGTCCTGGCTGGTCCCAGCTATATGCCTCCATGACTGGTGAGTGGGGCCCTGCCAAAGCCATGTAGACCCGGCACCAGAATCGCCTAATACCGATCCATCATGCAACACCGAAACAGGCGTGTGCTGGGCGGGAGACATGGCATTGATGTGCAGCGTGGCTGCATCTGCTCACATCCTGGATGAGGACAGAGATGGGGAAAGAAAAGAAAAGCCAGGCAACGCTTTGCAACCCCGGAAACAAACAGGTCCAGGCAGACTCTCCCACTGAGCCCCAAACCAGGAGTGACACGGAAGTGTAAAAAGATGAGAGTATTAAACAAAAAAAAACATCTAGATTGATGAAATGTATATGTAATAGCAGAATATATATATACATATAAACCAAGTGGGGATGCATCAGATCGTAGGAGACCGGAGTGTCCTCCACCCAATTATGACAGTAACAAAGAGAAAATGTTCTGAGGCATGCACCATAACCACCCTCCATCCCTAATTATGCAAATAAAAACAGAAAAGTGGTCATGGGACTTTAAATGAGGTGGGTCTCAGGGTAAATACATAATTTTATTATGATTTTCAAAATAAGGCAAAAATGCATTGCAAAAAATAATTGTACATCCATCCACAATAAAAACATAAAAAAATACATATACAGTATAGAAAATGCATGTACAGTATAGCAAGGTATTAAACACATGATATTCATGGGATGTCATAATAAAATATATGATGAGTTATGAAAGGACAAATTCTGTGGCATCTTTGGAACTCAAAGCGCTTCGTGGATCTTGTTAATGTCCACCCATCAGGAGTTTGATGCAAAAATGTTAGCGAGTAACAGTGGCATGCAACTGTTTTGGCATCGCTTACTGGGTTGTGGGCTTCCATCTGACGCCACATGATGGATCGGTATTGACTGCCTCCGGTGCGGCGTCTACATGGCGTTATCGGGGGGGGGGGGGGGGGCGATCACCAGTCGTGGAGGCATATAGCTGGGACCAGCCAGGACCTCATTGTGCACACTGCCTTGCCAATGATAGCTACTAGGATTCACCCCCTACACCTGATTTTTCGCAGAGGCAACACCCTGCTGGGTGGTTTCCCACCTTCATTGCATATTTCCCCATTCCATAGACTTTTTGTTTTTGCACTCCATCCCCCCCCCCTTTTTGTGCCTGGTTTATTGTCAACAATCACATTATCGCCCATGCTACACCTTCTTCCTATCTCACTACTTTGGTGTCCCCTTTGGACCCATCAAACACACTATTTAACATTTGCTACATCACATATTTGCACATATCTCTCAATTTTTTATACATTCAGTACAGTACCCATTGGCTCACAGATGTCTACACATTTCACAAACCACATTTTAGTCTGGGCTGTGCTTCCCCTCCGGCTTGCTGTGGACGTTTTCTCGCCTCAACCCCGGGGCAGACGTTTGTCTTGGCGCCCTCAATTCTCCTCCCACATGCTGAGCCCTCTCTCTGAGTTGACATGGCAGTAATTTATTGTTGACATTCTCCCTTTGACTGGTTGAAGAATTATTTTTCATATAATTTTTTCTTTCTGTACAGATTTATACGAGAGTACTATCTCCATTTACTTGATAACATTTTTGCATCAACCTCCTGATCCACCAAATGCATTGTGTTCCAAAGATGCTACAGAATTTGTTGTTTCATACATCATCATATATTTTTTAATGACATCCCATGAATACTTGTTATTACACACCATTAAAGTACATGCATTTTCTATACTGTATATGTATTTTTTATGTTTTTATTGTGGATTGATGTACAATTATTTTTTGCAATGCATTTCTGCCTATTTTTGCAAGTCATAATAAAATTATGTATTTACTCTGTGACCCACCTCATTTAAAATTCCATGGCCACTTTTCTGCTTTTATTTGCATAATTAGGGATGGAGGTGGGTTACGGTGCATGCCTCAGATAATTTTCTCTTTCTGTTTCAATCATTTATTATTATTATTTTTGAAAAGAACAAAAAGTAAGTGATCAATTTCCAGAGCAGCAAACCATGTGTGCTCTGTACATAAAGAATGATACATAAGTAGAGGTAAGAGGGCCAAAAATGTCAAAGATCATTTTCCCTTTGTTGTTTAACAGCTCATTGAACCGATATAATAAAGCACTTTCAAGTGGTATTCCAAAATGCTATAAAGCAGTGTGCAGTGTTGGCTTCCTGGCAGGATCAGGCAGGTGAGTTGGTACTAGGATCTCAAACATGCCCGAGCCCATCTGTAGTGTTGCAGCAAAAATTATCCCTCCTGTTGGCAGTATTGCTTGCCAAACACAACTTATTTGGGTGAATGGGGCCATGCCATATGCACGCAGTTGCTGTGTGGTGGCGTCAGTGTTGATAACCGCCAGTATTTTTACTGGCAGCAGGTAAAAAATGGCCACTTTTCTCCTGCCAATAAATGCCAGTGACAAGAAAAGGTTGCCAGTAAAAAACATGGCTTGGACGCTCAGCTTGGAAATAAGCATGCACAGCTCCGGTCTAGAGCTGACAGAGACTGATCTGAGTGCCTGCTACAGTGTGTTCAAGCGGTGCCGGTGGGGGGGTGGTTCAGGCGGAGGCAGTGCCTGAGTGTGTCATGTGACGTCATGGTGCAAAGGAGCCGAGCGAATCTACCGGAGTCTCGTGTAAATTTCAATCTGGAAGGTTGGCAACCCTGGGTGGTGTGGCTTCTTATGCGTTAAAACAGGCGGTGGGGAGGCGACATAATGCTTTCACACAGCTTGTCAATGCCCTTCGAAATGCGGATCCTTAGCCGATTGCCATTCAGATGGCTAATGCAAGTGTAAATGAGCTCTAAAAGAGAGCAAATAAATAAAGTTCATTGTTAGGGGTTGCTTACCCTTTAAAATAAAGGATATTGTCCTTTTTCTATTCTGCAAAGAGATTTATGAGAACTAATATCTGCCATCTGCGAACCATACTTCAATTACCTTTTAAATTAGAATGAATAAGATAAGTGGCAAGGAAGAATAGGAGAGCAGCTTCTATACTCCAGGTTGAAGTATCTGGGTGGGAATGTATTTTATACCTTCACGAGATCAGCCCACAAATATAACTGATGTAAGCAGTAATGTAATTCACTACCTTTATGGGGATATCAGTTTCTGAAAAGATCCTGAAGCTCTTAGTAAACAACATTTATTTCATGGTAAAATTGTATAGATGGACTTCATTTAACAAGCTCCTCCACAGAGATGAAGCATCTCTATTCCTTATTGCAAATAGGCAATCACTCTTTCTTTGTTGCTACTAACGCTGCAATACTCTTCATGGCGATAAACATGTATTTTAAAGGGTTGTACAGGCAAAAACGCTATCACGTGATTGCAAAGGGTTAACATTGTGGCAGGAGATGTGTGTTTCGCTCATTAATGGTTGTTCTTATAATGTTGCTCTTTAGACCTGTCATTAACTTGGTTTGCATCCGGCCATTCTTGCTGCAGGCAGTGATTCACTTGAACAGTCATGAAGAGACTCCATTCTGTAGAGAATACTGAGTCACCCAGGCTGCATCAGTTAACCAATCAGGGCCCAGATTTATAGAAATCGCTTCACTGTATGTAGTACGTCCACTAAAGGTAGAAGCGCTAGTTTAAAAGCATCTTGACTTAAAATCCCAGCATTATACTCAAACTTGCTGCAAGATAAAATCATTTGTCGGAATTAGATATGTAGCCTGCAAAAGCCTCTTTAATTTAGAAGAAAAAAGTAAAAAAAAAAATGTTATGATTAAAATAGTTCTTTTAGAGCCTGCTTAGTCCTGGAAATAGTTCCTTTGCTTGAATATTGCTTCCATTCTCTCAAGATATACTACAGGAAATAAAACACGGACATTTTTTTTTCGTTCTAGCATTTTCTGCATTAGTTACAGTAGCAAGAAAAAATATGATCTGAAATGAGGGGAAGCTCTGCTGATTTTATCATCCAATCATGTGCAAGCTAAAATGCTGGTTTTTATTTTCATTGCATTCCCCCCTCAGATCTACAGCGACTTTACTTCCAAGTGCAATTTCAGTGCAATTTCAAATGCACTTGTAGTGCAAAGTGGATTTGCCTTTTGTAAATAACCCCCAATGTGCTTAAGCTGATAACACAACAAACAATCCTAATTTCTGGTGTCTTTATTAAAAAGCCACAGTGCTGGAGAAAAAGTAAGTGAGCCCATAGACTAATTACTTCAGCAAAAGTAAATTGGAGTTAGTAGTTGACACACCTGGAGTCCAAATAATGAAATGAGTTTGGAGATGTGGTTAAGAGCTACTTTGATTGATAGAAAGACACCTTTTAAGATCGCTGTTCATAAGAAGCAACAGCTGATGTGAACCATGCAGTACCTTGAAAAAGTAATCATACTCCTTGAAATTTTCCACATTTTGTCATGTTACAACCAAAAACATAAATGTATTTTCTTAGGATTTTATGTGATAGACCAAAACAAAGTGGCACATCATTGTGAAGTGGAAGGAAAGTGATAAATGGTTTTCCCAATTTTTTTTACAAATAAATATGTGAAAAGTGTGGTGTGCATTTGTATTCAGCTCCCCTCAATCAATACTTTGTAGAACCACCTTTCGCTGCAATTACAGCTGCAAGTCTTTTTGGATATATCTCTACCAGCTTTGCACATCGAAAGAGTGAAATTTTTGCACATTCTTCTTTGCATAATATCTCAAGCTCTGTCAGATTGGATGAAGAGTGTCTGTGAACTGCAATTTTCAAGTCTTGCCACAGATTCTCAATTGGATTTAGGTCTGGACCGTGACTGGGCCATTCTAACACATGAATATTCTTTGATCTAAACCATTACATTGTAGCTCTGGCTGTATGTTTAGGGTTGTCCTGCTGGAAGGTGAACCTCTGCCCCAGTCTCAAGTCTTTTGCAGACTCTAATGGCACGTACACACAATTGGAATTTTGGCCAGCATAAGACCGATGAGAGCATTTCATCGGAAAATGCAACCGTGTGTATGCTTCATCGGAATTTAGCTGGCCAAATTCCCGCCAGCAAAAATTTGAGAGCATGTTCTCAATTTTTCAGACGCAAAAACTTTCCGATGGTGTGTATGCAATTCCGACGGGCAAAAACTCACGCATGCTCAGATTCAATTATGAGATATTGGCTACTGGGTATTGAACTTCCCTTTTCTAGTCCTGTCGTACGTGTTGTACGTCACCGCATTCTTGACGGTCGGAATGTGGTGTGACCGTGTGAATGCAAGACAGCTTGAGTGAAATCCGTCAGGAAAACATCAGAACTTTTTCTGACCAAAATTCCGATCGTGTGTACGCAGCATAACAGGTTTTCTTATAAGATTGCCCTGTATTTGGCTCCATCCATCTTCTCATCAACTCTGACCAGCTTCTCTGTCCCTGCTGAAGAAAAGCATCCCTACAACATGATGCTGCCAACCCCATGTTGCACAATGTTCAGGGTGATGTATAGTGCACTGCTAAATATTCGCCACACATAGCATTTTGCTTTTAGGCCAAAAAGTTCAATTTTCGTCTCATCTGACCAGAGCACCTTCTTCCACATGTTTGGTGTCCCCCACATGGCTTTTTGGAAACAGCAAACAGGACTTCTTATGGCTTTCTTTCAACAATGGCTTTCATTTTGCCACTCTTTCATAAGAGCCAGATTTGTGGAGTGCACGACTAATAGTTATTCTGTGGACAGATTTTTCCACCTGAGCTGTGGATCCCTGCAGCTTCTCCAGAGTTACCATGGGCCTCCTGGCTACTTCTCTGATTAATGATCTCCTTGCCCGGCCTGTCAGTTTACGTGGACGTTCGTGTCTTGGTAGGTTTGCAGTTGTGCCATACTCTTTCCATTTTTGGATGATGGATTGAAAAGTGCTCTGTGAGGTGTTCAAAGCTTGGGATATTTTTGTATAACCTAATCCTGTTTTAAAATTCTCCACAACTTTATCCCTGACCTGTCTGGTGTGTTCCTTGGCCTTCATGATGCTGTTTGTTCAATAAGGTTCTCTAATAAACCTGTAAAGACTTCACAGAACAGCTGTATCTATACTAAGATCAACCACTTCAATAGAGGGCAGTTTAACCCCCTTCCTGCCCAGGCCAATTTTTAGCTTTCATCGCTGTAACATTTTGAATGACAATTATGCGGTCATGCAACACTGTACCCAAATTAAGTTTATAATTTTTTTTCTCCCACAAATAGAGCTTTCTTTTGGTTGTATTTGATCACCCCTGCATTTTTTAATTTTTGCGCTATAAACAAAAAAAGAATGACAAGTTTGAAAAAAAACACAATATTTTTTACTTTTTGCTGTAATAAATATCCAATTTTTTTAAAAACAAAACAATCCCCCCCCCTCACTTTAGGCCGATATGTATTCTTCTTCATATTTTTGGTAAAAAAAAATCACAATAAGCGATTATTGATTGGTTTTCGCAAAAGTTATAGTGCCTACAAAATAGGTTATTAATTCATGGCATTTCTATTTTTTTTTACTAGTAATGGCGGTGATCTGCGTTTTTTATCATGACTGTGATGTTGCAGCGAACAGATCGGAAACTTTTGACAATATTTTGGGACCACTGACATTTATACTCTATAAATGTCACTGGCAGAGAAGGAGTTAACACTAGGGGGCGATCAAGGGGTTAAATGTGTTACCTAGGGAGTGATTCTAACTGTGGGGGAATGGGACTGACTAGGGAAGGAGACCGATTGGGGATCCTATATACTAGGAACACACGATCTGTCTCCTCTCCCCTGACAGGACGTGGATTTGTGTGTTTACACACGCAGATCCAAGTTCCTGCTCTGTCACGAGTGATCGCGGGTGCCCAGGGGACATTGCGGCTGTCGGGCACACGCATCGGCTCCTTGGTGAAGTGGCGGGCTCACGTTGCCTCCTATGCCGTCAGGAAGCCGAGGATGTCATATGACGCACGCCCAGGATGGGAGATCCCACCTGGGGACGTCATATGACAATGGGCAGGTAAATTACACACAGGTGGACTCTATTTACTAATTGGGTGACTTCTGAAGGCAATTGGTTTCACTAGATTTTAGTTAGGGGTATCAGAGTAAAGGGGGCCGAATACAAATACACGGCACACTTTTCAGATATTTATTTGTAAAAGATTTTGAAAACCATTTATCTTTTCCTTCCACTTCACAATGACAAAATGTGGAAAATGACAAGGGTTATGAATACATTTTCAAGGCACTTTAAGTATGCAGGCAATTCCCAGTTTACAAACAATATACACTATATTGTCAAAAGTATTGGGACGCTTGCCTTTACACACATGAACTTTAATGTGCCGTTTCTCAACCTTTTTTAAGTCACGTTAAAATTCTGCACAATCTTGAGGCACCCCATTCTAAAATGTAAAAAAGAAAACAAATAGTTTTAATGCAGTAACATCCACATACATAGAATGCCCAACATTAGAGATGATTTATTCTCTCTAAGTAAATACACCTTTGCATACTACTACTCTAATGTTTTTCCCTCTGTTTTTCTCCCTCACTCAGCTAATGTGACCCCAGTGCTGACGGAGAGAGGCAAACAAGAATGCTGTACAGGGGAACAATATCTAATGCTGCACGATGAAAACTGTGACTTTTTATAGCTAAAAACCTGGATTGATCCACCGACTGGCTTATATGCAATTTTTGGGAAATTTTTAGGTATTTTGCCAAGTCACCCCTGAAGATACCTGAAGGCCCCCTGGTTGAAAAAGGCTGCTTTAATGGCATCCCAGTCTTAGTCTGTAGGGTTCAATATTGAGTTGACCCACCCTTTGCAGCTATAACAGCTTCAACTCTTCTGGGAAGGCTGTCCTCAAGGTTTAGGAGTGTGTCCAGTGCTGGGACAAGGTCACCCAGTGCCCCATGTGTACAGTTCACACCTCAGTCTCAGAGTGGCACCCACTAGGAATGAAGGCAGCTTCTACGTCTTTCCCTCTCCGGTCATGCGATATGTCACATGACAAGGGGAGACAGGAGGATGGGCAGTCTGCGTCACTCCCCAGCGGCACCACCCTGAGATTGAGGTGTGTTCTCAGTGGGCGCCTTCTCTCTCCTGTCTACAGTAGGCTGAAATTGGAAGGAAGAGAGAAAACTCCTACCTCTAGCAGTCTTTGAGGTGTCTGTTCTTTCTGATGGAAATTATTCTGCAGTCACTCCTCTCAGAAAGGGCATTGCTAGGTGTGTGAAAGACCTAGGGCACCCATGGGCACATTGATTGATGTAATGTGGTGTGCGTAGTGTGGTAGGTGTGGCCAAATTACTGTAACAGTGGGAAGGACTTAAAGGTGTATGATTAAATAAAGCCTCCGCCTACTCGGGCGGCACAGTGGTGTAGTGGTTAGCACTCTCACCTAGCAGTAAAAAGGGTCATTGGTTCGTATCCCAACCACGACACTACCTGCCTGGAGTTTGCATGTTCTCCCTGTGCCTGTGTGGGTTTCCTCCGGGTACTCCGGTTTCCTCCCACACTCCAAAGACATGCAGGTAGGTTAATTGGCTTCTGTCCAAAATTGGCCCTAGTATATGAATGGGGACCTTAGATTGTGGGCTCCTTGAGGGTAGGGACCAATGTGAGTGTGTAATGTACAGGGATAGGGATAGACACTCACTCAGGTTGAACTGGATGGACTGGTGTCTTTATTCAACCTTACTAACTATGACTATGACTATGACTATGACTACTCTACTCTAGGTTTTGAGTGCCTAACACATGGTGCAAAGGTCAGGAGTAATGTGGAGAGTTCAAATTAGCACACTAAAAAAAAGAATAAACGGTATCCATCTACAATGCAGGAATCCTTAAAACTGAACTATACTGACCTGCTTTCCAGTGCTGCAATGTCTCAGAGACATTGCAGCACTGGAAAGCAGGTGAGTATAGACACGGATGCAGCCACTGCTCCCAATTTGACATGGTTGTAGATGCACAGCCAGTATGCAGACAATGGTAGACAGTAGTAGACCTGTATGAATGAGGCCTAACAGTGATAACAGTGTGCTTTAATCAACATATAAAAATCACTGTGCAATAAAATGAAAGACTTGCTTGCCTAGCACTTTCTGTTTGTAGCACATATCTAATTGTAGCACCCTGGAGTTTAGGCAGGGATGCTCCTCACAAATTTACCTGCCAGGAGTAGTTATCCTGGTTGATTGTTAGAGATCTATTGATTCCTCCCTAAGTTTGGCCTGGTTGCAATTGTCTCTACTACCACTAGATATGGGCAGGGCAACGCAAGGTCAAGTTATGGATATGTGGGTATCTCAGCCAATGGGCAAGGGTTTCTTTGAATCCCATGGCCTGCAAGGAGCACCTATATACTGTATTTGGGTGGAGTCAGGTGATCTATGTTCTGTGCCACCTGGACGGCTGTCTGGGTGGACGTGTGTCGTGTTGCCCTGGGCTCCTAGCCGGAGATTGGGCCTATCCCGGGGGAATCTGGCTGCTAGGCTGCCTGAGGGCCTGTCCAGAAGCAAGAGAGCAGTGCAGGGTTGGGATTGCGGCTTGCAGTCCAACCAGAAGTGATGTTTCTGTTGCCTGGAGAACCTGTCAGTGGTCGGAGGTAGAGGGGAAGCTGTGGCCACTAAGGGACCATACGCCTTATTACCAGGGACCACAGTGAGTAACAGAAGCAAGTACTGGAGCAGTATTCTCGCTGAATGGGCAAGGTGGAGAACCAGGAAACTTCAGGCGATGATCAAGTCAGGGACCCAGCCAGTGGAGGTGATGCTTGCAGAGCAGCCTTGTGTGCCAACGTAGGGACCGAGCAGACCAGTGGGGTGAAGCTGGAGAAGTATCTGTGAGTGCCAAGCTAGGGACCCAGCAGAGAGGCGGGTTGACGCTTGAGGAAGATACCACTGTGAAGATTGGAGGAGCGCAAGGGATTCAGTGACAGTGAATCAGAGGGTCTATTGAGAGACCGGAAGCTCAGTGGGATGAGGAACTACAAGGAGTGATTGTAGTGAAAGGGAAGAAACTGTTACGCTTTGTGTTAGGAACTGTTAAAAACTGTTGCCATAGGAGACAGCATTTCTGCACATGCAGATGTGGCATCTTGCTGGATGCTTTCCCTGCATGGCTGTCCTCTTATTGAAGTCTCGGAGTCTGCCAATTGAAATTGCAACTACCTAAGGGTGTCCTGGCCCTAATCCTCTTTCCCTCAAAAGTTTGTAAAATAAATAAACATCTCTTTTGCATTCAAGAAGTGTCTGGTGCCCAATAACTTTTTCCACCTTGCAGCCACTATGCCTCCCAAACCACCATATACAGAAGGATGTCAGCTATCTCTGGCCGTGGAAGTTCTCATTAGACTAAAGGAGGCCGGAGACCTTGCTACATGTAGGACACTAATTTATTTCATTTTATTGCATAGTGATTTTACTGTTTATACTGTATGTTTAAAGGACCGTTGTTCCTCTGAAAAACGAAACTGCATTTGAATTGCTTTTCAGAAGTGTGTTTGATAGATGGTGAGGAGGACATATATTGCCTCCTTACCACCTGGTTTAAGCACTGCATACTGAACTACTGCAATGCAACTTTCTATATTGCACGCAAGTTGCAGTGTGGCACTATTCACTTGAATGGGTTGCATTTGGCAGATGGTAGTGCATGCTGAAAGTGGCAGGGGGTGTAAATTCTGCCGCAGCTGCAAATCAAATTATTATGGCTGTGGCATCTGTAAACCCCCAGCTGCTGCCTCTGCAGCTTAAGAGAAGTATGGTTACATAAAAAACATTTATACTCACCTAGGTGGATGCAGCATTGTTCCAATGCTGCATCTGTCCCCCATTGCTTTGAAGACCGAGAACTGATCGATCAAAGACTGCTGATCGCTCAGTTTTCAGCTTTCAGGAGAAAGCAGACACTGGAGTGCTGGCCTGTGGTGGGGCGGGTGCAGCTGGCTCAGGCTCTCAGCGGCTCGCTGAAAGGATGAGCCAGCTGCCAGTGCAGGCATGGGGGTAGATTGGGTGGGATCTTTCCTGAGCTTGGACCAGCTGAGAGACATCAGCTGAAAGGGGGCTTTAACCCGCTGTTAGCTGACAATGGGTCACAGGAGTGCAGAACTAACTCAGCTGCATGCTTTTACTGCCCCCCAACCACAAGTGTAAGTGAGCCCTAATAGTCTGGTATAAAAAAATGCAATTGCCTCCAACCATATTCATCTAATAGCACAGCATCAGTTCAAGAGCAATTAAGAAACGGGAACATTCAAACCCACAGTGATCATATCTTTACTGGAATAGCAGCAGTACCTAATGACACTGTACTTGTACTGCTTAGTGTTTAGGCATCTTCAGTCAGCTCTTGCCCCCGCCGGCTGGCTGACTCACTCACCACCTGTAAGTTGCCCCGGCATTTTGTGCATTTTCTGTCGGCTTCTGTCTTTCCCACCTCCTGTAATGCCCCGTACACACGATCGGAAATTCGGCCAGCAAAAGACCGATGAGAGCCTTTGGTTGGAAAATGCGATTGTGTGTATGCTCCATTGGACTTTTGCTTGCGGAATTTTGGCCAGCAAAAGATTGAGAGCATGCTCTCAATTTTTCGGTTGGAAAAAGTTCCTATCTGAAAATCCGTTTGTGTGTATGCAATTCTGATGCGCAAAAACTCACGCATGCTCAGATTCAACTACGAGATGGAAGCGATTGGTACGGTAAAAATACCGTTTGTAATGGTCATAGCACATTCATCATGCTGAATTTGTTTTAATAGTTTAATGCAGCGCATTCTCTTCTTGTTTAGAATGCTAGAAGAATGAAGTTGTTTTGCTGCTCATATTCACACAGACTTCTCCAAAACTTATTTCTTTATTATTTATCCTGATCTCATGAATAATCTTTTTTTGTTTTTAAAGCCAGATCTCCATAATAATGTTTGGATTTTTATTTTATTTTTATTTTTTTATCTCCTTTTTTTTATATTTTGAAATTATTTTCTAGTCATCTCCATAATTTTACACAACAACATTATTATCTTGTCTTTTTAAAGCTCAAGGAGGTTGATTGGTGTCCCTGATGGATGAGCATACATAAGTGCATGTTATTACTTATTTGGCCACTCAACCCCTTCTGAATGTCCTCAAAAAACAAATTTCTCACACCTGAGGTGTTGGCCCTCCTCCATTTGCTGCAATTTAGCAGCTACATAGCAGCCTTAGGCCTCTTCAGCATCGGCGGGGGGGGGGGGGGGCTTTTTTCAGGGCCACATTAGCGTCCTTAATGAAACCCAGTGCTGCCTCCTCCAAGTTAATCCCCTTCCTGGCCCTTTTTGTTGGAAGGCGGAGGGGAGGCACCCGGGATTTGGGTGAGGCTATAGGGCCCTGCCATCTCCTGGCTGACACTTTCCCCCGCCTCCTCCTGTCTGCCACATTCCAGAGCCTCATCCTGGCTGAGGTCTTCCTGTGTATGAAAAAGGGACATCAATCACACCCAAATTTCAGCTCATGACTGTTGCAAATTGAATGTTAATAAATAGAAAACACTATCATTCTGACCCCAGCATTTTTCATTCTTGTCACACTCATTTTTGGCTCCTACTGTCAATTGATATGTCAAACACTTTTTGTTAAATCATTAATCTGTTAGCAAGAATAACATCTAGTTAACAACAATCATTTTCGGACAATAAATATGTTAAAAAATACTATACCAGGACTCCTCAACTTCTTCCAGGATGGAAGACCCATGTTGGTCCTCAGAAGCCTCAGCTGGGGTTGAGGGAAGGGTGGATGGAAGTGTAGAAAGTGATTTCCTAGGTTCCATCTGGTCTTCCAGAAACTGCATCATGCGGGGTACATACACATCCTCAGCTGCAGCTCCTGATCTCATGGAAGCCTGGATCTTATTAAGCTCCTTCCAATATGTGCTTCTCAAGCTACCAATTTTCCTATCCACAAACTTGATGTCTGCGTCGGGGACCCGCGTCTTCACATATTCCAGCAGTTTCTCCAGTGATGCCTTCCTAGCTGGTTTATTTTGATATAAGTGGTGTTTAACCTCCCACAAATTTTGCATATCCCTGTATTTGTCTATGAAGTGGCCCATAAATTCAGGGTCTTTGAATTGTTTCATATTTGCTGCAGGACAAAATACAAGACAAAAACACAAAATATCAGGCTAAACTCTCCTAATTTTATCCCAATATAGGCCTCAATCTAGAATCAGTATAGGCCACTGATGTACCAAAGTTAAGATGTTACCTTCGTTAGAACGTTCGTCCTCCTTCCTCAGCACACCGAAAGTGCGTATGACACATGCGTCTTAACTTTATATACACTGCTCATATGTGAATCTCCGCCCATGTCACCCGTCCCTGACGTTCTTTCTCAAAGATTCCCCGCCCCATCTCTTTCGTCACAGTGGGAGAGAAACATGGCAGAGACACAGCAGGTGGTCACTACTAATAGTAGTAAGGAGGAGAAAAGCCCGGAGGCCAAAACGTGCCATTCCAGGAGGAGGTTTAAGGCCTCCAATATGTCCTTTGAAGAGATGGTGGAGTCCACATATTGAAGAGGGCTGACTATGATGGCAAGAATGGACCGTACCCAAACCCCAATCTGTGAAAGGCCAAAATCATGACGAAAGTGGTGAAGAGTCGATCGATCCAAGGAGCAATTAAGGAAATGCTGGTCAGACCTCAAATTAACGGAACAGGATCAGTACAGAAGGATAAAGAAAGTGCTTCAAAAAAGTAAGTACTTGTCATGTGTTGCTATTATGATTATTAACTTGCATGCTGCTCCATGTGCTTTTCTTTACTGTTGTACAGTTTAAAATGGCTACTTTCATGTTCGTGGGCACAGTAATCGTTCGTAGGAAATATTGTTTGTTTGCCAACTAAATACAATGTTTTTAGCTGATACAGGGTTAACTACATTTGGTCATGCTAATTTGTATTAAAAGTATTAAAAGATGTTTAGGACATTGTTGTCTAGATGTCTTTGAAACTAGAATGAATTGCAAACTTGATTCAGTGTAATGTAAGGAGAGGACACTCAGCAGATGTTTACACATCTGGACTCAGGAGCATTAGTGTGGGACATTAGAGCACATTTTTTAGGGTGACCCACACAGGTGCTCCAGTGGATACTTGGGGTGTCTCCATGTGTGAAACTTGTCCAAAAAAGGTAAGTATTCCAGCTTGGTTAAGGGAATTAATCATGTCTTCAACTTAGAACTCTGCCCAAACAGACAATTGTACACCACTTCCAAGCAAGGTTTCACATTCATATTTCTGGCCACAAATATCTGTGTGCTAAGAATACCTTTTGTTTCATTCTCATAGAGGAAAAAATACTTGCTCCGTCGGAGGACAACATGAACCCCCCACCTCCTCAGGAAGGGGAGCAGAGTTTTGTGGTACCTCAGGATGTGGAGGAAGGAGAGGTGGAAGAAGTGCTGGAATTTCGGACACCACAGATTTAGATAATAGATGTTTGCCTGCATTTTTTTAATACATAGTGTGTATTATTATTTTAGGTGATGTTCAGGTTGTGGTACCAAAATCCAGTCATTTCACCAGTGACAGAGCACAGCGGCTTATCCACGAAATCATCTTGTAGTCGGGATTTGGACCTTATCAAAGGATAAACCAAGGTGATTGAACAAAGATTGAAGAACATGATTGATGTACTAGGGAGAATCTAAATCCTAAAAAGATTCCTTTTTTTCCAAAAAAATGTATCTAAAGTTTTAATACAGTTTAACCACTTGGGATCCGCGCTATTGCCAAATGACGGCATTAGCGCGGACCTACATTTCCGGGACTACGTCTATTGACGTCGTCCCGTGTACGAGCGGCCTGCGCGCCCCCTGAGGGGCGCGCGCGGCGCGCTCTGTGATCGGCGAGTCCATGAGACTCGCCTGATCACCGATCCGTGCAAGGGGTCGATCCCGACCCCTTATCACGTGATCAGCTGTCAGCCAATGACAGCTGATCATGTGATAGAACGGAGCCGGTAATCGGCTATTATTCCTCCTCGCGCTGACAGCGCGAGGAGAAAAAAAAAAAGCCGATCACCGGCGGCCGTGATCGGGACATCAGTCCCGATCACGGCCATCAATACAAGGGACCACCTGCCACCTGCCAGTGCCCACCTGCCTCCCGCAGTGCCATCCTGAAGTAAAAGTAAAAGTAAGTGCCCCCCGTCAGTGCCCATAGTGCCCACAGTGCCACCCACAGTGCCACCCACAGTGCCACCCCACAGTGCCACCCACAGTGCCACCCACAGTGCCCACAATCTGCCTCAAAGGTGCTGCACCCCAGTGCCGCCCATCAGTGCCCAGCAGTGCCGCCCATCAGTGCCCAGCAGTGCCGCCCATCAGTGCCCAGCAGTGCCACCTATCAGAGCCACCTATCAGTGCCACCTATCAGTGACCATCAGTCCCATCTATCTGTGGTACCTATCAGTGCCCATCCGTGCCACCCATCCGTGCCACTTATCCATGCCACCCATCCGTGCCATCTTATCTGTGCCCATCTTTGCCCATCAGTGCCGCCTTATCTGTGCCCATCGGTGCCGCCTTATCTGTGCCTATTAGTGCTGCCTTAACTATGCCTATCAGTGCCCACCAATGCAGCCTATCAGTGCCCACCAATGCAGCCCATCAGTGCCCACCAATGCAGCCTATCAATGCCGCCTAATCAGCGCACTTCAATGAAGGAGAAAAATGACCCGTTTGCAAAATTTTATAACAAACTATTAAAACATGATTTTTTTTTTTGCATCTTTTTTTGTTTGTTTAGCAAAAAATAAAACTCTGAGCTGTAACTAAATACCACCAAAAGAAAGCTCTATTTGTGGGAAAAAAATGATAAAAATTTCATTTGGGTACAGTGTTGTATGCCCGCACAATTGTCATTCAAAGTGCATCAGCGCTGAAAGCTGAAAATTGGTCTGGGACTGAGGGGGGTTTAAGTGCCCAGTAAGCAAGTGGTTAAAAGCCAAATTTGAAGAATATGACTTACTTCTTCTCACGGTGACATACTCATCCCAGTGGCCATAGTAAAAGTTAAGATATATTCTATTAGCTGCAGCTGGGTTGGAAGGTCAAGTACCTCGGAAACCATGCACATAATAAACCTGAAGCAGGCACATAAAAGTAATACCATAAGCAAAATTAGTACAACACAGATTGCAATATCCCCAATCCAGGATTAATCCAGGATTCAGCATTGAGACCAAACCCCCCATGTTACCCAGGGGGCTCCCAAGCAATTATTTTGCTTTTTCATCGTGTCAATACCCCCTCAGGCTCCTGAGAGAAACCATGCCCAGGTCATGTTCTTTTCCAGAAACAATGACCTAGCATAACGGTGTCTGAGGGGGCATCCAGGACGAACACTAGCCTTGAGCAAGTGACGTTCCTCACTGTCCCTGAGAATAACCACTATCAGAACCAATGAGGCCAAGTAACACCATCCCCTGGAATAATTCAGAATCCATGGATGGCATGGTCTTCCACAACAAATGTACATGCTATTGTCCAAGGCCAGTGGCTGTCTGCTTAAGGACCTGTTGGGCACCCTCAGAGAATCCTGCAAAAGCAAGCTGTGAAAGTAGCTCGGCCATCTCAGTATGGGGGCCAGAGGCATGCATGAAGTGTGATGTAGGGCACGATCTAAGATGTCAAGCACTGTGGAGTTCCTGTAGACTCTGAATGCACATCCCCTCTATGTCCAATAAGTGTGTTACTAGTGATTTTATCGGGTAGGCCACATATAACCTTAAGGCTCCCCCTAGAACACAGAGGCTGGTAGATGACATGTGAACCAATACATATATAATACAGTGCCTATGCCAGCATCCCTTCAAACAGTATACACTGAAATTGTCGAGCATGTACTGGACACACTACAACAACAATCCCAATATTATCCCCTGACCCTCACCCGGATCACCTTCAAAACATACAAAAATAGGAAACAACAAACATGTAATCTCAGCTGCATAGCAATTGTCCATGGAATGCAAAAGGGAGGAAGGGGCGTGACAGTCCATAGAAACAAGTGGGAGGGGCATGATAGCCTTTAGGCCAAAAGAAAATAGTCCCAAAGAAATACTCAAAAAGAAAAGTCTCTTGGATGGCTTCTGAATGTCCATTAGATTTGCAGAAAAGGAAGGAAAAGAAAATGTCCACATTATTATAACTCTCATTCTGCTCAACTTTTTCCAAAACCTTTTGGTTCAATTCTGTGATCACTCATATGTACAGACATGAATTCTCTACCCCAAAACACTGCCTCTTTTTAAGGACAGAACTTGATATTCACAGACAGACTGGAACTGATGCGTTGGGCGAGACCGGGGACTTTCGGCTGGCACATCTGGATCTTTTTCATGTGGTGCTCACAGGAATTTTGTACCCCATGTTTGCGTCATGTGGCTCCCCCTTGAGGTATCATTCGCAGGAACAGTTTCCAGCCGGAGTCCGCCTTTAGTCACCTGAGCACCTCCTATGGTATTTGAACAACAAAGATGAACAACAAAGATTTCCATGTTAAAGCTGTAGTCATTACTTCATTAGGATAAGATATAGGGCAGGGTATGGATGGGGTGTAGGGTATGACTGGGATGGGCATTTCTTCATGTGAATAGAGCTGTGGGTGAATGCAGGCTGGCTGGGGCAGATACTCCTCATCCGACATGAGTAATCACAGAATCTACCTGATCAATTCAGGCCTTAACCATTAGAGATATTAAAAATAATATTCTTAATTGACTCAAACATAAGTAAAACATGCAGGAATGAAAATGTTTCTCAGC
Source organism: Lithobates pipiens (assembly GCF_037356315.1). NCBI lineage: Eukaryota > Metazoa > Chordata > Amphibia > Anura > Ranidae > Lithobates > Lithobates pipiens. Next base: position 117,493,065 of record NW_027507718.1, on the reverse strand, counting down.
AAGGGTTTTCATTATATAGCTTCAATATATCTAACTAAACATTTTTCCAAATCCAGTATTATAGCAGAACTTCAACAAACTTAAACCTCTTTCGTTTCTTCTATTCTCGGGATCCAAGTGGACCCAAAGGACCTAGGACAGAACATTTTACCCAAACACATATTCTGACTCAGAAGTTTCCCAACTTTGCAAATATGTCTGATCATCAGCAACAAACAAAACATTGATGGATAAACAACATTTCATCACCCACACCCTATGACTGACACCCTGGGAATTCAGAAGGTAAATATCCAGAATAGTCACTCTGATCGCTTATTTCAAATAAATCCTTCCCATCACATTTTAGTACCCCATGGACTCAATATACGCAGCAATGTATCTTGATTACAGTCATTTAATTTCTTCAAACATTTTTTTAAATTTTCACCCTTTACCAAAATCCCTTTATCAATTCTTTTAATTTAATTTAACCCCAAACTTTTAGGGAAAGTATAACATGGGCCTAAACACAATATGAGACACCTTGTTGTGCACATTCCAGACACACATACAACAACTCTCTCTCATCCCACATTCATCTGGCCATTCCATTCTTTCTTAATTTCATTTATAACACCTTTAAACCTTAATATTTTTCTTTCTAGTGTCCAGAATTACACAACACAGTTACTTCTCTTTTCCTTTACTAACCACAATTCCTCTGGCGTAGCGCTTGGAATATACAACTTCCCGTTTATTTACTTTCGAATTCTGGATTTCTTAATTATTATATTCTCAACCCTGTCAGAATCAATATTTCAAATAAATCATTGTTAATACAGCTTAAACATTTAACAATTTGCACAAATATAGCACATTCGCTGTTATCAGAAAAAAACACACTTTAATTCTAATAATATAAGGATAGGCAACCACACCCAAAATAGTCTTAAAGTCAGACTCTAAAAATTTGCATCTGATCAGATTCCTTTAAAAAACATTTGGTAATTTTATCAGTGACGTCACATTCCCCTTTTAATGTTCCCAATTTACTATGGAGTAAATATCGGCTTAGTATATGCCCAACATATTTCATGAATAGACTGACACTAGTTGCAACATTTTAACAATAAACATATACCTTTTATAGATAACTTTTCTGAATCAGATCCTTCTTTAACATTCATTTTCCACTTCAGCAAGTCCCTGACTCGCTGACTATGGAATACAAATACAAAAATATACTCCCCACAAAACCCGTGGTGGAAATATAGTTGAAGTTTGTTCCCCTCTTCCACCCGAAACAAAATACAGATCTCTGCGAGCGGATATGTACCTCCGTGCATTGTGCTAAACAGTACTTTGGACAGGAGGGATCACTCAAATAGTAATCTGTCTTTGTCCAAATCCGCGATTCAATCCTCTTAAAGCACCACACACAGATGAGTACCCTACTCTGTCCCTCTCACCTGCCCACTTTAGAAATGCTCTCTGTCTTAGCAGGATCATAGGACATATATCAACTATCCAACCATCTATCTGAATTTCAGAAAACAAAAACAATCTTATACTCTAAATTGGAATTCCAAGACAAGACAAAAATTCACATACACATAAAATTAAGCATTTCTCTCCATTAACCAGTTCCCTCTACCCATGTGTCCGTCTTATAAAACTGCAAACAGGGTGACCCAAGGACTGCCACTAACCACAGTCCACAAACAGTCCATGAAGCAGAGACCGTCGTGGGAGAAGTGTTTAAACATGTTCTCCCTCCGACAGAAACAGTCAGTCCATGAAGCTGCAACCCTAGTGCCTCACCGGAGATCCATGTCAGAATTCACACCCCCAAACCCACCAGCTCAGAGGTGGAGAATCGGAGAGCGATGAGAGAATCTGGGGGAATCCGAGGGGGGAAGCAGGAAGATTCATAATCTCCCTCTACCTAACTCAGAACCCTCAAAACAGTAACCATGTCCCCCTGTCAGTGCCTCCAGCAGCAATTTAATCACTGCCCAATAAACCAACATCTTGATGTCTCTATGAATCTCCGGTACCGTAATCCTGCAAAAGTCTCACGAGACCCCAGCACCAGGGCTGCTCATTTCATGAGGTGGGGTGCTTTCAACAAGGTTTCTAGCCTCCCCACCAGCTCTCTCTCTTTTTACCCTTGGTTGAACCTTTTTCCCGTGCCCGTTGCCAAACAGGGATCTCCACTGATCTGCACATCCCACCAACCCACCTGTACCGACTCATTATAACTTCAGCAAACAACAACAAAAAAATAATCAACGAACAGACACACAAATAAACAAAAAAGGTAACAGGGTAAGTCTACACTAAAACATCCCTAGTTTAACAACACCCTTTATCTGATAATCCAAATGAAACTAGCTGTGACACTTTAAAAATCCTTATTTTAAACAAAACTCTCTCTGTGTTAATTTCCTTACCTGCCCAAAAACTCCCATCCCGGCTGTCCTTTAAAATCATTTCCTCAACGCAAATAGAATGTCCCTTTTAACTCTCAAAACAAGCTCTGCTAACTTCCCGTTTTTAAATGTACTTTCCTTAACTTTTTTTTTCTTTCTTCTATGTCAGTTCTAAAATGGCTCTAAAACCCGGCTTGTATATAAAAAGAACAATGCATTGAAAAGCCTTGCAAAATGCACACCTTCCTTTAATAAATAACTCAAATCTCTCCTTTACCTTCTAACTTCACTTACTTTACCCTCAACAAATGTAGGATATTCTTAATTAACATCCTACTCACTTACTTAAATCTCATCACTCCTGGGCATTCTTCCAAAATACCCACCTGTCTTCAACCCCCTACCACCTAACACATACATTTTACAACCTGCTTTCTACTCAACAATTTGTGGCTTCTTCTTTCAGTGCTCATTAACACTTTTTGTATTAAGTTGGTGTTTACAGTGACAATGGGTATTATTTAAATAATGTGAAAACTACTTGGTACTACAAGTGCACTAGGAGAACCTAGGAAACAGATAAAAGAAACAAAAGCAGTAAATCCAAATCAAGATTTTATCAGATAAATTTTTTTTTATTTAAAAAATATTTACAAATTAGCTGGCATAGCAATGTTCCCCCCACCTATAAAATATTCCACATATTTTTCACACACTTCACGGGCGCTTTGGGGGGGCAAGCCAGGATGGACAGCTTCCAGGGCCGTCAGTGTTGGTTCTTGAAGTCCGGCCTCAGGCCCAACTGAGGCTCTATAATTTGGAGCATTTCCTTTTAAAAAGTTGTGCAGGATGCAGCAGCATAAAACAATGTGGTTCAGTTTGTACTCCGGCAGGTTGATTGCCATTAGAAATAGGCGGAATCGGCTGGCCATTACCCTAAAGGTATTCTCTACGACTCTTTGGGCTCTGGCCAGCAGGTAATTAAAAACCCTCTTCTCCGGAATGAGGGTCCTCGGGGGGAATGGCCCCATCACGTGATTGGCCAGACCAAATGCTTCACCAGCAATAAAAACAAACGTAAGTCCTTCAACGTTCTCTTCTGTAGGTGGCAATCCCAAACCACCGCTCTGGAGACGTCCATAGAACTTGGTCTGGGCAAAGACTCCACCATCCAACATCCGGCCATTCTTCCCCACGTCCACATAGAGAAACTCATATGTCGCGACATTACCACCATCAACACAGGACTATGAAACCCCTTATAGTTAAAATAGTATGACCCTGAATGGGGTGGTGGGACAATGAGGACCCCCATCTATTGACCTCCACAGTTGGGAAAGTCCCAACGATGGGCAAAGTGGGATGCCACAGTCTGCCATTCCTGTGGCATTAAAGGAAACTGTGGAGTCAAAATATAAAAAAAAAAGTAATTTTGCACATAAGCATTGCAAGCAGATTAGACACAAACATTCTTGGCCAACATCAGTATAACATTGATTTGAATGCGTATTTAAAGAAAGAAAGAAAGAAAAAAAATGCCCACTTATCAGATTCCTCACCCCCTCTGATGGCCCATTGTGCAAATTTTAGGGGGGGGGGTTCTAAATGAGTTTGTAAGCCTACAAAAAGCCTCTGACACTGTGCATGAATTTAAGGACAACAATACGATTTGTACACATTTTAGGGGATGTTTTAGTAAAGCACTACAATGGAGTTGACAAAATACATTGTTAAGTGACTAGGCTAGGTGTGTATGGGCCCAGGATAGCATGCTGGGGAGGTTAGTGAAGGCAAATATGCATGTAGGCCAAAAAAAGAGCATTAAAAGATTCAAGCATGCATAAGGACAAAGAGGACATTCACAGCATATTACAATTAGGGTAATTATGGAATGATGAAATAAATATAAAACATTAGCAAACATTAAATATATATAATGTGATGTTAAAGGATAAAACGTACCCTAATATAGTCCTTCTGCCGGACCTGAATAATAGCAGAACAGGTTTCTGGAATAATGATCCCCAGAGCCTGGGGGGAGATGCCTGTAGAGAACTTGAAGTCCTGTAGACTTCTCCCCATTGCCAAGTACCGCAAGGTGGCGACTAGCCTCTGCTCAGGAGTGATGGCTTGCCGCATGCAGGTGTCCTGCCTGCTAATATAAGGGGTGAGCAAAGCCAACAAAAGGTGAAAAATGGGGTCTGTCACCTGGAGAAAATTCCTGAAATCATCAGGATTATTCTCCTGGATCTCACGCAGCAGAAGCATATGAGAGAATTGGTCACACTGCAGTAACCAATTCTTCATCCATGAACTCCTCCTCACCCTGTTCATGTACTAGGCTTTGGTCAAAGTAAGAACCCCAACACCAAGCCCCCACACAGCACAAATCTATGACGAGTATGTAAGCACAACATGGCTTCAAAATGGTTGGCTGGTCAGAACGAACTAACTGAACGCACTGAAGAACAGCAAGGCCTGTGAAGAGCGAGCTGAAAATTAGAAATCAGTGGACAAGAACGCACTGAAAACCAGATACAAACCCACAAGCACAAACGGAACAGCAGTAAAATGATCAGAAATAAGCACGAGACTGAAAAGCGCAAATCGTCTCTCACCAAACTTCTACTAACACGAGATTAGCAGAAGGAGCCCAAAGGGTGGCGCACTAGGTATTGCATTTCCTTTTTCTAGTCCCGTCATACGTGTTGTACGTCACGGCATTCTTGGCAGTCGGAATTTGGTATGACCGTGTGTATGCAAGACAGCTTGAGGAAAATTCCATCGGGAAAAAAAATCAGAGCTGTTTCCGACCAAAATTCTGATCGTGCGTACGCGGCATAAGGTCTTAGTATTACTAAATCTGCCCGAGTCTAGTGCCGGCATTTTCTGCATCTTCCGTCTGCTTCCTCGCCCCCCCCTTGTACCAGCCCTGAGTGTGTCTATGGGAATGTTTGACCATTCTTCTACAAGCACATTTGTAAGGTCAGACACTGATGTTGGATGAGAAGGCTTGGCTTGCAGTCTCCGCTCTAATTCATCCCAAAGGTGTTCTATCGGGTTGAGGTCAGGACTGTGCAGGCCAGTCAAGTTCCTCCACCCCATACTCACTCATCCATGTCTTTATGGACCTTGCTTTGTTTTTCAGGGGTTGGGCTTGGCCCCTTAGTTCCAGTGAAGAGAACACTTAAGATGTCAGCACACCAAGACATTTTGGACAATTTCATGCTCCCAACTTTGTGGGAACAGTTTGGGGATTGCACCTTTCTGTTCCAACGTTTCTGTTACACTGCACAAAGCAAGGTCCATAAAGACATGGATGAGCGAGTTTGGGGTGGAGGAACTTGAGTGGCCTGCACAGAGTCCTGACCCCAGCCCGATAGAACACCTTTGGGATGGATTAGAGTCGAGACTGCGAGCCAGGCTTCTTGTCCAATATCAGTGCCTGACCTCACAAATGTGCTTCTGGAAGAATGGTCAAACATTCCCATGGACACACTCCCAGGGCCGGTGCTACCACTAGGCAAACTAGGCAGCCGCCTAGTGCGCCTGACCACTGGTTTTCCTACTCTCTTCTCTCTGCAGCAAGCAACTAAGTTACAGCATTATCAGGCAGCCACCGCTCTGTTCGCACATAGTGTCAGAGGCACAGCGGAGGACTGTGTCCCAACTCCTGTATGAATGGGACCAAGCAAACATTCATTGATGGGCACTAGTAGGCTGCATTGATGGGCACTAGTGAGGCTGCATTTGATGGGCACTGGGGAGGCTGCATTTGATTGACACTTCATTACAAAGGTGGATACATGGGCAGGGCAAATGGGGTGGAGTCAGGGGAGGAGCCAGGGGCGGCAAAATAAGGTTTCGCCTAAGGTGTCAAAAATCCTTGCACCAGCCCTGCACACTCCTAAACCTTGTGGGCAGCCTTCCCAGATGAGATGAAGCTGTTATAGCTGCAAAACACCCATTTAGGGCAAAAATATATATTTCACAGTGTTTCCTGCATATCTGTACATGTGAGATACACACTTTAGATACTGTTGCTTTATTCTGCTATTCCCAAAAAATAATTTAGGGCAAAAAATTTTTTTTTTAATAGCATTTACTTCATATCTGTACGTGTAAGATACACCATTTAGATACTGTTGCTCTATTCTGCTAGTCTAAAAACACCCATTTAGGGCAAAAAAATATATTTTGCAGTGTTTCCTGCATATCTGTACATGTGAGATACACACTTTAGATACTGTTCTTCTATTCTGCTATTCCAAAAAAAATTATTTAGGGCAAAAATATTTTTTTTTGAATAGCATTTACTTCATATCTGTACGTGTGAGATACACACTTTAGATACTGTTGTTTTATTCTGCTATTCCAAATAAAATTATTTAGGGCAAACAAATATATTTTGCAGTGTTTCCTGCATATCTGTATGTGTGAGATACTTACTTTAGATACTGTTCTTCTATTCTGCAATTCCCCAAAAAATAATATAGGGCAAAAATATTTTTTTTGAATAGCATTTACTTCATATCTGCACGTGTGAGATACACCATTTAGACACTGTTACTCTATTTTGCTATTCTAAAAACACCCATTTAGGGCAAACAAATATATTTTGCAGTGTTTCCTGCATATCTGTATGTGTGAGATACATAATTTAGATACTGTTCTTCTATTCTGCTATTCCAAAAAAAAAATTATTTAGGGGAAAAATATTTTTTTGAATAGCATTTACTTCATATCTGTATGTGTGAGATACACCGTTTAGATACTGTTACTCTATTCTGCTATTCTAAAAACACCCATTTAGGGCAAAAAAATATATTTTGCAGTGTTACCTGCTTATCTGTACGTGTGAGATACACACTTTAGATACCGTTATTTTATTCTGCTATGCCAAAAAAAATAATGTAGGGCACAAATATTTTTTTGAATAGCATTTTCTTCATATCTGTACATGTGAGATACACCGTTTTAGATACTGTTGCTCTATTCTGCTATTCTAAAAACACCCATTTAGGGAAAAAAATATATTTTGCAGTGTTTCCTACATATCTGAACGTGTGAGATACACACTTTAGATACTGTTCTTCTATTCTGCTATTCCCCCAAAAATTATTTAGGGCAAAAATATTTTTTTTGAATAGCATTTTCTTCATATCTGTATGTGCGAGATACACTGTTTAGATACTGTTGCTCTAATCTGCTATTCTAAAAACACCCATTTAGGGCAAAAAAATATATTTTGCAGTGTTTCCTGCATATCTGTATGTGTGAGATACATACTTTAGATACTGTTCTTCTATTCTGCAATTCCCAGAAAAATAATATAGGGCAAAAATAGTATTTACTTCATATCTGCACGTGTGAGATACACCATTTAGATAATGTTGCTCTATTTTGCTATTCTAAAAACACCCATTTAGGGCAAACAAATATATTTTGCAGTGTTTCCTGCATATCTGTATGTGTGAGATACATAATTTAGATACTGTTCTTCTATTCTGCTATTCCAAAGAAAAAAAAAATTTAGGGCAAAAATATTTTTTTGAATAGCATTTACTTCATATCTGTATGTGTGAGATACACCGTTTAGATACTGTTCTCTATTCTGCTATTCTAAAAACACCCATTTAGGGCAAAAAAATATATTTTGCAGTGTTTCCTGCATATCTGTACATGTGAGATACACACTTTAGATACTGTTCTTCTATTCTGCTATTCCCAAAAATATAATTTAGGGCAAATTTTTTTTTGGTGCATTTTCTGCATAGCTGTACGTGTAAGATACACCATTTAGATACTGTTGCTCTATTCTGCTATTCTAAAAAACACCCATTTAGGGCAAAAACTGCTATTTTGCAGTGTTTCCTGCATATCTATACGTGTGAGATACACACTTTAGATACTGTTGTTTTATTCTGCTATTCCAAAAAATAATAATTTAGGGCAAAAATGTTTTTTTTTAAATAGCATTTACTTCATATCTGTACATGTGAGATACACTGTTTAGCTACTGTTGCTCTATTCTGCTATTCTAAAAACACCCATTTAGGGCAAGATTTTAAATTTGAGAAATATGAGGAGAACGTCAAATAAGGGGGGTTGCCCCCGGTGGTCGTGGTGCTGCTGGTGGAGCTCCTGTTGCAGGGAGAGGGTGTGGTCGATCTGTGCCAGCTACACGCACAAGTGAATCACCTTCCTCAGGTGCGAGTAGGTGACAGAGCATGCAGCGGTATTTGGTCAGGCCTAATCCGGCTCTACGAATGTTGAGGCCAGGACAAGTACAGGCGATAGTAGATTGGGTTGCTGACAGTGTCTCCAGTTCCTTCACATTGTCTCCCACCCAGTCTACTGCTGAAAGATCAGAGTTGGCACCTGCAGCCGATGCCCATCAGTCTTTCACCTGACCCCCTTGCAAATCAGCCAAACAGTCTGAGCCCCAAGTCATGCAGCAGTCTCTTCTGCTTTTTGATGACTCTGTTAGCAGGGTTTCCCAGGGCCATCCACCTAGCCCTTCCCCAGAAGTAGAAGAGATTGAGTGCACTGATGCCCAACCACTTATGTTTGAAGATGAGTACATGGGAGGACCACAGGATACACAGGTGCCAACTGCTGCTGCTTTCACAATTGTGCAGACCGACAAGGAGGGCAGGGGTGAAGACTAGGTGGAAGATGATGTGGAGGACGATGAGGTCCTCGACCCCACATGGAATCAACGTCATGCAGGTGACCTGTGTAGTTCGGAGGAAGAGGCAGTGGTCGCACAGGGCCAACAGCACAGCAGAAGAGGGAGCAGGGTGCAAAAGTGGTGCGTCCATCCCCTAGACAGTACGCTTGCTACTGCCTAATGCAGCAAGGGGCCGAGCACACCAAAGCCAGGTCCAAGGAGTTCCCTAGCATGGCAGTTCTTTAGACAATGTGCTGTTGACAAGACATGAGTGGTTTGCACGCTGTGCAATCAGAGCCTGAAGCGAGGCATAAACGTTCTCAACCTGAGCACAACCTGCATGACCAGGCATCTAAGTGCAAAGCATGAGCTGCAGTGGAGTAGACACCTCAAAAACCAAGAAAGGTCTCTGGCTCCTCCTGCTTCCTCTTCTGCTGCAGTCTCAGCCTCTTCATCCACCTCTGTAGTGACAGTGGCACCTGCCAACCTGCAAACAGAGGATCTGCCAGCAACACTACCACCTGGGTCACCAACCATCTCCACAATGTCCCATGGAAGCGTTCAGCTCTCTATCTCCCAAACACTGGAGCGGAAGAGAAAGTACCCCCTACCCACCCACGATCCCTGGCCCTGAATGCCAGCATTTCAAAATTCCTGGCCTTTGAAATGCTGTCATTCCGTCTGGTGGAGACACAGAGTTTTAAAAGCCTGATGGCGGGGGGCGTGGCCTGACCTTGCATGGAGTAGGATGCGTGTCTCCGGAGCTCCGCCGAGGAATCCTGTCTCCCACGCTGATCCTGTGACACCACAGCACCGATACTCACCTAACCACGTCTGGCAGGCGTCCCTCCATTCCGGCACGTATGTCTCCCTCGAAATCCCGACAATCGGCGGCGGCGCGATTGTCACAATACCGCCGACATGTGAGTGAGGAGGGGGAAGAAAATGGCGGCGCGGAGGAGCCGGGAAGGCCGCGTGTGGCGGGAGACACGGACAGGCTTCTTGAAGCCATTACATTGTGCCGCACGTCCCTTACATCCCAAATTGAGGAAGTGCAAACGGACATCTCTTTATTGAGGCAAGACTTTCAGAAACTGCGCGACCGGGTGAGGGAGACAGACCCGGATCAGTAATATGGAAGACGCTCTCCCACCACTGCAAAGTGATGCTGACCACATGCAGAAGCAAATAGATATCCTGATTGCTAAACAGGACGAAATGGAAAATCGTATACGCAGATGCAACATCCGATTGATTGGTCTCCCGGAGGGGGCTGAAGGTAAGGACCCCACAACTTTTCTGGAACAATTGCTGATAAGTACCTATGGCCGAGAGTCTTTTTCCCCCATGCTGGCGGTTGAACGCGCGCATCGTATGCCTGCCAGGCCTCCACCTCAGGGTGCACCTCCACGCACCTTCATTGCAAAACTCCTGAACTATAAGGACAGAGACGCGGCCCTCCGCATGGCTCGGGAAAAGGGTAATATTCCTGTGGGCAATATTAAAGTTGCAATTTTCCCTGATTTTTCCGCGGACGTCCAGAAACGCCGACAGAGTTTCATGGAGGCCAAACGATTACTGCGTGCACAGCAAGTGAAATACTCTATGCTATTCCCAGCACGCCTCAGGGTGGAGGCAGGAGACCGGGCGATCTTCTTTGAACAACCCAGAGAGGTCATAGCATGGTTGGAACGCAGAGGGCCTCAAGATGGAGCTGCCTGAGACCCATCGGGACGTGTGAGCTAACAAATTTTTTCTCCGTCTCTCCCCTGGTGTTCTGGAACTGTGACAGGTCGCCTGATCTCTACTTGCTGCTCTATTATCGCCAGGGTGCTTGCATCTGCGGCGTATGTTACCTTTATGCCCTTTTCTACTTTGAGATCTGCTGAACTTTCCGATTCTGGGACATTTGCGCCGGCTGATGGTGTCAACGTTCATGGATCAACTTTTTTCCTTTTTTCTTAGTGTCCCTGTTGGGGGACCTTTTCTGCACTACATACTTGTTTGCTTTATTTCAACAATTTTGATTTTCCCTTTTTTTTTCTCCCGGAGCAAGGGGAGACATGTTAGGCCTATGGGCTAATTGCACGGTGCAGCGGAACACTGCTCCATTGTCTGCTGGGACTTCTTCTTGTCAAGAGGGAGCTGATCACTGGAACTGGACGGCAACCGGCACTTTTGCCTATTTACCCGGGTCACCACTGTGTACTGTTATACAGGGGGCTTTGCTTTGCCTAGCCGTCTGGTGCCGATGGCCGCGACCCTCTTCCAGACTTATTGTTCTAAACCTTTTTGTTGATTTACTGAAACTGGTTTTCCCAGCCAGACATGTTTGGTTTTTCAGGGAACATACCCGCACAAGTTGGGGTTGGTGCAGGGTAGGGTGGGGGAGGGGGATGGTTTGGTTAGGGTTGTTATGCAGAAGATTACTAAAAATATATCGAAGTATGTATCTGAACTAAGTGTTACTTTTACTGAATGTTTTTTACCACTACTGCCTATACAGCCCCTGTTTGGGCTTGATCAAACACGACTGTATTGGGGGGTGTTTCTAGGAGGGCTGTTAGGGGGTAAGCCGACTGCACCTATTGCTTTATATGAATCTTTATGGCATCTATACGGTTTCTTACCTGGAACGTGAGGGGCCTGCGCGATAAAGTTAAGCGCGCGGCAGCCTTCACGTTCCTCAAAAAGCAAAGGGAGGAAGTGATGGTGCTAGTTGAGACGCATGTGGAGGGTGGACTGCAGATGGCCCTTAAACGCCCTTGGATAGGGTGGGCATTTCATTCCACCTACACGTCTCATTCAAGGGGGGTTTCAGTACTTGTAGCTAAGTCTGTCCAATTTGAACTTTGCGAAATTCTTACTGATCCACAGGGCAGGTTTGTTTTTCTACATGCTAAATTGTATGGGGAACCCTACCTTATTATGGCTTTCTATATCCCCCCTCCATTTACCATGACGTTGGTTGTTGAGGGTCTATCTTTTATGTCCAGACATCCGGCGGTCCCTGTTATCTGGCTGGGGGATTTCAACACTACGCTTAACCCTTCCCTGGATAGGCTCAAACCCCCCGAGTTGATGGTGGGGCAAGCTGGGACCACTAGGTTGTCCAGGCTTATAACCACCATTCACCTTGTGGACACTTGGAGGCACAAATTCCCTCAAAAGAAGGAGTATTCATGCTTCTCACCCACACATGGTTCTCTCTCCCGTATTGACTTTATACTAATATCTAAACAACTCACTCCCAGACTCAGGGAAGTATTGTTCTGCCCCAGGCTACTTTCGGACCACAGCCCCTACTCTGTAGTGCTTGACGTGCCCCTGGGTAGGCCTCCGCGGGCGTGGCGACTAAATCCGTTCTGGCTGACATTGTTACCTGAAGATGACACTATTGAAGCGGAGTGGATAAAAATTTTTGAGGATAATGACCACACGGCCTCAGTCCCAGCAGTGTGGGATACATTTAAATTACACGCTCGATCGGTGCTGACTGCCCACATTAATAGGCTCAAAGCTGACTCGGCCACTACCATTATTGAGGCTGAGGCTGATTTGAGCTCCAGGGAACGCACCTACATAGATGACCCGTCTACGACAAACGCAGATGCACTTAGACTACAGTCGAGGGTGGTTTCCCAGCTACACCAAGACAAGGCCCGACAGAAACTATTTTTTACCAAACAAAAATACTTTGAATCCGGGGAAAGAGCTGGTAAGTTGCTAGCATATTTGGTACACAGGGAAGACAGGCCCCCGGTTGTTATTTCTTTGCGGGGTCAGGGTGATACAATGGTCACGGACCCTTCTGAAGTGACAGCTAGATTTCGGGACTTTTTCGCGGACCTATACACCACTACAGTCTCCGACGACACCACTCCGATGGACGGTTTTTTGGCTCAGGTTTCCCTCCCCCAGGTTACGGAGGAACAGGTGCAGGCTCTGGAGGCCCCCCTGACCACCGATGAAATAGTGGGTGCTATTGCGGAATTTGCAAAATCCAAGTCGCCGGGGTCAGATGGTCTCCCCATTGAATTTTATTCCCGTTACCAAGACGTGCTGGCGCCTAAGCTTCTTGCCCTCTACGGGAGTCTTTTTGACACACTGACATTGCCTCTGTCCATGAGGGAGGCAACGATAGTTTTGATTCCCAAACCTGGCAAAGATCCGGGTTTCCCGGAATCATACCGCCCAATCTCCCTATTGCAGGTAGATATTAAGATTTTAGCTAAAATACTTGCTACTAGATTGAACGGAGTGATCCTTAGCCTGATTCAGGCTGACCAGGCGGGCTTTATGCCGGAGCGGAATACATCGTTCAATCTACGCAGGCTCTATATAAATCTGCAGGCAACGCATGAGGCAGTGGGTGAGCGTGTGGTGGTGACACTTGACACGGCTAAGGCATTTGACTCAGTGGAATGGGAGTATCTGTGGAAGTGTCTAGCGGGATACGGTTTTGGCCCGAACTTTATCCGGTGGGTGAGGCTGTTGTATCATCACCCAACGGCTAAGGTGGTGGCGAATGGGTGGTCCTCCCGGGAGTTTGGCCTTAGTAGAGGTACCAGACAGGGGTGCCCACTGTCCCCGCTGCTATATGCCTTGGCTGCTGAACCTTTAGCGGTGTCGATTCGTGAGGACCCTGCGATCAGGGGACTGACGATGGGTCGACTAACCGAAAAAATCAGTCAATATGCTGACGACATGCTGTTATACCTGGCGGACTCGGGCCCTTCCCTCGCAAAGGCCCTACAAAAGATAGAGTGGTTCGGTAGCTTTTCCGGTCTTCGTATAAATTGGGAAAAATCCCAAATTTTGCCTATTGACAGTTTCCCACAGTCAGAATCTCAGGCCAGTCTGCCTCTACAGCGAGTCGGTACTATTAAGTATCTGGGGGTATATGTCTCTAGGAATCCAGCAGATTACATTGCGCTGAATGTAGAACCATTATTCTCCCTAGTGCGTGCTAAGATTCAGGCCTGGTCTCGTCTCCCCCTTGGGGTTTGGGGGCGCGTTAATCTGATTAAAATGGTCCTATTACCTAAAATACTGTATGTGTTGTGGCATGCCCCGGTATATTTGCCGTTGAAATACTTTAAATCCCTTGAATGTCTCCTTAGACCCTTTGTATGGGGGAATAATAGACACAAGCTTGCTTGGCAGGCTTTGAAAAGCCCGACTGATATGGGGGGCATGGCTCTTCCAGATCTAAATCATTACTATGTTGCCTCACAACTGTCTCAGCTTTCCATATAGACAAGACTGATAAACAACGTTTTCTTACCCTTCTCTCCCCTACTTGGGCACAAATGGCAGATGATCCAATAGCTGCTATCTCGACGGGGGCGGGGAGCTCAGTCGTGGAGCCAGGTAAACACTCCATGCTTTTTCATTATAGAAAGATTTGGGATCTGGCATCCACTAAACTGAATGTTGCATCACCAAATGACTATACCCCACTTTGGCATAACAAACAATTGCCGGAACTTCAAAAGATCCAGAGTGTTCAGTTATGGGTATCGAGGGGAATATACTACCTGCATCACCTGATTCACCATGGTACGATTAAAACGTTTCAGGCGCTGCAGGAGGAATATGGTATTCCAAACACTATGCTATTTCAGTACCTACAGGTTCAACATGCACTTAGAACACAATTTCCGCAGTCATTGCCTCGGCCTGCTCCCAATCCTATTGTCACCATAGTGAAGGACACTGATCCCAAAAAGCTTATCTCGTGCTTTTATGGTATGCTTACGGCCCCCGTCTCGGCGAGACTAGTGTATGCTCTGAAGTCCTGCTGGGAGGGTGATGTGGGTGAACTGACAGACGAGGAATGGGAGGAGGCTCTGGAGACGTGCAAGTTGGTGTCCCCTAGGCTCCAGGACAGGCTTTCTCAGATTTACATAGTGCATAAAGCATACCTCACCCCACTCAGGACCGCCAAATATAATATGAATCAATCTGTGCTCTGCCCGATGTGTACTCTTGAGACTGGGACGTTCTTCCATCTTATCTGGTCTTGCCCCAAACTGCAGGAACTTTGGAAACAAGTAGTATCATTTCTACATGATGTTATGGGCTCGCCCTTGGCTCTAGACCCCAAACCTTGTCTACTAGGGGTATTTCCTGACGTATTAGATAAAACTACTGGCACTTTCCTGCAGGAAACCTTGTTTTCTGTTCGAAAAGTGATAGCTAGACAGTGGATGAGGCCCCTTCCACCACGGGTTGAGGACTGGAAACGGGAAGTTAATCTTACGCTCCCATACAAAAAATTATTATATAAAAATAGGGGTTGCCCAGCTAAATATCAGAGAATATGGGATAAATGGCTGCAGGAGGCTGCCACGTGTGATGAGGGAATTTGATGTACTGTTACAGTAAATAACATGTCAATGTTTGGACTTTCCTTGACTGTGATACATAATCGCTACTGTAATGGAAAAATGTCTTTTATCTGCTGCTATGGTTATGACGCAACGCCTTTTGAATGTTCGGTGTATGCCACTGTGATTGTAATCTCTGCAATAATGTTCAATAAACATTACCTGTTTAAAAAATAAAAAAAAAAGCCTGATGACATTGGCTGTCCCACAGTACGTTGTGCCCAGCCGCCACTACTTTTCCAGGCGAGCCATCCCTTCCCTGCACAACCAAGTGGGGGATAAAATCAGGTGTGCACTGAGCAACGCCATTTGTGGCAAGGTCCACCTAACTACGGATACATGGACCAGCAAGCACAGCCAGGGACGTTATATCTCCCTAACAGCACACTGGGTAAATGCAGTGGCAGCTGGGCCTGAGGCGGATAGCAGTTTGGCCCATGTCCTTCCACCACCAAGGATTGCAGGGCACTTTAGTTTGCCCCCTGTTGCTAACTCCTCTTACTCCGCTTCCTCATCCTCTACAGCTTCCTCATCCGGTCAGCGTAACACCTTCACCACCAACTTCAGCACAGCCAGGGGTAAACGACAGCAGGCAGTTTTAAAACTTTCGTGTTTGGGGGAAAAACCCCACACCGTGCAGGAGTTGTGAAGGGACATGGAACAACAGACTGATGAGTGGTTGGTGGCAGTGAGCCTCAAGCCTGGCCTGGTGGTGTGCGATAATGGGCGAAATCTTGTAGCATTCTGGGCCTATCCGGTTTGACGCACATCCCTTGCCTGACGCATGTGCTGAACTTGGTGGTCCAGATGTTCCTTAAAAATTACCCCCATATGCCATAGCTGCTGCAGAAAGTGCGGGCCATCTGTGCGCACTTTCAGCATTATCACCCTGCTGCTGCTCACCTGTCAGCGCTGCAGCGTAAATTTGGCCTTCCCGCCCACTGTGTCATATGTGACGTGCCCACAAGGTGGAACTCCACCTTGTACATGCTGGCCAGACTGTGCGAGCAGCAGCAGGCGATAGTGGCGTTTCAGCTGCAGCATGCACGTGTGAGTCGCTCGGAACAGCACCACTTCACCACCAATAACTGGGCCTCTATGCTAGACCTGTGTGCCTTGTTGCACTGTTTTGAATACTCCACCAATATGGCCAGTGCCAATGACGTCGTTCTCAGCGTTACTATCCCAGTTCTATGCCTCCTTGAAAAAAATGCTTCGGGCGATGATGGAAGAGGATGTGGCACAGGAGGAGGAAGAGGGATCATTTCAAAGGCTTTCAGGGCAGTCATTCACAAGTGGCTCCGAGGGTGGGTTCCTGCACCAACAAATGGCAGGTACACAATTGTCCAACAAGGGCACAGTTCTGGAGGATGACGAGGTGGAGGATGAGGAGGAAGAGATGGAGGAGGAGGAACCATGTTCACAGCAGGGTGGCACCCAGACCAGCTCATGGCCATCATCGCCAGCACCTCAGAAGGCAGGGTTAGCATGTGAAAAGCTTTGTCAGCACGCCACAAGAACCATCACCACCATCTGATATGGAATGTGTTAGCAGGAGGCAGCATTTCACCAACATGGTGGAGCAGTATGTTTGCGCACACGTAGTGAATGACGGGCCTGCCCCCTTCAACTTCTGGGTCTCCAAATTGGGCACATGGCCTGAGCTTGCCCTTTACGCCTTGGAGGTTCTGGCCTGCCCTGCAGCCAGTGCATTATCTGAACATGTATTTAGCACAGCAGGGGGCTTTATCACAGACAAGCGCTGCCGCCTGTCCAGAGCCAATGTGGACAAGCTCATGTTCATTAAAATGAACCAGGCATGGATCCCACAGGACTTATCCGTACCTTGTGCAGAATAGACATGTATACCGGCCTTACTGTCAGAAACCATGAATCAGACCGAGACAGAAGTACAATTAAATCACACTTGTTTATTAAATAAAAATAAAAAGGTAAATGGAGAAAGCGTAGTCAAAGCATAGCCAGAGTCCAGTAACCGGATCGAGTAGTCAGCCAGTCCAGAGTTCAATAACCAGATTGGGTAATCAGCCAGGCCAGAAGTCAGGGATCCAAGTAGAGCAACAGCAAGCAGGATAAGGAGCCAGAAGGGATGTCAGCAATACAGTCTTTGAACAGAACTGCAGGTGATAGTTTCTTGTGATGTGACCAAGGCGAAGGCAGATATGAAATGAGCTGGACAGCTTTAAGTAGGCAGGTCAGACGAGCTGGATAAGGAACAGCTGGTAACTGTGGAGAGAGATGGGAGCTGGCAATTAGCTGACAGCTGAGCAGCCAGCCCATAGAAGGAAGGGCTAAGCCAGCCCTGACACCCAGCCATTGTTGTATTTTTGATCTTTCTCACTCTTTTGGGGTGTACCCTAATTTAAAAAAAAAATTAAAAACAAAAACCAGTGTTGGCTACCTTGTACTCCTCCACCGCCGCTTCCACCTACACCGCCACATCCACCGCCATCTCAACCTCCTACTCCATATGGACCTCGTCCTCCTAGGTCAAGATTATTATTTTTTATTTTTTTAATCTCAAAGTATTTTATTTTCTATCACAACAAGAATAATACATTTGAAAGTGACATTCAGAATATCGATTCAGTCAAAACATAGAAAGGTTACAGGCAGTGCAACAAGATGAATCGAGTGTCACATGTCAGATATAAAATTTAAAATCATTTTAGACAGACATTGTAATGTTAGAGTGAAGGGTTGGTATTCCTGTTAATGGTTGGAGGTTTACCTCCTCCCTGGACACCCCCAATGGGAGCTAGCTGTGCCCAAGAGGAAGAACTTAACCACCGACCCCTAGGTGTAAATGTAAGGAGAAGGACTGAAATGACCATGTGTCTTTTTCCTTAAGATAGGAATCCGTGACTAGGCAGTGTTTGTCATCTGAAAACAGGCCACATTTGTGAACCTGAGAGCCACATTGAAAGCCTTGTATGTTGGGGTCCTGGCGAATGCAGATGGCGAGTGTCTCAATTGCTTTTGCAAAGATTAGCGGAGATAAAGGACAGCCTTGTCTGGTGCCTTTGGCTATATGTATTGGTTTGGAGTAGTGGCCTTGAAGCCTAATATAGGCTTTAGGATTTGAATAAAGAGCTCGGATCAGGCCCATAAACTTGTCGCCAAAGCCCCAACGTTAAAGGATTGTAAAGATGTATGGCCAGGAGACCGAATCAAAGGCCTTTTGAAGGTCCACTGATAAAAGCATGCCTGATTGTTTTGGACCTCCTGGCCAGTTTGCCTAGAAGATGGAGACTATGTCTATGGCTCTTCTGATCTGATCAGGACCCTGTCTGCCTGGGATGAACCCCACTTGATCCTTATGAACATATCGGTTAATGAAGGAATCTAGACGATTTGCAAAGAGTTTGGTAAGGATTTTTAAGTCGCTATTGATGAGGGAGATGGGTCTATAATTACTGACTTCTTCCGGGTTTTTATCCGTTTTCGGTATTACTGCAATGTAGGCTGTGTTTAGGTGAGGATCAAGTGGGGTTCTCTGTGTCTTTGTGTTAAAAAATTGTGTCAAATGTGGAGTCAGGGTGGTGGTAAATGTCTTGTAATAGGGGTTAGGTAGACCATCGGGGCCTGGAGCAGAACCTGATTTGAGGTTCTTAATGACTTCCTGTACATCTTCTTTTGAGAAGGGGGCCTCCAGCATATTATTTTTTATTTTTATGTATTTTATGTTATTTTAAGTTATTTTCCTATCCACATTTGTTTGGAGAGCACTTGCCATGCTCGTAACAACATTTTGCTGCCATTTGCAGCCCTCTAGCCCTTTCCATTTCTTTTTTAGAGCCATTGTAGTCCTCAAAAGTTCGGGTCCCCATTGACTTCAATGGGGTTCAGGTTCGGGGTCAAGTAGGGGTCCCAAACTTTTTTGCGAAGTTTGACCGAACCTGTCAAACCCGAACATCCAGGTGTCCGCTCAACCCTAATTGTAGGTTCTGTAGGTTTGTTCTTAAGTTGAATTTGTAAGTTGGAAGAGGTACTTTTTTTAAGTGTAACTCCAGCCAAAAATTTTTTTTTATATTTTTTGGATAGCATAGGGAAGGGTTAACACCCTGGTAACATTTGTTTTGCTGTCTGTGCCCTTGTTCAGAAGATTTCACCTCACTTTCTGTCCCTGTGACAATCGGATTTTGAAAATCTTGGGTTGTTGTTTAAACAAGGATTGGTTATAAAGCTTCATTGGAGACACCTTTTTCCCTGGAGTTCCAACGGACTTTCCAAACGAACGGACTTGGCCACACACGAATGGACTAAGTCCATTCGAAAGTCCGTTCATTTTAAACATGATGACTTGAGACAGGACTAAAAAAGGAAGTTTAATAGCCAGTAGCCAATGCTTCCCTTCGTCGTATTTGGTCCGTCGGACCAGCATACAGACGAACAGTTTTCCCGATAGGAATTGAGTCTGTCGGACAGATTTGAAACATGTTCTATTTCTAGGTCCGTCGATTTTTTTTAAAAGAAAAACGATCGGATTAGCCCACACACGATCGGATTGTCCGACGGACTGATTCCGTCTGACCTAATCTGCCGGAAAGTCCGGTCGTGTGTACACGGCATTACGGGAGTGAATTTCTCATCCTAGGGGTAGATTCCCTCTCACTTCCTGTTTTCTCTTTCCATTTGTAAGTATGTAAGTCGGATGGATGTAGCTCAGGGACTGCCTCTATTTCCCCTTTTAAATGGATACTGCATGGGTAAATGTACATGTATTTCAGAGATTTACTGAATGTTTTTTTGGCCTATACATACACTTTAAAGTAGACCTGTCATGAAAGAAACATGGGGCCCCCATTGCAGTAATAATTTATGATGCTGTATCTTGCTTTAGGACTTTCTGAATTACAAACTCAAACAGACATAAAATACTAGAAAGTACTGAAGTCAATGCATCAGCATGACAACCAAGAAACCGGCTTTCTTACAAAGAAAATCAGCAATGACAGTTTCTCTGTTTTTCATGACAGGTTTTCTCTACAGCTTCATACTTACAATTCATATATATATATATATATATATATATATATATATATATATATATATATATATATATAACCCAGATTGCACCTCATAATGGGTGCGTCTTTCAAAGCTATTACATTTGTTAATAGCATACATAATAATTCAGATTTACTTTTATACTTGATATTGTTAAAATAACTGTTCCATTGTCAATTGTCATTAATTGTGACAAGAGTGGCAGTGATGCACAGGTATGTTCAAGTAATTTATTTTCATAAAGAATTGAGTAGGCAGATACTTTGCCTCTTAGATGTGATTGATGATACACAGCATATCGTAGTTGTCATGCATGTTTATTACAAGGATACTGAATGGAGCATGTCACACAAAAGGGTGCCGTTGCCAACAGGAGATGGAAAATTCATAGTCCCTGCACAGAAATAGAAAAGCCCTTTAATGGCACCCAAAGGTATTAGTAGTGGCGGCTGGTGTTCCATTTTTTTGGGGGGGGGGGGGGGTGCAAAAAAAGGGCCAACCAACCCCATACCTCCCGACAGATATTGGATGGGAGATAGATAGATACTGGGATGGATAGATAGATAAATAGATCACATCTATTCCTATATACTGATCTCCATGTATATACCGCTGGGATCTGTAGTAGGATTTTATATAAACCCATGTATTTCATATTATTCATATTTATTTTCATGTGTTATTAATATCAGTAGTAGTAGTATCAACAGTAGTAGTATCAATATCAATAGTATCAATAGTAGTATCAGTAGCATCAGTAGTATTAGTAGTAGTAGTAGTAGTATCAATAGTAGTATCAATAGCAGTAGTAGTATTCATATCAATAGTAATATCAACAGTAGTAGTAGTATCAATATTATTTACAGCCAAACATTACCTTTCCATCGCCCCATCATCAGAGACATCTCTGCTCCTCAGTCGTGTTGTCTCTCCTATGGAGACCAGCACTCACCTGGCAGACAGACCAGGACAGCCCAGCACAGCAGTGAGCCCGGCTCCATCCTTCTCCCCATACACGGCACAGCAGTGAGCCCGGGCTCCATCCTTCTTCCCATACATGGCTGAGATGGCTCCATTCACCGGCGCTCTGTGGACATACTCCGGCTCTCTCATGGCTCCGAGGCAGCATTGTCTTCTCTCGGTGTGACAGTGTAGTCACACAGCAGTAGAGGAGTCCACTGCTCTGGCGCACTTGGAGATAAAAGCAGAAGTGACATCATAACTCGAATGTCACTCAAAGCCATGGCCATCGTAATGCATAGCATATAATATGCGGAAGCTACTCGGCGCAATGGATCGCGCCACAAGGTGGGTTAAAAGCCCGCAAATGAAACACAGCGTCTGCAATCTTGTGATTGCATAGATGTGGCGCTTCCCATAGTGCACTGCATCCGGTGCCCAAACACAGTGCACTTATTGACCTTTTTTTTTATTTTATTTTTTTAAAGTGGCAGTGCGGGAGGGGCACTGGGTATTAGCATATGAGACTAAACAACTACACTACTAGGGCACTTAGATTTTGTATTGAAAATCTATAGTCATTCATGAAGCAGATTAGTACCGAATACACCATGCAGGCATATTTGCTAAGAAGCAGCAAGATGAAGTTTGTCCCAGCCAGCAAGAAGTTTGTCCCAGCCATGATGGTAAGATAAGTGGATTTTGCAAAGTAGCAGTCTTAAAAAAAGACCCATTTACAAAAAATGTAACAATTGCAGGTAAAATCAAGTATTTTACATGCATACTTGCATTGATTTTCCTTTCCATTAATCCTTTTTATAAACTTGCAATGTGCATTTGAACTTGCTAGAAAATTCCCTAGCACCTGGAGCGGCCTGAAAATAGGCAAGTAAACATATCTTTTTTTACACAGGTTAGTCAGAATAGGTGATAGCAGAGGAAAGAGAGTATTTTGTAAGACTTGATAGATTTATGCTAGAATTCCACTTTAATTTAACTTCAGAACATCACCCCTATTAAATCCTCTGCCAATATATACATATGCAAGGAATCTGTGGGATGGTTATTATCTCTGGAGTACCACATCCAGTTTATCGAGTTATTAGTACAAAATTCGATTACCATAGTGTTCCCCATGATTAAGTTCCATGGGGTGGAGTGAAAGGCGTTGGGGCTTGGCCTGGCTGGAGTCCAGGCTGAGGCTGCCATTTATCTCACTTCATGCACCTGGGTCTGCTTTATAATGTGCGGCTTATGGATCTTTTCCTTGGATACTCACACATTACACTGTATAAGATCATTTTTTTAAACTAATATATTAAAATGTTTTTTAAAAGGATTTTTTGGACAAATTTTGCTTTGATATATATCCCCTTTTAACACCGATTAGCCCTCAAAGTATTCAAGACTCAACACATATGGTCTTTTGACCCATTACATCACATGTCAAAAGAATCTGATAAAGCAACAGTGAAGTGGAGATTTTTTTAAATGCTTTTCTTGGAAATTGTTTGACTTTTCAGGAGCACAGTGCAGGTAAATGCTAGAATAAATATGAAAACCTATAATTACTGTACAGTATGTGTACATAATTAACACCTATATTTAATGCATAATATTGTTACACATTTCCATACTTGTAATTTGTGCAGACCTGTTATGGCTATAAAAGACACCAAGGGTGAGTGCATGGACACAAAAGAGGAGATATGGCATGAAGAGTTGTTGTTTTTTTTTATAGTGACCAGACTTGTGCATAATAATGCCCCTTACACACGGTCGGATTTTCCGACGGAAAATGTTCGATGGGCGCTTTATGTCGGAAATTCCAATTATTTGTATCCTCCATCAGATTTTTTCCATTGGAATTGCCGTCACACAAAATTTGAGAGCTGGATCTCAAATTTTCCAACAACAAAATCCGTTGTTGGAAATTCCGATCGTGTGTACACAATTCCGATGCACAAAGTTCCACGTATGCTTGGAATGAAGCAAAAGAGCCGCACTGGCTATTGAACTTAATTTTTCTTGGCTTGTACGTGTTGTACGTCACCACGTTCTTGACGTTCGCAATTTCCGACCAACTTTGTGTGACTGTGTATGCAAGACAAGTTTGAGCCAACATCCGTCGGAAAAAATCCATGGATTTTGTTGTCGGAATGTCTGATCATGTGTAGGGGGCATTACAGTTTTTGTCTTCTGATTGCCGCCTTAGGCAGAAAAATCTCTGGGAAGACTTTGCCGCTCTAATGCTTTACAACAGTACATGTCTAAGGTCAGGAGATCCCCATAATAAACAGAATTTAGTACAGAGGTTTGGGGGATTTTTTTCAGGTCAACAAATGTACATTCCCCAAAGATAAGAGTAAAACTAGGAGTATATTTTGTACCATATAGAAAAAACACAGGGAGGGCGCACTGACCTTTGTGCATTCCCAAAGATAACATTTATTTAAATAATAAAAGTAAGAGTCATACTCACAAACATTTAAAAAAGGCTTAACATTGCTCCAAGAATTCGGAACTGT
Organism: Lithobates pipiens; assembly: GCF_037356315.1. Classification (NCBI taxonomy): domain Eukaryota; kingdom Metazoa; phylum Chordata; class Amphibia; order Anura; family Ranidae; genus Lithobates; species Lithobates pipiens. Next base: position 117,469,067 of record NW_027507718.1, on the reverse strand, counting down.
GTCTTCTTGACATCTGCAACCTGAACCAGGTATTAGGAGGAACCAGAAGGTATCGCAAACGGCTTGTGCGTTATGAGGGAGTACCCTATTCATCAGAGCCTCAGTGGTAGCTGACTAACTTTCTGTAGGTTCCCTCTAAATAGAGCCATTCACATGTCTGGGTGATGCCCACCAGAGCCTGTCACACCCATCCGGATGGGCCCCCCTGCCCACCATGCCAATCCATCATATTATATCATATGCTAAATCGTGTTGTCAAACGAACAAATGTGTCCTTGTTCCTGTAGAGAGGAGGCTAGATCCTCCTCTCTATGGGAACAAGGACACATTTGTAAATTTTATCGTAATGTGCAAGGGCGGTGCACCCTCCTTGTGTTTTTTTCTATATGTTTCAGCTCCAAGGACACCCATTGTTCTGAGGAGGGCAGCAAGAACTTTGACTTCCCATATTCTATCCAAAGGGTTGGCTACACAACCTAAATATGGACTCTTGAGCGCAGAAGATTGTTTGTGTTGTATATTTTGTACCAACAGACATGCACGCTTATGTAGTGGTAGCTGTATCTTCATAAACTACCTGTATTCTTTACAGTAGGCTTATGGTCTTCCATACTACTTTTACAATGTTTTATGAAGTGTGCAAATTAATATACTGGGTCTATTATGTATATTTACTCTTTTAATAGGAAGATTCATTTATATAGAAAACCAGATGGGTGCATGCAGTCCTTAGTGCAGCGTCAACATGGGCAGTAGTGATGCAATGGTATGGCACATGCTCCTCATTTTAAAAAGGCACCAGAATCACTATTATTAGTTAAATAATATAGGTGCTATTTTAGCTAGGATGGTTGATGAAGGAGATAAAATTTCGGGAAATATCATAAGCCCTTGTAACACCTGCTAGATAAAGACTGATGGAACTGTGAAAGCTGCACTTAGCAGTTCCTCTTCCAAGTCTCCCGTGATTGAATCCTAATTTTTTAATTAGCGTTAAATGAATATGTCGTAATTATCATTTCCAGATGCTAATGGAGAGATTTTATGCCTGTCAAATGGAAACACCCGTGACGCATCTGGAAACCGAGAGAGATACAGTATGGCAGGAATTAGAACCTAACATGATGGAGGGCAGGGTAAATTCTCTTATTACAAAATCAGTGTCACAGCTGCCTTTCTTTTTATCTCTTTCTGTTATATATATATATATATATATATATATATACACTCTAAATATACAGTATAGCATTTATTGTAATTCTAACATTATATATTGGGCTTCATTTTAAAAGGAGATAAAAAAAGAATGGTTGCGTGGCTGTAAAAGGGGGCATGCATGGATGCACCTACCAGATCCACAATCTTTGACCCTATACAGCAAATCGTAGATTGCATACAGTGTGGTCCCAGATTGAGGCCTGTGCTCAACATCCAAACACTGCTGCTTTGTGCCTGGAAAGGCCCAATGGCTGGAAAAAAATAAATAAAAAATTGCTCTATAAGGAACGAAATGCACATGTGCTAAGAAAACCAAAATGTCAAAAAGACACAAAAAAGGCAGATAGTGATCAGGTACAGTAAATATAATTGGAAACTCCATTGCAAGGGGCAGTGTTTTAAAACTGTGCAGCACTCATTCTTGACATGGCTGCAGTATGCATATCTTTGTGATTCCCCCAGCACAGGAATTTCTATACATTTCTGCAACCCCAGCATCTCCTTTAAAAAAGCTGTTGGTGATGCAAGCCATATACTTTACATACGCACAGCCCCATTTATTGGCTGAAGAGCCAGTCCACTTATGTTGCAGGGTGGCAAGAGATGCTAGGTTTCCTACAGGGCTTTTTTTCTCAGATAATATGTGCAGGTATTCCTTCCTTTCAAGAATCACACTTGTCTCTGCCCCTACCCACCTCCGAGCACTGTCCTTGTCTCTGCCACCTACCCATCTACTAGTACCGCAGCTGTAAGAGAATACAATAGACCCACCAGCAACAATAGAACCTTCCAAAAGCCATACTCCCCCCAGCAGCAATAGATCCTCATGAGCAACAATAGACCCCCCCCCCCATAATCGACCACAACATTAACAAGAGATCACCAACCAGTAACAATAGATCCACCCCAGCATTAATAGACGCCAGCCAGCAACAATTGATCCATTAACTGCCAGCATCAATAGACCCTCTAGCAGCTAACAACAATAGACCCCTGCCAGCAACAATAGAACCCTCAGCATCCAGCATCAGTAGAACCTCCGGCAGCCAGCAACAATATAACTATCCATACACAATGATAGATCTTCCACAGCAACAATAGAGCACCCCCCAGCAACAAGAAATCCCCCACCAGCAACAATAGATCCACTCCAGCATTAATAGCTGCCAACCAACAACAATAGATCCCTCAGCAGCCACTATCAAGCAGCTAGCAACAAGAGAAAGCCCTACACAATGGTAGCTCTTCCCCAGAAACAATAGGCCCCCCCCGTCAGCAGCAATAGATGCTTCAGCACACCCAAGCACCCCTTGTCAATACAAACATTGGAAAACATATATTTCTATACAGGGCTTTTTTTTTTCCTCTGAGAATATTTGCAGGTATTCCTCCCTTCCCCAAATTACCCTTGTCTCTGCCCCCTACCCACCTCCGAGCACTGTCCTTGTCTCTGCCTGCCTACCCACCTCCTAGTACCGCAGCTGTTAGAGAATACAATAGAACCTTCCAGAAGCCATTGTCCCCCCAGAAACAATAGAACCCCCCCCAGTAATGATTGATCACATCAGCAACAATAGATCCCTAAGCAGTATCAATAAATCCACCCCAGCATTAATAGACGCCAGCCAGCAACAAATGATCCATCAACTGCCAGCATCAATAGACTCTCTAGCAGCCAACAACAATAGACCCCTGCCAGCAACAATAGATCCCTCAGCAGCCAGCATCAATAGAACCTTCAGCAGTCAGCGACAAAAGAACTATCCATACACATTGATAGATCTTCTACAGCAACAACAGACCCTCCCAGCAACAATAGATCACCCCCAACAAAAAGAGACCCCCACCAGCAACAATAGATCCAATCAAGCATTTATAGCTGCTAGCCAACAACAACAGATCCCTAAGCAGCCATCATCAATAGAGCCTCTAGCAGCCATCGGCAAGAGAAACCCCTACACAACGGTAGATCCTCCCCAGAAACAATAGACCCCCTCAGCAACAATAGACACTACAGTACACCCAAGCACCCCTTGTCAATACAAACATTCAGTGCTGAAGGTGCTGGAACTGCATAGCACCATGTCCAAGCTGAAAAAAACTCTGTTTCTATACATTTTATGGTATAATTTTAATACAATCTCCTTTAGCTTTAACAAAACTATACAATATGAGGACAAACATAATTTAAATTGTATTTACTCAGGCAGGCTCTGGTACTTTGAAGATTGTTCAATCAGATAATATGGTGTATAGTCACCTTTACAGTTACCAGAATTGAAGAGTGACAGAGGATCTTTCATTTTTGCTTAGTATGCCCTATTACAGTAACTGTTAGACCCACAGTATGAGGAATTTAGAAACACGTAATGTGGGCATACAGTTTGCAATTTCTATCAGCGTTTGACTGTAAAAACAGAAGTAAACTCCCTGCCAGCAATCTTAAGTGGTTTTTTATTATGGCCCATTTTTGAGGAACCAAATTGCGGCATAAATTGTTTAAAAATACCTTTTGATTACTATTGCAGTGGTTCTGATTGATTTCTAGCACAATTACAATCACTTGGTTGCTCAAAACTGACAAAATCGCTGTGGACGCCACATTGCCACATTGTCATTATAGCCATGTGATAACTGATGGAAAGCTTTAAATTAGCCAAGCGAATGGCTAGTATATCTAATGCTGCGTACACATGACCGGTTTTCCCGTCAGAATAAACTCTGAAGGTTTTTCCGACAGAGTTCCACTGAAACTGTCTTGCGTACATGTGATAAAACCAAATTCCGAACGTCAAGAATGCGGTGACTTACAACACGTACGACGGGACTAGGAAAAGGAAGTTGAATAGCCAGTAGCCAATAGCCTCCGTCCCGTACTTGCTTCAGAGCATGCGTGGTTTTTGATCCGTTGGAACAGCATACAGTCGAGCGGTTTTCCCAATAGGAATTGGTTCCGTTGGAAATATTTAGAACATGTTCTATTTCTAAGTCCGTCAGAATTTTCGTAAAAAAAAAAAGTCCGATGAGGCATACACACGATCGAACTATATGATGAAAGGCTTCCGTCTGACTTTTTCTGTTGGACATTCCATTTGTGTTTACGTGGCATAAGTGTTTTTACACAGAGCGGGTTGTTGTTTCTCACACATTGCAATGTGATTTTGTTAAGGGGCAGTTTAAAATTGAATTCCAGGAATTGAGCTTCTTTGTAAAAAGTGAAGATACACCATGGGGGTTATTTACGTAAGGCAAATCCACTTTGCACTGAAAGTGCACTTGGAAGTGCAGTCACTCTAAATCTAAGGGGTAGATCTGAAATGAGGGGAAGCTCTGCTGGTTTTATCATCCAATCATGTGCAAGCTAAAATACAGTTTTTTTTTTTTCCTTGCATGTCCCCCTCGGATCTACAGCGACTTTACTTCCAAGTGCATTTTTAGTGCACTTTCAATTTCACTTTCAGTGCAAAGTGGATTTGCCTTTAGTAAATAACCCTCCATGAGTTAAAGCGGAGTTCCAACCAGAAATGGAACTTCCTCTGATCCGGTCCCCCCTACCCACCCCCTCCGGTGTCACATTTGGCACTGTTCAAGGGGGAGGGGGGAGCAGCTACCTGTCTAATACAGGTATTTGCTCCCACTTCTGGCAAAAGAGCGCCACAGAATCCACGGTGAACTACGCAATGTCCGGCCCCTCCTCCGTCCACCCCCACTGTCTTCTGGGAGACACACAGGTCCCAGAAGACAGCACCGACCATTCAGAACGGGCAGTAGGAAACCAGGCTGTGAAGCCGTAAGGCTTCACTTCCTGATTCCCTTACTGAAGATGCCGGCGCCTCCACCCGGAGCTGAGGGATGGGTTGGCTTCAGGTGAGGACATCGCGGGCACCCTAGACAGGTAAGTGCCCTTATTTTAAAAGTCAGCAGATGCAGTTATTGTAGCTGCTGACTTTTCTTTTTTTTTTTCGGCGGAACTCCGCTTTAAGTCAAGGGACTTATCCCTGTTATTTATATCTGACAGATTTATAGTACTCCTGGAGGAAGGCAATTGCTGTGAGAGCCTGACACTGATCCTTTTGATCTTTGCATCTTCAACAGTAGAGTCGCTGCAGCTGCTATGCATGCCCCTCCTCCATATTCACAAAATACCAAGGCTTCTATGAATGGGCAATGGGGGGGGGGGGATGGGGGGCAGGCATAGCTGTGTGCTTCTCTCCAATCATCCTGGAAGAGCATTAGACTTGTCAAGTGTAAATAACAGAGATAAGTCCAGGAGAAGTCATGTGCCTCCTTAGACTTAACTCGTAGTGTGCCTTCACTCTTTACAGAGTGGCAGAATACCTGATATTCAGCTTTAAATATATATATAGTGCTTCCTGAAGTTTTATTTTAATATTCAAATGCTTATTGAAAGGAGATTGAATTACATCTGAACAGAGAAGCATGAGGAAAAAGTCGTTTTGTTTTCACGGGTACAAATTGCAGCTTCTGACGTTATTAGAATATTGGCAGGAAATTTCACACATCTATTTTAAGTTAGCATTTAACATGTCTTTTTTAAACCATTCAATTTAGAATAAAAGCATAATAATCCTGATTGCTTATTTCAATTTTACAGAAAGTGCAACTCCAGCTTATTATTTTACCTCCCCCTTCCTCTCTTAAAGTGTTACTAAACCCAGGACCCTGCATTCACTATATTTGATCTCCCACAGTACACAGAACATGGAAATGCAATTATTTTTGTAAATATAAACTGCTAAACACCTAATTTTTCTTATCAGCAGTATATAGCAGTCTAATGACTTCTATGAGTGTCTGGTTAAAGCTTGTAGAAGGAGTTTTTTATTCTCCTCTGACTGTCCTATGAGGCTGCAGAATGCCTGATCATCTGTCTGGACAGTGCTGTTTGGCTCTGTGCTGATCACATGCACCCTCCCAAGAAAAACAAACAAACTCTCTAGCAATACACACCAAACTGAGCATGTGCAGGGTGCCCCCAAGGCTCTGTTTTTTTTTTCCATAAAAGTTTTATTGTGAACAAAGTATTTATACACAGTTTAATACAAACAATAGGTGTTCGAGTAACATGAGCATTTACATAGTGATATGATCTTGCTCCTTGGATTCAACTAAGCGGATGAGCTAGTCAAAAAGCTGGAGGCCTCCACCGTGGTCTGAAATCTATTATCAGGTGTAGCAAAGTAGCTATTTGGAATATAGCTCCTGTATGGGGCTAGTTGTATAGGAGGCAACAATCGTAAGCGTTTATATCTGTCCAATTATATCTAGTCAGGCATGTGGGTGTTGGATCTTTACGATGGGGGGAGGCTGTATATAGGAGTATTTTCATCCGTCTTGTATGGTATTGGTAGTCAGGGGAGCGGTCGTTCACCTAAAGCAGATTAGTCATCGGATAGGTGGGGGGGGGGGGCCCACCAGGGTATGGGGATGAAGGCGGAGGGGTGGTGCTTGAGGGGGGGTATAGGGGGAAAGTAAAAGCGGGAGGGGGGAAGGGGGAATCCTAGAGTGTCACCTCCTCGGACTCCACCAAGCCTTGAGGACGTAGAGGGTCTCCGGCGGGGCTCCCCGCCCTGAGGGATTTCATCTCGGGGTCCGTTCCAAAAAGAGGATAAAAACTAATGTATACCCTATTGATAAGGTAGTCTTCTAGGAGACAATGTCTGGAATATTTAGGTTAGTTATTGACAGGTTCAGGGCACCTTAAGCCCATGGCGGACGTATATCTCTCTGTGGTACAGAAATGGGTGTCCAGCAAGCCCAGGTGCGTGAGAATTTCTCTGGGGAGTCTCGTGCTATGTGGATTAGTTCCTCCATTTTGGCTACTCTCCCCACGTGGGTAAGCCATTCAGCGATAGTTGGGGCATGGGGTGATCCCCAATGGGCTGGAATGCACAGTTTAGCTGCATTAATCATGTTTATCCCCAAGGACTTCTTGTATGAGTGGGCTGATGTGGAGGCGTGGTGGAAAATAAGCCAAGCTGGAGTGTACTCCATATGAGATGTGGTCACTTGAGAGGTGATATCATGTACCTGCTTCCAAAAGGTCTGTATTAGCGGGCATGACCACCAGAGAGATCCCTTTTCATTCGAGCATCTCCAGCATCTGTCTGAAGTCTCTGGGTTAAATTTATCAGTTCAGGAGTTCTATACCACCGAGAAAGGGTTTTGTAATTGTTTTCTTGTATCATGACGTTTAGTGAGCCTTTGTGCGCTATTGTGAATATGCGTTTCCAGTTCTCCTCAGTTAGGTCTATTTGTAGTTCCCTTTCCCACGCCTGGCATGCTTTCCCTTCTCTGAGGGAGGATGATGCAAATAGCATGGAGTGTATACTTGAGATCAGATGTCGTTGTGGTGTAGATTGGGAGCAGAGGTTCTCAAATGGGGTTGTGTCTCGCGACACAGAGGAGTCTCAGGTTATTGTTTTAAGGAAATGGCGAATCTGGAAGTATGTCCAGTATGGGACTGTCTGGATGTGTTGGGAGTGAGCTACGGTCCAGGAAGTTGCCATTTTCAAAGAAGCGATGGGCTAATCGTGGGCCCATATGTCCGTTAGGAAATCGTTGTGCATCCCAATTCCCGCTTTGGTTTTGGGTTTTGAAAGTTGTGCGTGGCTTATCCTTGGGCGTTTGTGCTTCCACAGGAATTGTAGCAAGAGTTTTTTAATTGTCTGGAAAAACACTGGGGGGAGTTTGATGGGTATTTTTTGCAATAAGTACAGGATACGTTTGAGGATATTCATTTTCAGAATGGCCGCTCAATCAAACCAGGAAAAATGCGGTTTGTCCCATTTGCACAGGTGGACCATTGGTACAAAGTTTTTTGCATAGAGATCTGGAAGGTGTGTAGTCAGCTGGATTCCCAGACACGTGATGGTGTCTTGTTTCCATACAAAGGGGAAGTTATTATGACAATGAGTGACTAGATCTTTCGGGAGGGATATGTTGAGGGCATGGGATTTGGAGAAATGTATCTTTAGGTTATATATGTGTTGGAATAAGTCAAAATCTCTAAGGAGGTTTGAAATTGAGGTTAATGGGTCACTTAAAAATAACAAAATATCATCGGCGAAAGCCGCTAGTTCGTAGGTATGTCCTGCTATGGGTATTCCCTTTATGTTTTCGTTAGATCGTAGGCAGCGTAGGAGGGGCTCTAATGTTAGAATAAAAAGGATCGGGGATAGGGGGCATCTCGTTCTGTTCCAGATGGAGAAGGCGTCTGACAGGTGGCCATTGACCCTGACCTTTGCCATTGGCGTAGTGTATAGGGACATGATAAAGTTGAGCATGCGATTTTGTAGTCCTAGGTGGTGTAAAACCGCCCCCAGGTAGTCCCAGGCCAGCCTGTCAAATGGCTTCTCCGGGTCTATAGACAGAAAGAATCCCCTCTGTTTCTGTGTGGATAGCCAATGGTGTAGGTTAATTGCCTTGATGGTGTTGTCCCTGGCTTCCCTGCCAGGGACAAACCCCACTTGATCTTTCTCTATTATTGATGGGAGGAGGGGTAGGAGGTGGTTCGCTAAGATCTTGGAAAATAATTTCAAATCTACATTAAGTAGGGATATTGGTCTGTAACTGGCAACTGATGTGGTGTCTTTCTCTTCTTTTGGTTTGACTGTAATATGTGCTTCTAGGAGTCTATGGAAGGGTATGGTTGTTGAAGTGAGGGAGTTGAATGCCTTTAGAAATGGGGCTGACAGGGTATCTGCGAATGTTTTAAAATAGGGTGCGGAGAGGCCATCCGGAGTGGGGCTGTTGCCCTTTTTTAGTTGTTTGATAGCCCTCTTGAGCTCTTCCTCAGATATGGGGTTATCCAGTTCACGGGCATCCTCCGTGAAAATGAGTTTAGGGCTGTATTTCTTTAGGAACTCTAAAATAAGGGTTCTTCTTGCGTTCTGTCCTGTAGGGGCTTTGGGTTGGTGGGGTAGATTATAGAGTTTCGTATAGAATTTCTCAAACTGGGACGCTATATCAGCGGGGGCCGAGCTCGACTTGCCTAGAGAGTCTTTGATTACGGGGATGTAAGTGCTAGCTTTCTTAGATTGGATACCTCTAGCCGGTAGTTTACCGCACTTGTTTCCTTGTTCGTAAAATAATTTTTGATTTAATATGAATTTGCGTCTGGTTTTTCAGTCAAGTATTTCTAAAAGTGTTTTCCGAGTTTGCGTTAGTTCCTGGTAGGTGTCTTGGGCTTGAAATTGTTTGTGGGCTAATTCTAGTTTCCTTATTTTGTTGGTAAGCTCTAGTAATATTTTCTGTTGCGCTTTTTTCCTATTCGCTGAAAGTGTTAGAAACTCACCTCGGATGACACACTTGTGTGCCTCCCAGAGGGTAATAGGTGCTGTCTCAGGGCTATTGTTCTCCTGGAAGTAATTGCGTAGACTGGTGCGAATGTGATCAATATATTTTTCTGATGTGAGAAATGAGGGGTCCAATCGCCAGATTTTCATGGTTGATTTTCTTTCTGGGAGTGTTAGGGAGAGAGTGACTGGGTAGTGATCTGAAAGGAGTAAGGGTTCAATGGTGGCGGATTTTAAGAGAGGGAGGTCTTTTTGAGAGAGAAAGAGGTAGTCTAGCCTTGAATATTTATTATGGGGTGAAGAGAAGAAAGTGTAATCTTTCTCATTTGGGTGCGCCAGGTTTCGTATTAGAGGAGCTCTTGTATTTATGTGTTGATTTGTCTCAATGCTCTGTACGGCAGTGTTGTGGATCCGGATGAGGAGTCTAGGAGGGGTTGTAATGTCACATTACAATCTCCGCCAAGGATTGTGATTCCTGATTGAAAGCCTGCAAGGGTGATTGCAATGGATCGGAAGAAACTGACCTGTGCAGTGTTGGGGCTATAAATATTGGCTAAAGTGACCGTTCGATTGTGGATGGTGCCTTTTAAGAAGAGGTAGCAACCTTCTGGGTCTATGAGAGAGTCAGTCAGTTGCCATTGAAGGTTTTTGGACAGTAGAATTGAGACTCCTTTCGTTTTGGCTAATGAGTTGGTGGCGTGGAAAGAGGTCGGGTACATATAATTAGTGAGTTTGGGGATGTTATTCGTGCGAAAGTGGGTTTCTTGTAGAAACACCACATCCGCCTTTAATTTAGACATCATATTTAGGATTTGACTTTGCTTCTCAGGGATGTTCAGTCCTTTAACATTTTGGGAGACTACTTTGAGTGTGATGGGTTGTAAAGCGTTGTTTAAAGTGGCCATGGTGTTGGTGGTTTGTATGTTTATTGGGTTAGTACGGGGGGTGTCAGCTGTTTACAGATGTGGTTGGTGTGAGAAAGTGTAACCCGTGGGGGGCTTGGAGCCCTTAAGGAGTCCCCAGTTGATAGAATAGGAGGTGCTATGGTGGAGACCAGAGGAGGCGAGACCCGGAGCTAGGAGGAAAGAAGATGTGGGGGGGAGAGCAAGGCCAGGATTAGTAGGGTGGGGGAGGTAGTGAGAGGGTGTAATAACCGACGGTATGAGTAGTGCAGCTACCTTACCCTTGTGTAGAATGAAGTCCGGTGTGGTTCAACGGCTGTAGTCAATATCCCGTTGTGTGGGGAAGTGGAAGGTGTCCAAGTGTGAGTCTTGTGTACATCTAGTCCTTTGGAGGTCATCATAGATCTCTGTACATTGTGGAACAGAGGTCTCCTTTTTGGCAAAAGAGAGAAATTAAGCAGGGTTGATAAACTATCTCATATCAATATCCAAACATAGTATGTTAATAGCATTGTAAATATTATGAGCGATATACTGTCTTCTTTGTATAGAGGAGGTATCTCTCTGAAACAGTGTATCTAGAGGAGGAGCCTGTCATGTAGGCAAGCATATAAACAGGATAAACTTTATAAACTATATGCTATATAACCATACAACAGGTAAACACAACTTGACAGATTTAACTCATTAAAGTGGTAAGCCTTTTCTTGAATAGGTGGGAATGATGTTCTGCCCTGAGAGTTTATGAGAACATTAGGAGTGCAGGGGGAGAGCTATTTTTGCGAGGGCTGGCTTATAGAGATTTGCCAAAGCAGTTATTTTCTGGGGAAGTGGGATAGGGGATCAGTAAGATATGGATCTGTAGGTTTGCTTAATGCTAGGTCACTCCCTTACCTCGTTAGGTTTTATTTCCCTGTAGTGGCTTCAGTTAGGAAATGAAACACTCATCAGTAACTCGTTACTAAATGGTGCATTGTAGATGTAAGAGGGAATGTTGGAGTGATGGTGTATATCAACCCTTTGGGGGGCCCTACCACCTGGAGGATTCTAATATGTGCACCTTGTATATTGGTGGGGCATATTAAGGGGAGAGGTATTTCCCCTGTAGTATGGGCTTCCCTCTACCCGTGTAGACAATAAGTATAGGTTTCTTGGGGTTGCGGTGGTATGCCGTTATGGGAGGACCTTTGGGTGCAGAGGGGAACAGAATGATACCTAGCCGGTTATGAACCACATGTACATCCTTATCTTATACTTATTCAGTATTAGTGGTATAGCTCTTCAAGTCCTGGATACGCAACCTGGGTAAGAGGTGAGGGGGGGGGGGGGGGGAAGGGGGTGAGAGAGAGAAGAAAAGAAAAAAAAGGGGGGGAAATATGGGGGGGGGGAGAAAGAGGGATGGGTTGATAAGGGTAGTGGGGGCCAGTCCGGCTTGAATTGTAAGGTGTCTGTTCTGTGTTATCGGTCACCGGTCGATTCCCATCTGAGAGTAAGTCAGGGATGGTTAGGTATTCATACGGTTCTTGGTTTCTTGTGTGAAGTTCCAATTGCCGGCATGTTTTATGGGGCCAAAAGCACTGGAATCTGTAGTGTTCTGTGGTGGGGGATCGTCTTCTCCGGGTGGTTCGTTTAGTTGGTGTGCCTGTAGGTTGGGAGAGTGTTCTTGATCTTGGAGCACATCTTCAGTGTTAAAGCAGGTGAAGTGTCAACCCAAGTAGGGTGTGTGGATTCCAGTATTACGCTGGACAGCTCGTTCAGGTTGGAAATGAGGAGTGGATAAGTTTGTAGATCTGTATAGATTAGGTGTAGTGGGGGATGAAGATGAGGAGTATCTGAAAGGTGTGACGATGCAGAGCAGGGACTGTGTTGTCATTACTGGTTTGTTGTATCGTTCTTATGACTTGTCTGGTCTGGCTCGCCTGTTTGCAGGGGGGCGATGTTGGACTTTGGTGGTCTCTATCCCTTTGATCCCTTTGAGGAAGTTGTCTGGGGGAGGATGATCTGCGTCTTCTGATGTGGAACTCGTCTCTTAATGGTTGGTTGTCTGTGAGTTGGTTCTCTGGAGATGAGGGGAACGGTAGGCTCTGTACCAGTCTGTCAGATCAATAAATAGTATTTGCAGCGTGTTACAAAAACCTCTGAGGTCTTCCGGGACTCTAAGATTGGCAGTGTGCCCTGTAGCTGAAGCTGATAGGCAAAAAGGGAACTTCCACCTATATTGGATCCCTTTATGGCGCAGTAGATCAAGCAGCAGGCGTAGACCTCTTCTGTTCTGTAATGCTATTTGGGACAGGTCCTGGAAGATCTTGATCTCTGTTCCCTGGTATAGCAGGCTGTGGCGTTCTCTGGCTCTTCTCAAGATGTCTTCTTTCAGTCTGAAATTTACCAGACAGCATACCACGTCCCTGGGAGGGTCCGTGTCTCTGCCTCTGGGTTTGAGAGCCCTATGGAGACATTCACATTCAATGGGGATCATTGAAGATCTGTATTGTGGCTTGCATTAGCTGGTTTTGCTCTACTGATTCGGGGATACCTTTTACCCGTAGGTTATGGCGGCGTCCCCCGTTGTCCAGGTCGTCCATGTGCCTATGTATATCTCTGAGCTGGGTATTATAGTTCTGAGGTGGCTGCTGCAGTTGTTGAATGGTGGTGTCATGGCGGGGCTGCTGTGTCCTCTATGTTGTCCATCCTCATATTCATGCGCTGTATGTCTCTCCTGAGATCAGTGATTGCAGTTGTAAAAGAGTCTTTAATGTCAGCTGCTACTGACTGGAGATCACTCATGTTCAGTGGATGAGCGGCAGAGGGGCTCTCTATGGGCTGAGTGTTTCTCCAGGCAGACGGGCTGAGGCTGGAGGAGTGTGTCCCTGTACAGGCCTGAGCCTCGGCCTCGCGTGGTTGAGTTCGGAATGCTGCGCCCAGGATCCGGGTCCGTGCCTCTCGGGGAGCGGGACCAAGACTGTGCTGCTTTTTCCCTCGGTTTTACAATTTTTTCTGCACTGGGAGCTTCGATAGTCTGATAGCGGCACCTCCGTGGGACAGAGCGGAGATTAGGCTGCCATCTCGTGTTGGCACCAAACCACGCGCCCGGCTCTGTTTTATCAGGAGATGGATTGGGAATGGTGAAAGAAGGGGAGGATCAGAGACGACAGCAGTAAAATCTGAATCCGAAAATAACTGTCTTCTGTTTCCTAGATTGGGGGTGTAGCATCCCTAAATACCAGAGCCCCAGAAGGTTGATTCACAAGCGGATGTGACAGGAGACTAGTAGTCATTAGTTGCTAGGACCACTTGCAACCGATGATGTGCTTTGCAGCTGCACACAGCAGGAGGAGACCTCATCTGTGCAGAGCTGCTCCATCCTCCTTCCAACTCTGTCCCTGACTCTGGTTCCTGCTTCTTTTCTCCAGACTTCTCCTACCGGGTAAGGTAAGAGGGTCTTCCTGCCCCCGAAACTGTTTCCGCCCGGTAGCATACAAATACACAACATATTCCTGGCTCTTGCAGAATACTCAGTGCTTGAGCAGCTTTAGTGTGTGTTCAGATGTCCTTCTGTCACACTGTCCCCCCTCCTGTCACACTGCCGCCCACCTGTCACAGTGGCCCCCACCTGTCACAGTGCCCCCCAGATGTGCCCTTTGCCCCCTTTGTCACACTGCCCCCCCACCTGTCACACTGCCCTCCACCTGTCACACTGCCCCTCTCCTGTCACACTTCTGCCCTCCTGTCACACTGCCCCCCACCTGTCACAGTGCCCCCCTCTTGTCACACTGCACCCCACCTGTCACACTGCCCTCTCCCGTCACACTGCCCCAAACTTGTCACACTGCCCCAAACTTGTCACACTGCCCCCCGCCTGTCACACTTCCCCCACCTGTCACACTGCCCCCCTCCTGTCACAGTGTCCCCCATCTGTCTCACTGCCCTCCACCTGTCACACTGCCCCCTCCTGTCACATTGCCCCCTCCTGTCACAGCGTCCCCCATCTGTAACACTGCTCCCTCCTGTCACAGTCCCCGCCACCTGTCACACTGCCCCCTCCTGATACACTGTCCCCATCTTTTACACTGCCCCCATCTTTCACATTGCCCCCCTCCTGTCACACAGACACTTTCCTGTCACAGTGCCCCCCACCTGTCACTCTGTTCCCCACCTGTCACACTGTCCCCCTCCTGTCACACAACACCCCCTCCTGTCACACTGTCCCCCTCCTGTCACACTGCCCCCCTCCTGTCATAGTACCCCCCACTTGTCACAACGCCCTATACCTGTCACACTGACCCCCTCCTGTCACAGTGCTCCCTTCTCTCACACTGCCCCCCCCACTTGTCACACAGCTCCCATCCTGTCACAGTGCCCCCTCCTTCCACACTGCCCCCCCACCTGTCACAATGCCCTCCTGTCACAATGGTGGGTGTGGCAGAGGATGGTGAGGAGAGTTGGTGGAAGGACAGGGGGTGGCGAAATGCACCTTGCCTGTGTAGACAAAAATCCTTGCACCCGCCCTGTGCACATGAAAGGGCTTTGTACAGCACAGACAAATCAAATTAAAATAAAAGAGATCCGCTGATAGCACAATATGTATGCATGCAATATGTAGCCTATCCTGAGGATCCTGACTTCCAGGTGTCTCTGGGACCTGTAAGCTACAGTGGAAAGGATTGCTGATGATTTTTAAAACACTATGGGGGTTATTTACTAAAGGAAACTCCACTTTGCACTGCAAGTGCACTTGAAAGTGCACTTAAAGTGCACTTGGAAGTAAAGTCGTTGTAGATCCGAGGGGGACATGCAAGGAAAATAAAAAACGGCATTTTAGCTTGCACATGATTGGATGATAAAATCAGCAAAGCTTCCTCTCATTTCAGATCTACCCCTTAGATTTAGAGCGACTGCACTTCCAAGTGCACTTTCAATGCACTTTCAAGTGCACTTGCAGTGCAACGTGGATTTGCCTTTAGTAAATAACTCCCTATATGCTTTATCCAAGTTGTATTGCATGTGAGTGCATTTAAGTATCTTAATAAATTGTTCTATGCAAACATATTGGGCAATGAGCGCATCTCTTTTATATATTTGAACCTTTTCCGTGGAGTGAGCCTCTTAAAGGGGAAAAACACGCATGAAGGCGATGTAAAGAGCAGCTTGGAGGGTCAATAAAGCTGTTAATACAATCTGCATTACCTGACCTTTTAGGTCAGTGTTTAAAGGTGAACGAGCATTGCATCCATAGTTGATTGGTGGTTGAAGCATTTTCTGGATATTCATCCTATTCTTATCTATTTGAAGTGTGGACTTTTTGGAGCACTGATATTATATTATGGACACTTGTTATATTTGAGAGCACTTTGTTCACTGGATGATTTTTGAATCATACGTTTTTTATCAAATGTTTATTGATTATTAATTTATGTTGTTAGAAGACTTATTAAGGTTAAATTATTTATCACGTTGATTTTTATCTCAGTACACATTATTTTGTAAAGTACTATACAGTGGGTACTAGGGGGTGGCTTTTGGGGCTATAGCCCCCCCCCCAATCTGGGGCCCATAGCCCCGAGTCTCTGCAGGGGTCCAGAAGGGGAGGGGAGGCTCTCTGGGGACCCTGATGTAAGTGGGGGGGCTCTCTGGGGACCCTGATGCAAGGGGGAGGCTCTCTGGGGACCCTGACTTTAAGGGGGAGGCTCCCTGGGGACCATAATGTAAGGGAGGCTCTCTGGGAACCCTGATGTAAGTGGACGCTCTCTGGGGGCCCTGATGCAAGGAGGAGGCTCTCTGGGGACCCTGATGTAAGGGGGGGGACTCTCTGGGGATATATACACACACACACACGTATATTACTGTATATACATGGGTATGCCCACCCAAGCATATGACTTCCTTTACTGCTATGGGCTCTAGCCCCAGATCTTTTGTAGACCTAGCAATGCCCCTGGTACTATATATGTTTAAAGGAACAGCGCACCATTTTTTAGATTTTAATTTGTTTTACAGTATCTGAGTACACTTGGTTGGTGGTCGCGGCAGTTTCAGACACATACACAAATATTTATTTATTTATTTATATATTTAGCAACGCATGAGTTTACTAATATATGTAGCACCCTCCTAGGTAGGTGCTAGAAGAGAGTATAGCTTCTGGGTCCTTCTACTTACCAGGAAGGCTGCCAGGTAAATATAGATGCTCTCTGCCTATTAGGGAGCAGAGATCCATTGATAGGGTCTGCTCATGGTGCTCAAATGCTGCTCATGTTGTCTGAATGTTTCACACTGGTCCAATAAGACAGGGCATATTTAACAGTGGGAGGAAATCTGACACATGAGAGCATAGGCATAGTTACAGCCCTGGCCATTGGCAGAGGAAAGTGCCTCAATGCATGTTGGATGACTGCATATATGCCAAGGGCACATGTGTTTGGAGTATTTAGCTGGCGAGCAGGATCCCGAAGGGAGGGGCGGCTGCCCCTCCTCTGCACAGGCTGCCATACAGCCTCAGGTGATCAACATGAGGGCTGCAACGCAGATGTCCTGCAAAGCAGACTGGAAGGGAGACACACCGGGAATGATCTGTCCCTGCCTACTGTGAGTACAGATCTTTGTTGTGGGTCCTTTCCTGTGAGGGCCATCCCTTCAGTTAGTAGAGTCAGTGGACAGGTGTCAGCCAAAGGGGATGCTAGTAAGTGTACTGAAGATAGAACGGTTTCATCAAGTGTGCTGCCAGAGCAAGCAAAGGACTTATTTCTCCCATACGAATGCAGTATGGTATAGCAGAGAGTCTGCTACCACATTCAACCTGGTGAGGCCAAGTGAGAGTTGTCCTTATCTGTAAATAGTTCCAGTTGGAGTATCCTGCTATTCCCTTCTCCCATCTAAGTGTCAACAATAAATACCAAAAAAAACAAACACCTTGGATTGATTATTGGATAACGTGTGGATGAGAGTAAGGTTGGTCCTGTGAAAAAAACACCTAGTAACTGGCGTGCAAGATAATCAGGGGAAGGTCCAGGGAAGTTTACACAAAGCAATCCCAATGAGGCAGTGCTACATATAATTTTACAGACATAACAAATGTTTCCCAGTACACTTAGGTCTGTTTCACACACAGGCTTCAGCTCAGGGCTGCTGATAGGCCAGTACAACTGGCCCTGCTGTACCGGGCCTGACCAGCAGGGGGGCCTGGGCAACCTGAACAGCAAAGTAAATTTTCATGTAAAAAAAATAATTAAAATTATTATTCTCCAGCCACTGATCATCCCATCCCCGCACCCCCTCATATCCCACCTTCTCCCCGACTCCTGTAACCCACCACCCCCCCCCCCCCCCCCCCGTTCGGTAAACTTTTTTTTTATAGAAAATGTGCTTTTAACTATGTGGCTGCAGAGGAGGGACTATTTTCTGTATTTCGGGCCCGGAAGAATGCGTCCTCTGCGCCCGCTCCTCATGCTGGCACAGCCGCACAAGTCCCGGCCAGCGCATCCTATTATGGTATCGCGGAGTGATATTCCTCTCTCTCTCTCTCTGCGTGAGAAGAAGTAGCAGAGTGAGAGAGGCGAGCAGAGAGAGCAGGGGCCGGGCAATCGAGATATTGTGGACACTCAAGAACAGGGAGGAAGTGATCTCTGCTGGGGCCAAGGCAGCTAACGATTACACAGGTGAGGTGTGTGCTTGCTTAGGGGGGGCTTGAAGTTCAACATCTACTACTACTGCAGTTACCCTGACAATACTCTGCAATAAATACCCTGCCAATACTCTGCAATACATACCCTGCCAATACTCTGCAATAAATACCCTGCCAATACTTTGCAATACATACCCTGCCAATACTCTGCAATACATACCCTGCCAATACTCTGCAATACTTACCCTGCCAATACTCTGCAATACTTACCCTGACAATACTCACCCTGCCAATACTCTGCAATACTTACCCTGCCAATACTCTGAAATACTTACCCTGCCAATACTCTGAAATACTTACCCTGCCAATACTCACCCTGCCAATACTCTGCAATACTAATCCTGCCAATACTCTGCAATACATACCCTGCCAATACTCTGCAATAAATACCCTGCCAATACTCTGCAATAAATACCCTGCCAATACTCTGCAATACTTACCCTGCCAATACTCTGCAATACTTACCCTGCCAATACTCTGCAATACTTACCCTGCCAATACTCTGCAATACATACCCTACCAATACTCTGCAATAAATACCCTGCCAATACTCTGCAATACATACCCTGCCAATACTCTGCAATACTTACCCTGTCAATACTCTGCAATACTTACCCTGCCAATACTCTGCAATACTTACCCTGCCAATACTCACTCTGCCAATACTCTGCAATACTTACCCTGCCAATACTCTGCAATACATACCCTGCCAATACTCTGCAATAAATACCCTGCCAATACTCTGCAATAAATACCCTGCCAATACTCTGCAATACTTACCCTGCCAATACTCTGCAATACATACCCTGCAAATACTCACCCTGCCAATACTCTGCAATAAATACCCTGCCAATACTCTGCAATACATACCCTGCCAATACTCTGCAATACATACCCTGCCAATACTCTGCAATACCCTGCCAATACTTATTATGCATTACATATAGATATTAAAGAAGTCTGTTCTCATCTGAAAACAGTATTTCTTTTGGATAATAAAACCTATAACTGGCTGGAGAAAAACAAATATCATTTGTAGACAAACCTACACTTTGTTTTAAGGCGGGGTCTGGGGAAGGGTTAATGGGTGGGGCCAGAGGTGGGGCTGAAGGAGGGACCAGGGGCGGGATCAGGGGCGGGCCAGGGTGAAGCTGAAAGGGGCCCTGTCAGGTAGGCTGTACGAGGCCCCATGATTTCTATCAGCGGCCCTGCTTCAGCTTATATAACAGCAGTGTGACAGCAAGCTTTGACAAAGCATTTGCAGACTTTTCAGCATATTCTGTTGACGCTTTTAAATTATTATTCAGTTCCAGTTTGAAAATGCTGGT
This sequence comes from Lithobates pipiens, assembly GCF_037356315.1. Lineage (NCBI taxonomy): Eukaryota > Metazoa > Chordata > Amphibia > Anura > Ranidae > Lithobates > Lithobates pipiens. Next base: position 117,449,623 of record NW_027507718.1, on the reverse strand, counting down.
CACAGGTCCAAATAGGAGTGCTGACTGTCACATTAAACAAGCTGCAAACAGGCTTTCAACAAACTTCAAGAAGTGCTGAAGCCTTAAAAGTGGCTATTAACACTCCCATTAGAATCTGTGTTCAACATTTACAAACTGGAACTGAATGGTACTTTAAAAGCTTGATTAAAGTCCTGCAAATGCTTTGTCAAAACTTCCCGTTTACACTGCTCTTATACAAAGTGGAGCCCATGTGAAAAAATGTCTTACCAGCTGGCCTGCAAAAAGCAAAAAAAAAATGACATTGTCTAAAAATTTGCATTAAAAACAGAGATGTCAATTTGTAATTGTAGTGCTTACATCCAAATGAGCTGCTACTTTTGATGGGTTCTTTGCCACAATCCTATAATCTGCTCCATCCCTTCTAACTCATCTTGTTATATGATACTGTAGAGTGTTGCAAACACCTGTTTGACCTTAAAGTGGTTTTAAAGTCAGAAGGTTTTTTATCTTAATGCATTTTATGCATTAAGATAAAAAACCTTCAGTGTGCAATAGCCCCCTAATAATACTTACCTGAGCCCATCTCGATCCAGCGATGTTGCATGAGAGTCTAGGCTGCCTGGAACTCTCCCTGCTCATTGGCTGAGACAGCAGCGGGGCACCATTGTTTTCCACTGCTGTCAATCAAAGTGTTAGCCAAGCAGTGGCTCAGCTCAGGTGCCCCCATAGCAAATGGCTTTCTGTGGGGGCACTCGGCAGGAGGGAGGGGCCAGGAACGTCGGCGAGGGATTAGAGAAGAGGAGGATCAGGGCTGCTCTGTGCAAAAACCACTGCACAGGGCAGATAAGTATAACATGTTTGTTATTTTTAAATGAAGAAAAAATTAGTCTTTAGTAACGGGGACAAGTACCACTTACCTACTACCAGAAACAACCAACTTAAAACCCCCCCAATGTTACCATTGTATTATTATGAAGGGAAGGGACACCGATACCTCCAGATGGGCCCAACCCCCCTAATTCTACAGTATTTTTTCCAGCACCACCTTGAAAGACCCAATAGACCACCCACCACAGCACACGAGCGTGACACCTAATGTTCCTGTAGCCCTCCAAACCCAAAAAGCCCACTGGATCCCATCCTGCAAACCCAGCTGCCACAAGTCAATACCCACAGCATTTAAATGAACACCATCCCTCCTCAGGAAATGCCAGGTCTCCTCCTCCAGATCCCTATGACGAATTGGCAGTCCCCTATTGCGCACAAAAAAAATTGCCACCTCCTTGTTGACCTTTATTCTAGCTTTGTTGATCTTTTCAACAGAATGAGCTAAACATCAAGTGAACCAAGCCACCATGTCGGACCACACAAAGATGGTATCCATGAAATAGGACAGAAGTCTCAAAAAATCAAATTAATGTCCCTGGCTAGTTCCTGTTAGCATGGTAAGCCGAGGTCATTACCCCCAACATGCAACACGGGTGTGTTCTAATCAAACAGAACGACCATCATAGGATGCCAAAAAGGAATCCCAAACCTGCAAGTGATTCCAAACGGATATAATGATGTGGCGCCCTGACGGTACATCATTATATGACTGTAGCTGACACCAGTCATCTACAAAAAACATGTCCCATTGGCATGATTCCGCAAGCAAAATTCAACTTGCCCAAGAGAGATTGTAACTCCTTAAGCTGAATTTTTTTGCTCTGTATGGCTGCCGAAACTGTCCTCTTCAGATCAACAAGCTTATCCAAAGGCAAACAGCATTCCATCGCCACGGAATCGATAACAATACCCAAAAAACACAATTCCATGACTGAACCCTCCGTCTTGTCCGCGGCCAAAGGTACCCAAAAAAACCTCAAAACATGCTGGACCATAGCCAACAGGGACGCACATAGAGTACTGTCCACAGGACCTATACACAAGAAATCATCCAAATAATGGATGGCTGAAGCTAGGCCCCAAACATCCGGAACTGCTCATTCAAAAAAAGAACTGAACTTTTTGAACAGTGAACACGAAAATGGCACAACCCATGGTTAAACACCTATCAACAAAGAACTGCCCCTGCCAATGACAGCCTAGCAAGTGGCAACAATACGGATGCACAGGCAACAAACTAAAGGCCTCGTCAATATCGGTCTTTGCCAACAATGAACCCTGACCATACCAGCGCACCCACGATACAGCAGTATCAAAAGAGTCATTGACTGACCCACCCCTTGGATAGGAGAGGTGAGGGGGAACTTTAACAACAAGATTCGGCAATCGCGGAGAACCAAAGGGGCCAGCCATGCGACCCAAACAAGCTTCCTTAAATAATTTTAATGTAACAACCTCCGGATGCGAACTAGATGATCGTAAGTTGTTGGTTATTGGAGGAGTGATCCGAAAAATGACTGTGGATCCTAAAAGCCTCCAAAAAAATCCAGTTTCAATAAAAGAGCCTCCTCCCGATTAGGATAGTGCCTTAGGAAAGGAGCCATCCTTTTTCCAGCATCGCTCCCTCTACCTCTTCACTGAAAGTGCACTTGGAAGTGCAGTCGGTCTAAATTTAAGGGGTAGATCTGAAATGATTTATAAGCTCTGCTGATTTTATCATCCAATCATGTGCAAGCTAAAATGCTGTTTTTTATTTTCCTTGCATGTCCCCCTCGAATCTACAGCGACTTTACTTTCAAGTGCACTTTCAGTGCTTTTTCAAGTGCACTTGCAGTGCAAAGTGGATTTTCCTTTAGTAAATAACTCCCTATAGAAGGTCCACATTTTTAGGGGAAGAATACAACAGACCTCCACTAATTTTCCAACATGAGCATTAAAGGGAATTGGGGAGATTCCCACTAGGAATGAAAAAATCTAAAAGAGAAAAAAATTATATTGGAAATGGAGTGGGTGTTGAGGGTGGGTAGGCTACAGAAAAAAAATAAGATTTTTTTATTAGCACAAGGAATTTTGAATTTAAAGTATAATTAAAGGAAAAACTTTTATTGTAGTTTTGGATAGAGTGGAGAGGGATTAGAACACTTGTCAGTTTTTATTGCTGTCGAGAGTCAACTTCTCTATTTGTCCTGTTCACCATTATCCTTGAAAATTAAAGTAAAAGAAAATCCCAAATTTTGGGTTGTCCTCGGAAAAGTAATATACATTTTCCAATGGGGACACTAGTTCTGGTGTCCTGGGGGTCCCCAAGGAATTCCCTTAATTTGCAGGGATTTCCTCTCACTTCCTATGGGACAGGAAGTGAAGGGAAATCTCCACAATGGGACACAGATGGCAAAAAAGAAAAAACAAACATCGGACAGGGGTTATAATCTTGCTTTGTGCACTGGTGCGTAGTCATGTTGGAACGGGATAGGACTTTCCCCAAACTGTTCCCACAAAGTTGGGAGCATGAAATTGTTCAAAATGTCTTGGTATGCTGACGCCTTAAGAATTCCCTTCATTGGAACTAAGAGGCCAAGTCCAACCCCTGAAAAACAACCCCAAACCATAATCACCCCCTCTATCAAATGATGTGTACTAGTGCACAAAGCAAGGTGCATAAAGACATGGATAAACGAGTTGTGGGTGGAGGAACATGACTGGCCTGTACAGAGTCCTGACCTTAACCCAACAGAACACCTTTTAAATGAATTAGAGCGGAGACAGAGCCAGGCCTTCTCGTCCAATATCAGTGCCTGCCCTCACAAATGCCCTTCTGGAATAATGGTCAAACATTCCCATAGACACACTCCTAAACCTTGTGGACAGACTTCCCAGAAAAGTTGAAGTATCGGCCAGATTGGGGTAGGGATTTCCAAAGGATGGGAGGAGCTCTGGAGGGCGAGCATGGGAGGAGGCGACAAGGGAGCTAGAGAGCAGGAGGTCTTGGGAGGACCGAAGAGAGCGGCTTAGTTGGTATTTTGGGACTAGGTTAGCGATGTTGCTGGGGGCAGAGTTATGGATGGCTTTGTAAATTATTGTTAGTACTTTGAATTTTATTAGTTGGGTGAGTGGAAGCCAGTGGGGGGATTAGCAGAGAGGGGTGAAGGACACTGAATAGTTGGTACGGTGGATGAGTCTTGCAGTAGCATTCAATATGGACTGAAGCTGGGATAGTCTATGTAAAGGTAATCCAATTAGGAGGGAGTTGCAGTAGTCGAGGCGAGAGATAACCAGGGAGTAAATTAGAAGTTTGGTGGTGTCATTAGTTAAAAGGGGGTGTATTCTGGAAATGTTGCGGAGGCTAAGGCGGCATGATTTGGACAGGGATTGGATGTGGGCCTGAAAGGACAGTTCAGAGTCTAAGGTTGCCCCTAGCACCCCTGCATGTGGGGAAGAACTGATAGATGTACCATTGATCTTAATAGAGAAGTCAGGGGAAGGGGCAAGTGGGGGAGGAAATATTAAGAGCTCAGCTTTAGATTCAGTTTGAGGAAGTGGTTTGACATCCAGGCTGATATGTCTGTTAGTAAATCAGTAATGCGTGAGGAGATTGATGGGGTGAGCTGACGGGCAGAGAGATAGATTTGGGTGTCATCTGCATATAAATGGTAGTGAAAGCCATGGGTGGACATCAGCTGACCCAGGGAGGACGTGTAGGTTGAGAATAGTAGACATCTAAGAACAGAAATTTTGGGGACCCTATTGGTAAGAGGAGTTGGAGAGGAGGAAGTGGAGTTGTAAGTGACACTGAAGGTGCGATGAGATAGGTAAAATTCGAACCAATGGAGAGTGCGGCCATTGAGACAAAGCAAATTTAGTCTTTTGAGGAGGAGAGAGTGGTCAACTGTATCAAAGGCAGCGGAAAGGTCCAGGAGTAAGAGTACGGAATAATGACCAATGGTTTTGGCTGTTAGTAAGTTGTTTGTGAGTTTTAGGAGGGCAGTTTCTGTGGAGTGCTGTGGGCAAAATCCAGACTGAAGAGGATCAAGAAGGTTATTCTCAATGAGGTGGTCACTCAGTTGGTTGTAGACTAAAAGTTCAAGGAGTTTGAAGGCAAAGGGGTGTAAAGAGATGGGTCTTCATTTTTTAAGATTGGTGGGGTCTAGTGAGGCCTTTTTTGGTATTGGAGTGACTAGCGCATATTTTAGAGGGTTGGGGGAGATGCCAGTAGAGAGGTTGAAGATATGAGTTAAAGAGTGTAGGACAAATGGTGACCGTAGTATTTGAGAAGAAACAGGGTCCAGGGGGCAGGAGGTTAGGTGGGCGTTAGAAAAAAGTTTAGTGACTTCCTCTATAGTAGCTGGGTTAAAAGAGGGAAGTATTGATTTTGCAGGAGGACAAGGAGTGTACAGTGAGGGAGATATCTGTAGAGCGAAGATCTCGAGACAAATTGTCTCAATCCTATTTTTGAAGTGATTAGCAATCTCCTGGGCAGTGAGTAAAGATAGAAAAGAGTTGACGGTGACTGTGTGAGAGGGTGTTAATGAGAGTGATAAAGTAGGTCTGTTTGGTAGTGTGGAGGCAGGAATGGTATTTTTGAAGGGCAAATTTATATTGGCTGAAATCTTGCTGTGACTTAGTCCTACGCCACAGATGCCCAAGAGCACAGCTACGTTTTTTGAGGCTTCTGATATTGTCTGCCTGCCAGGGTTGTAGCGGTCGGGGGCCTAATTCTGTGTGTAGTGAGGAGGGGTGAAGGTATCCAGGGTGGATGACAGTGAACTGTTGTAGACAGAAGTGGTCAATTTGGGGCAGGATAAGGATGAGATTTTGTCGTAGAAACAATCTGTAGCAGAAAAAAGAAGAGAGGGGTTAAGATGGTGAAGGTTTCTATGGGTAATAGTTTGGTAGTTAGAAGGCAAGGAAGAGGCAGACAAGGAGAGAGTGAAACTAATAATGTAGTGATCAGAGAGAGGAAAAGGAATATTGGAGAGGTTGTGCTGAGTGCATAGGTAGGAGAATATGAGGTCAAGGCAGTTGCCACCAGAGTGAGTAGAAGCGTGTGTCCATTGTTTTAGGCCAAAAGAGGAGGTTAGGCTCAGCAGCTTAAAAGTAGTGGGAGTGTTAAGATTAACAGGGATGTTGAAGTCACCAAGAATGGTTGTTGGAATTTCAGAAGAGACAAAATAGGGTAGCCAGGCAGAGAAGTCATCAAAGAAGCTTGATACCAGTCCAGGGGGCCGATAGATCACAGCAATTTTCAATTAAACCAGAGAAAATAGACAAATACAGTGACCTTCAAATGAGGAGAGGGACAGAGGGGGATGGATGTAGAACCTGAAAAGTGCCTTGAGGGGATATGAGGATTCCAACACCACCTAATTTCTGTCCACTAGGCCTGGGAGAGTGAGTCCACAGGAGGCCACCATAGGAGAGAGCAGCAGGAGAAGAAAGGTGAGATTCTTTGATCCAGGTCTCAGTAATTGCAAGTAAGTTCAGGGAGTTTGTGATAAAAAGGTCATGGACAGTGGTGAGTTTGTTACAAACAGAGTGGGCATACCAAAGGGCACAGGAGAAGGAGAGGCTGGTTTTAGGGTGAAGAGGAATAGAAATGAGATGTGTGGATTGCGGCTGCTATCAGATGATGGGGGGTGCTGGGTATGTTGGCCGAAGGTAAATGATGGTGGTCAAGGATTTGGGAAAATCTCTCCAGAAGTTAAGAGAAGCACAAGGGTGAGAGAGTTGATATGGGAGTGCGACTTATGTGGGGGGACATGTCCCAGTGTCCTGCAGGTTTTATTGTTATATGGGTTCAGAATTGACAGGAGCTGATACGGGCAGTAGTAAGGTGAAGATAGGAGTGAGGATGATATATATAAGCTGTGGGGTGGAGAAGATGGGTGAAAGAGAGAATTTAAGGAGAGAAGATGCAACTGTGAGAAGGAAAAGTAAGAAGTGCATGATACAGAGTGGTGAGATTGAGCGGAAGCCTGGATATGAGAGATGAAAAAGTTTGACGGAGAATCAGGTCACCTGTATCCTGTTTAGTGTTCTGCCAAAGTCTGTTGTGTATTTTCGCTTTGTGCATTTGCTGAAGTGCTGAGCCGAAGTGTAATACTTAATCCAATATGAATACTTTATCCAAGATGATAGTTGGCAATGCAATCCCTGCCTGTGCAAACCTCTGGCTGTGCATCCCCTAGAAAAGGCCTAAATTTATACTGCGTTTGGGTGGGGGGTATTGCCAATTAATTAGTCAGGATTGCATAGGAGGAACACATGGCTAACAGAATGAACTTCTCACATCAAAGGCTGACTACAAGATACAGTAAGAGAGCAGAAGGATCATGGTTATAAAGATAAGAACAGCTCATAATTTAGGTATGGACCAGTTTTTCTCTACCAGGGCTCCACGGAACCCTAGGGTCCCTCGAGAAGTCCCCAGGGGTTCCGCGGCGATCTACCCGTCAATCACAGACAGCTGACGGGTAGATTGACTCTAAGCCAAAATGTAGAGTAGCACGGGAAGCGGTTGTAATAAGACCTCTCTCATAATGCGTTCCTTCTCGCTGGCCCCTTCTTTCCTCCCATCCACCCCAGGTGATGTCACATACAAGCACCTGGGGTGGATGGGAGGAAAGGAGGGGCTGGTGGGAAGGATCGCGTTATGAGAGGTCTTATTACAGCCGCTTCCCCCGCTACTCTACATTTTGGCTTAGAGTCGATCTACCCGTCAGCTGTCTGTGATTGACGGGTAGATCGCCGCGGAACCCCGGGGGACTTCTCGAGGAACCCTAGGGTTCTGTGGAGCCCTGGTAGAGAAACACTGGTCTATACCTAAATTATGAGCTGTTCTTTTCTTTATGACCATGACCCTTCTGCTCTCTTACTGTATTTTGTAGTCAGCCTTTGGTGTGAGAAGTTCATTCTGTTAGCCATGTGTACCTCCTATGCAATCCTGACTAATTAATTGGCAATACTCCCACCCAAACGCAGTATAAATTTAGGCCTTCTCTAGGGGATGCACAGCCAGGGGTTTGCACAGGCAGGGATTGCATTGGCAACTATCATCTTGGATAAAGTATTCATATTGGATAAAGTATTACACTTCGGCTTAGCACTACAGCGAATGCACAAAGCAAAAATATACAACACTGCTACTCTGCATTTGAAACTGTTGCTGTTGCCACTCGTATCCTGTACCCTGCTGCCACCCGTGCCCTGTACCCTGCTGCCACCCATGTCCTGTACTCTGCTGCCACCAGTGCCCTGTACTCTGCTGCCACCTGTGCCCTGTACTCAGGTTTCCTGTGCCCTGCCGTATACCATGTCAAGTACCCTGCAGTATGCCAGTGCCCTGCTGTGTGCCCATGTCATGTACGCTGCTGTATATCTGTACCCTCATGTTTCCTGTGCCCTGCTGTATACTTTGTCCTGTACCCTGCTGAATGCCAGTGCCCTGCTGTGTGCCGTGTCCTGTGCCCTGCTGTGTGGCTTGTGCCCTACACCGCCATGTCCCATGTTGTGTGCCTGTGCCCTGTACCATATTGTGTGTCCTGTACAATGCTGTATACCCTGCTGTGTGCCCTGTACCATATTGTGTGCCCTGTACCATGTTGTATACCCTGCTGTTTACCCTGTACCATATTGTGTACCCTTTATCCTGCTATGTGCCCTGTACCATGTTGTATACCCTTCTGTGTGCCCTGTACCATATTGTGTGCCCTGTACCCTGCTATATGCCCTGCTGTGCCTTGCACCATGTTGTGTACTCTGTGTGCCCTGTACCATGATATGTGCCCTATACCCTCCTGTGTGCCCTGTACTATATTGTGTGCCCTGGTGTGCCTTGTACCATGTTGTGTACCCTGTACTCTGCTGTGTGCCCTGCACCACCCTGTATCATTATCATGTTGTGTGTCCTGTACCCTGCTGTGCCTTGTACCATGTTTTTGGCCCTGTTGTGTGCCCTGTATAATGCTGTGTGACCTGTATAATATCGGGTGCCCTGTACCATGTTGTTTGTGTACCCTGTACCCTGCTATGTGCCCCCCTGTGCCCTGTACCATGCTGTGTGCCCCATGCCCTTCTGTGTGCCTTGTGATATGCCCTGCTGTTCCCCCATGTTCTGCTGTTTACCCCATGGTGTGCACCATGCCCTGCGCCCCTTGATGGGCCCCATTTCCTGCTGTGTGCCCTATGCCCTGCTGAATACCCCGTGTTCTGCTATGTGCCCTATTATGTGCCCAATGTTCTGCTGTGTCCCCCCGTAATTTGCCCTTGTGGTGCCCATAATGTGCCCTGCTGCCCCCCCTGTATTGTGTCCTGACCTCCTGCCCTCTGTACACTGCTTATCTGCAGACACAAACAGCACAAGTCACACATAAAATAGGTAAGTTCTAATTATTTAATGCTATTTCTTAAAATAATTGTTGTCATATCACAGATCGCTAATCACAGCAATGTTCTGTGAGCTGTAGATCTGAACGCTATTTTAGGTGTTCCCTGAGATCTCAAACCTTTTGCCAGGGGTTCCTCGACAGAAAAAAGGTTGAGAAACACTGGTATAGACAATAAGAAAGCAAAATAAACATCACAGAGATATGGACAGAGGTAAAGAATTTGAAGGCAGCATAGAGCACCAAAATCACATACACAGAAATAGCAAGCAGATCCCAGTTTCAATTAAAGGTGGGAAGATGTGGTTGAGCCGACACATACACAGAAATAGCAAGCAAATCCCAGTTTCAATTAAGATGTGATTGAGCTGACCCATACACAGAAATAGCAAGCAGATGCCAATTTCAATTAAAGGTGGAAGATGTGGTTGAGCTGACACATACTGTACCTGTGGAGGGGTAGCGAAGAGTTGTGTTAGTGCTGAGCCGAAGTGTAATACTTAATCCAATATGAATACTTTATCCAAGATGATAGTTGCCAATGCAATCCCTGCCTGTGCAAACCCCTGTGTAATAAAAATAAATGAGATAACCTGTGTGACTGTGAGACCAATATAATCGGCCCAGATTGCAAACACATCTCCCAGATTTGATCATTTATCTCTCCTAAAACCTGTGTCCATCCCCTTCTACACGGCAAAGTCGCTTGTATAGATGATAGTACGATTGAGTAGATATGAAGTATCAGGCCCTTTTTCTCTTGTCCGTAAAAGATATCCCTCAACAAGGGATGACTCGAAAGTGTAGATATGCAACCCTGGGCTTGGAAAGCATGTCTCAATTGTAGGTACATATAAAATTGTTGTCTAGGTAGGCTAAATTCTGCTTGAAGGTCCATAAAGGATTTAAGTATGTCCTTGGGAGTTTACAGCCACTTTAATGAGCATTGAGACCTTCTTGCAATGCCCAAACTCTGTAGGACATTTTTCAGCACAGAATACTCTCCCAAAGATGCTCCACACAAGCAGCCATCTCCCTGCCCTGCTTCTCCTAGATGCACGCTCCAGCAAGCAGATAAAATTCCCTAGGCCCCTGTGTGGAGCAAGACCCAAAAACAGTGCAATTTTCATCAGGAAAAAGCCAGGAGTGAAAAAGAGACTGTTCTGAAAGTTTACATCAAATATTTATCATCTTCCCTTACTGGACCAAAACCCCTACGCTGGCCATTAAGGTTTTTTTTTGTTGTTTCTGTCTGAATGAAAAGGATGGAGGAATCCCACCTGCCAGTACATTGTATTCTGACAGTGGGATTTTCTAACGATTGACTTTTGCTGAACCAGCCACACACAGACTGAAATTTGTCCAGTCCCTGCTGAACTGGCCAAATGTCAATTTATCCATGGCCATCTTTAGTGATTGGCTGAAGTAGATAAATATTCATAATTCATACAACTCAACAGCGGTGGGCAGTTTCCGGAGCTCAGGAGAAATTTACCTAGCACAGAAAAGCTCAGTCTTTCTACAATCTAGTTGTAAAAAAACTCTTCAATTTAGTTAGGGACACTCTAGCTTAAGGCCCTAAGTCCCTACACATAAAACCCTAATCAGAGAAGTCCATTCTACGTACCTTCTCTAGTCCTTGCAATCTGTGATAATGTATTCATATATTACAGAAAGCTTAGTCATTGATGTGGTGACTTTTTAGCCAAATGAAATTATTATTTGTGTGGCTCCTCTGAAGTTTTTTTCGTGCATAAAACTTTCAAAAAGAACAATTATGAATCAGCTCTTCAGTCCAAAAAAATCTGTTGAATTAACTGCTGATATCTTTAAGCAGACTTAACAGCATTTGTCATTGAAGAAATTGAGGTCAATCAGCTGTCACTGAAACAACGTTTCTTAAACAATCCTTTAACATTTAAATAGCACTTAAAAACATACAATCTGGAAAATTATATAATGAAAAATCATATAGGCCGTCTGCAATACCCTGGCTTTCTTAAAGGAAAAGTACAGCCAAAGCCCCCTCCACAGCCCAGCGCTCCAGTGAGGGGGGGGGGGGGCAAACCAGAGAGTGGAGACTGACATTCACCAGCTCTCTGCTCAGGGAGCTCTGAGAACAGAGCGATCAGTGGTGTTAGATCGATTGGTTCTCGGTCTTAGAGTCGGCAAGGGACAGATAGGCAAGTATGATTCCAAAAAAAAAAACTCCCATACTTCTCTTATAAGGTCTCATGCACACTGTACATTATATAAAAATACCAGTAGTGCTAGCTGTATAAAGCTGTAGCTTTACAGTGAGTTTTGTAATGTTTTTGCAGTTGCGATTTTCAGTGTTTTTTTATCTGTAGGGTTTGTTAGCGTTTTTTTAGCAAAAGCTCATGGCTCAAAAACGCTGATGAAAGGCAGAATAGCTGCGTTTTTAAGCTTTTATCAGAGTTAGATCATTTTTACAGCTGAAAAACTCCTCTTAAAACCCACTAGTTCTGGGTTTTTTTTCCAGCCCGAAAACACCCCTGCCAAAAACTGCTGATTCAAAAAGTACAGATGGGGTCAACTTAAGACCCCTTTCACACTGGGGCTGCTTTGCAGGCTGCAAAGCGCCCTGAAACAGCCGCTGCTGTCTGAGGGCTTCCACACTGGAGCGGTGCGCTGGCAGGACGCTCAAAAAAGTTCTGCTAGCAGCATCTTTGGAGCGGTGAAGGAGCCATGTATACATGGCTCCTTCACCGCTCCTGCCCATTGAAATCAATGGGGCAGCTCAGCTATACCACTGCTGTAGCAGCACTTTGCGTGTTTTTTAACCCTTTCTAGGCCACTATCAGGGGTTAAAACTGCCCAGCTAGCGGGCGAATAGCGCCATTAAAACAATGGTAAAGCGGCACTAAAAGTAGCGCCACTTTACCGCTGACGCCGGGGCGCCGGCAGTGTGAAGGAAAGGTGTCTAATGGCGCGTACACATGACCGGACTAGGTCCGACGGTCTCCCAGACGAACTTTCGGTGGAGGTCCGACGGACTTTCTGAATGACGGATTCAAACGTGATGACGTACGACCGGACTAGAATAAGGAAGTTCATAGCCAGTAGCCAATAGCTGTCCTAGCATCGTTTTTTTATCCGTCGGACTAGCATACAGACAAATGGATTTTTTGACAGGACTCGAAACATATTTTAAATCTAAAGTCCATCTGATTTTTCGACATTAAAGGTCCGATGAAGTCCACACACAATCAAATTGTCCGTCAGACCTAGTCTGTCGAAAAGTCCGGTTGTATGTACGCGGCATAACAGTTAAAGCGGGGTTCCACCGCCGTTTTTTTTTTTCGCATTAATCTGTAAAATTAACTATTCTAAATACTTTACTTACTTTTAAATGCTGTCCGAGTCTCTTGCAGCTGTTTTTCTTTCTTCTAAACTTATTAGGAAAACGTCTCCAGGCGTTTTCCATTTTGCCTGTGGGCATGTGAAGCCCACAGGCATTGTCTTCCGGGGCACAGTCCTCCTAAACTCCCATCATGCACCGCCCGTAAGATCTGCGATCTTGTGCATGCGCAGATCAATCCGCTCGAGCGCTGACAACTCAGGTCGCGCGAGATCTCGAGCCTGGGCGCCGCACAGACTCCTGGGAAATAAAAACAACGATCCCAGGAGCCCCTGCGGCCGACAGGAAGAATTGACCTGCCGCTGAAGCCCCGCCCATTTCCGCAGCGGCTCCGCCCCTTTCCGGAATCTCCAGAGACAGAAAATTTGAAAGAAGAAGAAAACAGAAGAAGACAGCAGAAAGGTAAGGGGGATATCTAGCGATTAGGGAAGGGGGGATCACATAGACATAGGACTGTTAATTAGGGTGGACCTCCGCTTTAAGCAACAAGCATTTTCAGAAGATTAGCTGTGTCTCAGTCAATGAGGAAAGAGAGACTCGGGGAGGCTGAGGCTTCCGTGCACATTGCTGGATTGAGCGGGGGTGAGTATTAGGGGGGCAGTGGGAGGGGGGGCAACACACAGAAGTTTTAATGCATGAAGGTAATTAACCTTCTGGTTTCAGTATTTTGAACCTCTGATCTGGAACAATCTTAATAACTTCTGACTTTTCTGAGAGTTTTAAGATGAAAAAAAAAAATTTTTTTGGGGAAGTTAATAAGATAAATAATGAATGCCCACAGTTCTGCCATAGGGGGTTTACTATCATGGCAAATTCCCCTTAAAAAAAAAAAAAAAAAAAAAGGATAGCAGTTGTCTGAATTACAGTCCACTAAGCACTGTATGCTCATGAAGATGGCAGCTGCTACATTAGGCTTGTAACAGGTTCAGTTCATGGATTTAACAGTCAAATATGTGGAAGAATAAAAAATAATCTAGGAAATTACGCCTTCTGCAAATATCATAGCTGTGAGCAGTGGGGGGTGTGCATAGACACAGCATGGTTTTCAGTGACTCCTGATGACAGGTTTGCTTTAATCACTTCCGCTTCTGGACCAGAGCAATTTGTGTGGTCTTGTTTGTTTGACCTTAAAGTGGAAGTAAACCCACTTTTTTAACTTTTACCTACAGGAAAGCCTATAATAAGGCTTACCTGTAGGTAAAAAAAATATCTCCTAAACCTGTACGGTTTAGGAGATATTCCCCTCGGTATGCGCCGCTGACTGCAGCGGCGCATGCGCACAAGGGGGTTCTCTCCGCGAAAATCCGGCAGCGCTCGTCCGGCCGGATTTAAATCTCCCGCGCGCATGCGCGGGAGTGACGATATCGCGGCTCCGGCCACTCACAGCGCCGGAGCCGCGATACCCGGAAGAGACGCCGAGGGAGCATGTCGGCTTCCTCGGCGTGGATCGGGCGAGATGTCGGGGCCTCGTTCTAAGGTAAGTATTTCATAATGAGCTAGTATGCGGTGCATACTAGCTCATTATGCCTTTTGCTTTGCAGGTTTTAAAAAAAAAAAAAAAAAAAATGCGGGTTTACTACCGCTTTAAGTTGGTCATTACTTATGATAACCAATATGATTTTATTTTCTATTGACAGATTTATAAACAAAGACATAAGCATACATAAAGAATAAATGTTTTAATAAACATTTATTTATTTATTTATTTTCCCCAGAGTTACATTGTAGTGTGGTTTGGTGACATAGTTTATAGGCACTACATCCCTGGATAGACATTTATGTACAAGTGATATTCTGGGGAATTTTAGCAGTGGCAAAAAAATAGAATAAGAGAATATAGAATATATTATATTGATTTTTTTTTTACATTTTATTGGTACACCATTAAAAGTTTTGATACATTAAAATCCAGCAACTTGTCTTTTACATTGTCATAAATGGTCTATTTACAGACAATTGGTGATGTGGTATCTGTTCCAGACATGTTTCACTACTTCATCAAGGGTTTTGAAAACCACTGTTAATGTAGTTGCTATATCCAAAAACAAAACATTGTGATAGATTACAAATATTACATACAAAGAAAAAAAAACCCTATTTAATATTATTCACTCTGTCCAGCCATTTCAATGCTTACCCAATAAACCTCCTAATATCGCCAACAGTGCCGACTGCAAGATGCAAAAAGAAAAAAGTGGAGACACACCAAGACAATGCTTCGGCACACAATTAATTGGAAATGTAATATTAATCCATGACCAGTGAACATAAAACACCTGCTAGTGACACATAAAAAGCTTAAAGTGGAACTTCAGTAATTTTTAAAATGGTTGCAGCCAGACTCAGTGGAGGGAGATTTCTGCAGCATATTTGGCAATTACAGAATCACAGTATATATAAAATAATATGTTTTTATTACAAATGAGCAGTTCCTACTAGCTTATGAGCATACTCACACAATATGTTGCTAATGCGAGTTTAACCCCTTCAGGTCTTAGTCTTTTTCTGACATTTGTTGCTTACACTTTAAAATCCTTACTTTTTGCTACAAAATTACTTAGAACCCCCAAACATTATATATATATATTTTTTAGCAGGGACCTTAAAGTATAAAATCGTTGCAATATTTAATGTCACAATGTATTTGCACAGCGGTCTTTCAAATGCAATTTTGTTGGAAGAAATACACTTTCATGAATTAATAAAAACAAAAAACAGTGAAGTTAGCCCAACTTTTTTGTATGTGAAAGATGAAGTTATGCCGAGTAAATAGATAATCTAACATGTCATGCTTTCAAATTGCATGTACTCGTGGAATGGCGACAAAGTACGGTACTTAAAAATCTCCATAGGCAACTCTTTAAACATGTATACAGTTTACCAGTTTAGCGCAACAGAGAAGGTCTTGTGCTAGAATTATTGCTCTCACTCTACTGATTGCAGCGATACCTCACATGTGTGGTTTGAAAACTGTTTATATTTGTGAGCACGACTTGCGTATGCATTTTTTTTTCATTATTTATTTTATTTTTATTTTTTTTCTACACTGTCCCTTTAAAAAAAAAAATTCTGATCACTGACAGTGATAGGCAGTGACAGGTACCCTTTATGGAGAGATCCCCAAATCCCTCTTTTGCGCTTAAAAGCATTCAAAAAGCCAAATTTGGCAGGAGCCAAATAGCACACATCTTCTCAAGAATACCCAGCTACTGTGGGCAGCCCCTACCCAATTGTTATCAGCGTACTACATTTCCAGTGGGATAACCCTTTGTTCTTGGATCCCTCTAGTGATGCACGTATGTTATCAGAGCTACAATGGACTTTACTGAGAGAGATGCCGTTTAAGAGGACAATCACATTTATGTTGAATCTAGTTTATTAAAGTTTTGAATGTTATTAGGAGACAACTGAGTACATATCGAAAATTAACAATTGCAAGGGCAATCACACTTATGCCCTGTACACACGGTCGGAAATTACGATGGAAAAGGTCCGATCGGATTATATTGTCAGAAAATCCGATTGTGTGTGGGCTCAATCGGACATTTTCCGTCGGAAATTCTGATGGAAAAAATTTGAGAGCAGGATCTCGAATTTTCCGACAACAAAATCTGATCGGACTTTTTCCGATCGTTTGTAGAGAATTCTGATTGGACAAAGTGCCACGCATGCTCAGATCAAATTACGAGACCAAAGCTATTAGCTACTAGCCTCGACGTAGTCCCGTCATAACGAACAAAAGTCATCACGTTCGGAACGATCGGATTTTCCGTCAACTTTGTCCGACCGTGTGTATGCAACACCAGTTTCGGACAAAATTCGTCAGAAAAAATCAGATGGATTTTGTGGTCGGAATGTCCGACCGTGTGTACGGGGGTTTAGTTGTGTTCAACTCTTTTACTGAAGTAGTGATTCTATACTTGTCTCTCTGTTGTTATAGAGTCTTAACCACTTAAGCCCCGGACCAATTTGCAGCCAAAGGACCAGGCCCCTTTTTGCGATTCGGCACTGCGTCACTTTAACTGACAATTGCGCGGTCGTGCGACGTGGCTCCCAAACAAAATTGGCGTCCTTTTTTCCCCACAAATAGAGCTTTATTTGGGTGGTATTTGATCACCTCTGCGTTTTTTACTTTTTGCGCTATAAACAAAAATAGAGCGGCAATTTTGAAAAAAATGCAATATTTTTTACTTTTTGCTATAATAAATATCCCCAAAAAATATATAAAAATGTTTTTTTCCTCAGTTTAGGCTGATACGTATTCTTCTACACATTTTTGGTAAAAAAAATCGCAATTAGCGATTATTGATTGGTTTGCACAAAAGTTATAGTGTTTACAAAATAGGGGATAGTTTTATAGCATTTTTGTTAATATTTTTTTTTTACTAGTAATGGCGGCGATCAGCGATTTTTATTGTGTCTGCGACATTATGGCGGACACATCGGACATTTTTGACACATTTTTGGGACCATTGTCAGATATACAGAAATCAATGCTATTTAAATGCCTTGATTCCTGTGTAAATGACACTGGCAGTGAAGGAGTTAACCACTAGGGGGCAGTGTAGTGTTATGTATGACGTTATGTGTTTTTTTTTATCGTAGGGGGTCGTGGCCTGGCATGTGATGTCACTGATCGTCCTTCCCTATAAAAGGGAAGAGACGATCGTGACAGCCACACAGGGAAGCATGGGGAGAGGTTTGTTTACACAGACCTCTCCTCGTTCTTCAGCTCTGTGACCCGATCACGGGACACCAGCGGCGATCGGGTCGACTGGTCCACTCCCGACCCACAGCTGGGCACTTAAAGAATCACGTACATCTACGCCCAGCCGTGCCATTCTGCTGAAATACATAGGCATGAGGCGGTCCTTAAGTGGTTAAGCTGGATACACACTATACAATTTTTTTTAGACTTTTTCTTTTAGATTTACCAAAACCATATAATATGAGGTCAAACCTCAACAGTTTCAATTTGTATACAATCAGGGAGGCCTTTGTACTACATGGTTTTGGTAACTCTAAGGCCGCGTACACACGCGCGGACTGTTCGCCCAACTTTGTCCATCAAACAGTTTCAGCAAACAGTCCGCTCAAAATTAGCATGGACGGACATGGCCACACACGACGAACGAACAGTTTGCTGAAACCGTACGCGATGACGTGAACGGCACGTACGACGGGACGAAAAATACGACGTCCTATACACTGCATTATAACTTTCGGCGTGTAAATCCTTTCTGAGCATGCGCGGAACTTAGTTTGACGAACAAGCCTACACATGAGGGGACTGTTCGCTGAAACAAAGTTTCAGCGGACAGTTTTTCGGAAATTCCGAAAAACCTTGTTCAGCGGACTGTTCGCTGAAACTGTCCGCTGAAAGCCCACACACGAGCGGACTGTCCGCCGAAACACTGTTCAGCGGACAAAGTTGGGCGAACAGTCCCCGCGTGTGTACGCGGCCTAAAGGAAATTGGACAACAAACCTTGTATAGTGTGTATCCCGCTTTATAGAGACTATGGTGTGATGCAGCCATGTAACCCTAATGGATTCACTTAGACATTGCGTTGAAGAGTCCATGTTTGTGTAGCTTTCATAATCAGATTCTTCAGTGTATGCACATTTTTTTCCATCTTGAACCTGTTTTGCATTGTTGCTTTTACAGTTTCTCTATGTCTGATCATTTGGCTGATTACCTCTTATGCTAAGTACTGGGTAATTTGTTCTCGGCTGGTCAAAGAAGCATTAGGGGAGCGAAGGTAAGATGATTATATGCTGCTTTGGAGCTAGAATCTAAGTAACCTTTTACCATGTATGGGAAAATCACATATTTGCTTTAAAAATCAGGACAGACATAGAAAACTAATTATTTCTAAGTATTTAATTGAGAAGATCTGCTAGTTTTCTAGCCCCCTCAACTTTAAAATCTGTAAAAAAATTATATTTACAAACCCAATTAGCTCAGTAGATGCCAATAGCATGATTAATAACTAAAGATGATTATCTTGTTTAGACTGGAGATGGCTGGTTGCTTTGGGGCTGGGCATTATCTGTTGCACAGCATCACTCTTTTGGACTGTCTGTCCCATGTTTAGGGGCTTTTGTCTATATGTATGCAAAACCCACTTGAAGCAGGTCAACTGCAAGTCAAATGCACCTCTAAAAAATTCAGAATGACCCCAGAAGCATCTCAAACCAAAGCCATCTCAAACTAGCCTATCTTAAGTAGCCTATCTTAAATTGTAAGAATGGTCAATTAATAGATTTTTTTTTTTTTTAATCTTTAGGCCCTTGTACACACGGTTGGACATTCCGACGGAAAATGTCCGATCGGACCGCGTTGTCGGATAATCCGACTGTGTGTGGGCTCCATCGGACTGTTTCCATCGGAATATCCGACGGACAAAGCTTTAGAGCTGGACTATAAAACTTTCCGACAACATGATCCGATCGGACTTTGTCCGATTGTGTGTAGAGAATTCCGATCGGACAAAGTGCCACGCATGCTCAGATCAAATTCCTAGATCACGTTATGCATGATCGGATTTTCCGACAACTTTGTCCGACCATGTGTATGCAACACAAGTTTCGGACAAAATCCGACGGATTTTGTTGTGGGAATGTCCAACATGTGTCTGTACAAGGGCTAAGACTTCCTACACACTTCGACCCCTTTCACATGGCTGTATTCTGTTCTTTGTCAGCAGGGGATCTGTAAACAGATCTCTTGCTGAGTTGAACCAGAATGGAACAAATGCAACTCTTGTGACACCAGTGTCCATTCTGATTTTTCCTTTCTCTCTCATGATGGAAAAAATACAGACCCATGCAATCTCAAGCCGCCGGTCACGGCACGGGCCCTGAAGAAATGGCACGGGTGGCCGTTTCTTCATGATGTAATAGCCGGAGTTTACAGTAAATTTCTCCTAAACGGTGCAAGTTTAGGAAATATTTACACTACCTATAGGTAAGTCTTATTATAGGCTTACCTATAGGTAAAAACAAAATAGGGGAGTTTACTTCCTCTTTTTTTTTTATATGTACAACATTTACAGAT
Organism: Lithobates pipiens; assembly: GCF_037356315.1. NCBI lineage: Eukaryota > Metazoa > Chordata > Amphibia > Anura > Ranidae > Lithobates > Lithobates pipiens. The sequence continues at coordinate 117,429,932 of NW_027507718.1, read as the reverse complement.
AGAACTATAAATCACCAGTTCTTTATTTTAATAGGTGAGGTAAGAAGCTGCTTTTGCATATTTCTATGATGGAGAGAATTGGATCTCTCATGGCTGTTCACGCTCACTTTGGACATTACTGTCATATTCAGATCACCAACATCAAAAGAAACAAGAGAATTATATTTTCTTGTCTGATTCATCTTGGGCTGTTATACACATGTATTAGCCTTCCTTTCGGAAGTCTAAATAAAGCCCAAAAACATTTTTCTAGCTTCAAAAAGCTTTTGATCAGGCAGCAGGTGCCAAGAAGTCAGAATCCTTCTAATAAGATATATGCATGGAGAGAGAGAGAGAGGGGGGAAGATGTGTGTTAATTATATACCGTATTCAATTTCCAGGCATCACATAGTGATAAACGGAGAAAGGAAGCAGTTTCCATTCAGCTATCTCTGGCTGAGAGACAGGGCTCTGCATGTGAGCGGCGAAGGAGGGGGGTCCAGCTACCCATGTATATTTAGAGGGAGAAAAACCTGTTTAATATGCATACTATGTGACATCTGCTGCATCACAGTATGGTTATTAGGAAACTTTGTGAAATACAGTATTGTCTTCTTAAACAGCAGGTATTTACATATCATCACTCCTCGCCAATCTAAAAAAGGGGTAAGGGATTCATTTCCCAGTGAAAGCAAAAGCACACATTATACTAAACAGCCATCCTACATAGGAATGAGTAAATCATGATTTGTGGTTAATCCAGTCTTAAATTATTTTTCAAAATCAATCTAAATTGCTCTGCTGTTGCATGCTTGTTAAGGTGAGCGCCATGCTTATTCACATTGTCAAGATCTCTGTCTAACCAACAAAATGTCTTTCCTGCCCACAGCTGCAGGCAGTCAGCATAGGTGATGTGACATTTATGAACAATCCACTGTATAAAAGTTTGGGCACAAAAACTGGTTAGCAATGCAGGAGAATGTATAAAGGTACCAAGGGTAGAGGCCTTGTTGTGGAAAACCAACATTTGAGTTTTAACATAGGTGATACATAGGTGATACTGCATCTATGGCCTCATTCACACCTGAGCGCTTTGAAGCTCAAAAACATTCAACATCCAAAATCCCATAGTTTTCAGTTGTGTCTGTTCACACATGAGCATAGCTTGAGGCTTTTGAGTTACAAGCTTAAAGCGTTACTAAACCCACAACAGTAAAATCAGTCTGTATATGCAGTAAAGCATGCTTGTTATACTTACTGGGAACCTAAGGGGTTAATTGTCCGCATTGTGTAAAAATGTTGTTTAATCCTGTCTTCTCTGATCCTCCCCTTCTTCCACATTCCCCAAACCATCTCCTGATAGAACAGATCCTTGGGGCACTCACTCTACACATGCTCAGTTTGGTGTGTATTGCTAGAGAGTTTTATTAACATTTTTTGGGAGGGTGTATTTGGCCCTGTGCCGATCAATCAGCGCTGTCCAGACAGAGGGTCTGGGGTCCTGCAGCCTCATAGGATAGTCAGAGAAGAATGAAAATTCCTCCTAAAAGCTTTAACCAGTGCTCAGCCAGACACTAATAGAAGTCACAAGACTGCTCTATACTGTATTGTCAATTGGAAAAGGTATTTAGCCATTTATATTTACTGAAATAATTGCATTTCCATGTTCTGTGTACTGTGGGAAATCAGATATAGTGAATGCAGGGTCCTGGGTTTAGTAACACTTTAAAGGATAACCTTTCGTAACATGTTATATGTTACACCCTTTATTAGGATGTGGCATGATATTTCTTGCCAAACATTTTTTATTTTTTTATTATTGGAGTTGTAAAACCTCATAGTTTTTCATTATATGGCCCCCTTTTTCATACCTGAACCGATCATTCCAGCGATGGGGACGAGCACAGCAGCTCCAGGTGCACCCTGCTAACCCCTGCACCCCAAATCTCCCCCATCCTCTCCAATCCAACCCTCCACCCCTTTAACTCTACCTGCCTCCTCTGCTCATCTTTGCATCCACCTTTCTTACCTACATCCCTTCCTTGCCCACCTGTGCACCCCAAACTGTAATTCCTTCTCTGCCTACCTCTGCACACCCCACACTAACCCCCCCTCCCAATATGCTTACCTTTTATAGAACAGGCTGATGTTAGACTGAATGACTACAGTTGCATGCAGGACTTTCAAGCATGTCCCTTTTATCTCCCCAGTGAGCAGCATTCAGTATAGGTGATGGTGGATATGACCTCCGTGGGCATGATATACATATGAATACCACCTCTATATACATATGAATGCAGCCACTATTTACGTATAAATGCTGGTTATTTATATGTAAACACAGGGTCTGCAGGTCAGTCATCTGTACACAACAATAGGGCATTGCTGCGCAGCATTAGTAGAAGCACTTCACACTGAGATATCGGGACACAGCACAGGACTAAAACTTCAATGGAAAAGGGAATTTAAACCAGGATAGTTGGCAAGTATGAGGTAGCTGCTTTGGACCCCACAACAATGAAAGTGCCCAGGGCAGCTGCCCCTTTTGCCCTGCCTTAAAGACGACCCTGCTTACTGTAGACACAAAGGAAAAAACTGCACTGCTCCAAGCCCCTGCTGTATTCCTCTGGTCAGCCTCAACCCTGGGTGCTGACTTTAACAGCTCATCGTTCTCAGCATAAATGGCAAAAACAAAGAACAAAACCACACTTTCATAAATTCTCAGTATGAAGCTTAATCAAAGCAGTTTTGGCTTCTAAAATAGTCCCTGTTCTGAGCCACAGTACTCCGGCATTATTCATCCCAAATGTTCTTTTCTGTGGAGGAACCTGTACGAATGAGTTCAATTGGGGTTCAACACTTCAGAGGGTGTGACTTAGGTCAGAGACTATTTTTAAAAAGGAAAGAAAAAGAGCAGCGCCGCTCTAAGCGTATTAACTTTGTAAACAACAGCTTTAATTTACTTTAAGATGCACTCACATTATGTCAGTGATAATCAGGCATTGGATTGTGGTGTGGTTGAAGACTATTTTAAAAGCCAACTGCATTGATTAAACTTCATGGTGAGACTTTATAGAAGCGTCACTTTTTTCTTTGTTTTTGCCACTCCTGGGAGATGTGATGTGATTCCAGGCTAGAATGGTGGAATAGAGTGGGGCCAAAAAAAAAATGTAAAAGATAGCTGAATTAGTCATAGACTGGAGACACATCACATAAGACTGCTAGAGATCACTGGTATTACAACTCCTTTACAAATCAGTGCTAGCTCTTTTGTGCTTTCTATAGTCGTATTTTTTTTTTTATATATATTTCTATACACGAGACACATTTTCAAGGATCAGAGGGCAAAACATAAACGGAGGATAGGGAACAGACGGAATGGGGAAAACAATGAATATTGCATGAAAGTAATAACCTATTTAACTCTCACAGGGACTTTTTCATCAAGTCTGCCTGTGCGTTTTTCAGGTGGACCTGACCGGAAGCTCCATGCATCCCTATGAACAGTCGGATGTAAACACACTTGTGTCTGTTTACACCTGACTACTTCCGAGTCCATCCAAAAAAAAACCACAGACAAGGACTACCTCATTTTTCATTTTTGCTGGTGATTGGAGCAGACTCAGCCCCATGTGAAAGGAGCCTAAATAATCAGTTTCCTTTATTAGAACCCAAGCACGTAAGTAAGGAATACACAGACAACTGTTTACAAGCCCACCGAGGGCCACACAATAAGTGCCAAAGGGTTGCAGGTTGGGCACCAGGACAATTAAAGTAAATTTGAAATTGTCTTTTAATAGGTCATCGGTCTGGTGTCAGACTAGGTTTAACTTGTAATATACTGTCACGTTTGAAGATTCAGTTTGGTTTCAAACTACTTTAGATTCTCAAAACTAGCATTAACCATATGGCTGCGACAGATCTGCTCTGCTGTACTGTAAGCACATTACTTTGTATGTTTTGTTTGTAGCTGTTCACTGAAAATGTAGATAATCTTGTCTATCTATTCTGGTAACACTCAACTATGTTTATTTGGACCTAGCCTTAAATCCCCCTACAGCTCACATAGTATGTCAGTAAATCTAAGAAACAACAGATACACATTGTTCCTCTTCATCTAACCTTTACAGAGATGCTCCAAATAACTCTGGGTATCGGTGAGGCAGTTTCCCTGGTAACTCTATAATTACCACATACAATCATGCAGATGACAATTGCAGTGGCAAGGGAGAGCTCCCTGAGGTGTATTGCTACATCTGTATCTTTATCTGTCTACCTACATGTTATACTGCACAGACATGCATATGGTGCACATGGCCATATAGATAGGTAGCAGATGTGACAAGCAGCCTAATTTGAGAGGATGCTGAAGTTACAGTTGATTGTACAATGTTACAGTGAAAAGACCTCAGCAGGAGAGAAATATAGAGAAAATTAGGTCAGGCCATTAACACGGACATACTAACTTCACAGGTTTTTTTGCTTTTTTTTGGAAGAAGAAATCTATGATGGATGGTAATAAGTGTAGCTGTAATCATTTGAGTTTAAAGTTAGAAATAATTAGGAAGCAAAAAAAGTGTCATCTACAAACTACAAGTTGTTGGTCATTATGTATGCTTACTGGGGTTTTACTCCTGAGCAACATACTAAATAATGGTCACCTTGGTTACATTTGTCCTCTTTTTGCAGGACAGTTCCTTTATTTTGCAAATTGTCTGTCATATACCTGTACGAGGAACCTGAGATTATGAGGATGGTCCCGTAGACTATTGCCGTTGTGAAGCTGGGACAGGGGCTGCAAGAGCAATGGAAGGGTACTAATGCCAGAAAGCTGGCACTGAAGATCTGAAGTTGGAAGTGCTAATATCAAAAAAGCCGAAAGACACCGGAGAGGGCACCCAGAATATACAAAGTTCAGTAGTGAGCAGAACCAGGTCACAATCCGAGTTCTGTAACAGTCGAGCAAGAAGGCACCAAATTGTGAACAGGATCAAGGTCAGGGATGAGCAGGGGTTGGCAATGTGCTGGCAGTGAGGTACAGAATTGGTAGGCAAAATCTTGGTTGGAAGTCCAGGTCAGGGTCAGCTAGGCAGCAAACATAGAAAGCTGGGTCAATAACCGGATTAAGCAGGTTCAGGATAAAAAAAAAAAACACAGGAACTCAAGCTGAAAGACCAGTCTGCAATGATCTCATGCAGGGCCTGGGTTAAACAAGCCCATTCACTATGCACCAGTATCTGTGGTGGACATGCTCATAAATTCACATGCACGGTGTGGATGCTTGTACATTTATGCACGCATCATTGCATGTTTAGTTAGGCCCCTATGCTTAAAAACATGTTAATGTGCATAAGTAGACAGGCACTGGCAAAAAAAAAAATTGTTCGTTTTTGTGTTAGTTTCATTTGTTTCTTGTTTTTTTTTCCGTAAATTTGGAATTTGGAAATCCGGAAATTTGGAAATTTTAAAATCTGAAAATAAGAAAGAAAATCTGAAAATTCTAAATAATAACTAACTAATAATAACTAACTATTAATTAAATGTGGCTGTTATTGAATGTAACGAATACGAATTTATCTGAAGTTACAAATTATCAGAAATAATGAATGCCACATTGAAACAAATGGAACGGAACAAATTAATCATAAATAATAATAATAAAAGGTAATTTTTTATGTTCCATTGTTTAGATATGGCATTAGTTATTTCGGATAAATTAGTATTCGTTACATTCACTAACAGCCAAATTTGAAAGGAAATTCCAAAACCTATGATTTAATAGTTTAATTAAATTTATTATTAGTTAGTTATTATTTCAGATTTTCGAATTTTTGGGTTTTCTAGTTTTCTGATTTTCATTCTTATTTTTGGATTTTTGTTCTTTTGCATTTTCAGATTTTTTTTCTGCATCACTATTATAAGGAACAATAATATAATGACCCCCCATGACAAAGTCGAAGAGATGAGATGAAACATATGTCCTGGTGTGACTGTATGGCAACCAGAATAATCACATTAACATTGTGAGAGCGCTTGGCATTTCCCTGGAAGGTGGTGAGACTGAAGGGGATCTCTTGATTATGTTATAAGCTATGCAATGTTTTCATACAAGATGTTTTACATGTGAGTGGACTGGGTACTGGTTTTTAGATTAAAGATCGTGCTTTGACAATATTACACTAGTGGAGCCTTTCTTTTTTTATGTACCCTTGGATGTGTACCATCACTACAGGAACTGAGGAGAAGGGGATTGGCTTACTAAGGAATGTTCCTACAATTTAGAGAGTCACCATCTGATGTGACACACTGTCAGAAACCATGAATCAGGCTGAGACAGAAGTACAGTTAAATCACACTTGTTTAATACAGGCATACCCCACTTTTAAGTACACAATGGGGTTTATTTACTAAAGCTGAAAAGTGCAAAATCAGGCTCACTTCTGCAAAGAAACCAATGAGCTTCCAGGTTTTATTACCAAACCTTAATTAAACAAGCTGCGGTTTGAAGCTCATTGGTTTCTATGCAGAAGTGAGCCTGATTTTGAAGTTTTCAGCTTTGGTAAATAAACCCCATTGTGTACTTAAAAGTGGGGTATGCCTGTAATAATACAAAAAGGTAAACAGAGTAAACATAGTCAAAACATAGCCATAGTTCAGGAACCGGAACGGATAGTCAGACAAGCCAAAACGTCAGGGAGACAGAGAGGAGCGTAGTAGAACAGCAAGCAGGATCTGGAGCCAGAAGGAATGTTAGCCAAGAAAGTCTTTAACAGGAACATAGGAGAGCGTCTCTAGAGATGTGACCAAGGCGGAGGCAGAGATCATCTGGACTGCACAGCTAAAGTAGGTAGGACTGACAAGCAGGATATCATCAACAGGTGAGTCACTGTGGAGAGATAAAAGCTGGTAATTAACTGACAGCTGAGCGGCCAGCTTTGAGAAGGAAGGGCTGAGCCCAGCCCTGACACACACAGGGTGGTGGATCCCTTATGGTGTTCTTTTCCTAATTAGGGCAGCACTGGGAATTTTTTATATATTTTTTTCTTGGATAAAGAGGACTGTTATAGGACTTTACTTTCTGTTTTTTTTTCGATCTTCATAGAATATGGAAGTGCCAGAACTACCAGGGTCATAGCAGTCATGCTTGCTACTGGGCCCTGGAATTCCGCCAATGTGGTGGGGGGGGGGGGGGCAAAGCCTGGAATATGGCTCCATGGTAGCTGGCTACAATTTTGAGCTGAGAGTGTCTATTACACTCTCTGTCACACTGCCCAGCCCCAGACCCAGCATTGACAGCCCACCCCCCCTCGCACATAGAGGAGAGAAAAGAGATAGAGAGACTAGGATCTGCTCCTCCTGCCCCTCCCCCCTGTGTGTCCCCACAGCCCTGCCCATGTTCCAATCCCTGGCAGCTCCATGCCCCCTGCAAAATCCACCAGCCTGCAGCTAGATAGTGGAGGAAAGGCCAGTTTGTACCATGTATGCCCTAACCCTCCACAGGGGATCCACAGCTCTCCAGGACAGCATTCCTTCTCTCAGTGATTGAAAACAAAGCAGCACACAGGTGAGTCAGTCATTGAAGGGACTGAATAGAGAGCGTTGTCACCTCCAGAGCCCCTGGGGTTTCCCTGGTGGGGTGCACTACAAGCCCCAGCATGCTCTACCAGCCTATGTGCATGTATAGCTCAGGCTAGTAGGCCTTGCTTGCTGACCACAGTGGTGGAACTCCAGGGCCCAAGCCTCCATCTATGGTGAGTGAAGCTTCCCTCCCTTTGTCTCTTATCTCACCAGCCTCTGAGCACACTAATGTAGGGGAGAGCTCTGTGGACTGTATTGTAACTGGGGACTCTGATGTAAGTGGGGGCTTTGGTGAGCAGAGACCCCTTTACATCAGGATTCCCAGAGCACCTCTTACATCAAAGCTCCCCCTTAGGGCCCTTTCATATGGGCTGGCTCTGCAAAGCAGATAAACCTGCTCAGCAGGGGATCTCCCACTGAGCAGGCAGATGAGAGGTCCATATCCGCTCCACTTGTGCAGAGCAGACATGGACACAGCCCCCTTTTCTCTATGGGCCAGTCTGACTTTCATCCAATCCACTAGACGGATGGTGAATGGATCCCCATCCGTCTGTTTTAATTGGATCCAATGCAGGCAGATGTAAATGGACACGTCTGTTTACATCTGTCTCCTCATACAGAACAATGGGTGGTCCAATTGGTTCGCATGTGTAAAAGGACCCTTACAGTGCAGGTGGAAATTCTGCAGACTCTATTGGGGGCTCTGGGAAGCCTGCTTAAAGATGAATGCTGGGAACAATGATGTAAGTGGGGACCCCCTTATATCAGAGTCTGCAGTGTTCCCCCTTACATCAGAGTTCTCACTGTTTTTCCTTAAATCAAAGTCCCCAGAGTTCTCCCCTATATCAGTGTCTGCACAGTCCCTCCTTAGAGTGTAAGGGAACTGCAAGTTCATATGTAAAGAGGAACTCTATAGATTCAGAAGTAAAAGGGAAACTCTGCATATTCAGATGTAAAGCAGAACTATGTAGACTCTGATATGGGGGGGGGGGGGAGCTCATGTGATTAAATACAGTATATAAATTTAGAATTGTTATTTAATCACAAAATATATGTATAGTGTATACTACAAAAAAATAATTAGCTGTGTGCTGCTAAAGTTTTGGGTTTGGGTTAAAGAAAAGTTGCCACCCCTACCCAAGATGTCAGAAGGGGGACCACCAAGGGCCCACAATGGGAGAAAAGGACCCCAGGATCATTGCAATTGGCCCTAGGACCAGAGGTCAAGGAGGCCTTTCATGGTTCCTTGCACCGGGGCCGTGAAGGTTCTAGTTACTCCTCTGGAATATGCTTTACATTTTCTATATCATTGTATTTTAATATTCAGCATGTGTTACTGTTGCACTTTAGAATTTATTCTCACTTGTTTTAATAATATAATTGTATTTTCTAGAGCACTAAACTGTAACAGTAGTGTTCAGAACAAAAATATAGAATATGGTGCTTTTTTAGGTGCTTAATCAAATAGTACAAACAAAATCTTAAAAACAATAATGTTTATTTATTCAGACATAATTACGCTAAAAACATTAGTGTGTATAGCATTTATCCAACACTACTCTTCTACTTCCAACATGTTTCGCCGGTATAGGCTTCTTCAAAGGAAAGCATGAAAAAAAAGTCCCATATTCTCTAATTTTGTTCTGAATTTTCCAAATTTGGGATGTTGGCGCTATGAGTACTGCTAAGCTGGTCATGTACAGTAGTGTGTTTTTCATGTGGCTTTAGGTTTTATATTCAATAGTTTTTATTTATTGCACAAATCAGTGCTTGTGTTCTTGTTTGTCATAAATGAGATAAATGTAATAAAAATGCCCAACAATAAAACAAAAGCTGTGAAAGGATTATGCAGTACAAATATGTGTGAGGTGATTTCACACACAAGGCACTTATACCAGGGGGAGTTTAGTTAGTAAGCATCAAAAAAAAAATGCGCTCTGATGTTATACATGAGATCAGAGGCAGCTCTAGGCTTTGTGAGGCCTTAGGCAAAATGCAGACATGAGGCCCCATGTCCATAATGGGAAAAATAATTCAAGTGATAAAAAAAAAACGACAGTATAAATTGTATATATTAAGAGCTTTAGGGCTCATTTACACTTGCTTCGGCTTCAACACAGATTAACGGCTTGTTTACACTTGCTTCAAAACAAGGCTTCGGACAGGCTTTGTTAAAGCTCTTTGAACGCTAGTCAAAGCCCCTGTCACAAAATAAAATGCTTAGCTTATAGTCCTGTTTACACCTGCTTTTGAGTGGAGAGGATGGGGCAGGAGTGGATATAAAGGCCAGTCTGTGGCTGAGGGATGCTGGAGGAGTCGTGATGGGGGGCCTGGCTCTGTCTCATGCTGGTGGTAGCTGGCTGCAGAAGGGGGTTTTGGCATGGTAGCTGTACAGCCTCTCCCTGCAGCTGGAGCCCCGGATCCCCCCGGACTGATTGACAGCCCCAGAGAGGGGAGGCCCTGACACCTCTTTTTTCTCACCTCCCCTTCCACCGGCTCCATACAGTGCTGGTGATGCCTCCTCTGTGGGACCTTCCTCTTCCCCTCCTCACCACTGCATACCAGACTCCAGATGCCTCCTCTAGGTGTACAGGGATTACTCAAGTGGAGGTCACGGCGGGGGGGGGGGCATATGCATCTCCGGAGCAGCGGTAATCCGGCTGCTGGAATGAGTCTCCTCCTCTTCTTCTCACCTGGACAACACAGCACTGGCGCCTCCTCCTCGCCAAGACACAGTCACAGCTCCATTCTCTCTCTCCACTGCCTGGCCATGGAGCTCACAGGAAGCATTAACCTGCTGCTGGGCATTCACCTAAGCGCACCGCTGCAGTGGCATTGTTGTCAGCAGAGGTGGCCCTTCAATTAGGCGGCCACGAGGCTTTAGGCAACCGCCTATCTTGCCTAACTAGAGACCCACCTCTGCATAGAATATAAACTCATGACAACTAACGCTGTGAGTCCCAGATTCGTAGTTCCGGTCCTCATTGTAATTCCACAATCTAGAATGAATTTGCATAGTATTAATGCATACAGTATTCATACCTGCAAATAATACTGCTACTCTGGAATACTGATGTATCAAATAAATCGGTCGTGTTCATCTGAGATGCATAAAAGCAATTTTTTTTCTAAATCTGATTTGTTGAATTATGGTATTTGGTTTCAGATGAATAACCTGGGGAAACAATCAGATTATGAGATGCATGTTCAGTGCAAACCCTGGTGTGTTATTTGACATGTTGAGGCCCACTGACCTGTTTGTTCACCTAAGGGCTTTGATTTCCATATTGCTATTCTGGGTCACAGGGAACTGAGCTAATTTTGAAACCAAAAGGCAAGACCTAATAAAAGATATATAGAACAAAATTCTTTGCCTAGTAACTGATGTCAAATATATTTTCTGCTTTACTGCTTCTGTTTCCCAGAGCCATTTTGTATCCAAGTGCTTTTGTTCACGTTAGGGTAGCTTCTGATTTCAATTTTATTTTACACTGCATGTAGTCTGTGAAGCCACACTTTGCTGCTACTGGTTTTCTTTTTCCAAGGGGTGGACATACTGATTGTGCAGACTGTGCTATTGCTAAAAAAAAGGCTCATTAAAGAACTAGTGGTGTATCTCTGTGAAGGGTCTAGCAGCCAAATGTTAGGCCCCATTGTAGATAGAGCAGTCCCTGTTTAATGTTTTCAAAAAGTGTCTAAAAGAGGCTGAAGGACAGCAGCAGCATTAGGTTGAATAAACGTGAAATAATTTTTTTATGAAAAAAAAAAAAATTAATTGAGCAATAACTGTGTATGATTCTAAAAACCAAAATAAATGACTGTACCCAATGATAGTCATTTCTACTCTGGTTGAAAGTCCCCTGAACATTCTATTGTGCTACGCTTTGAACTGTCATTCTAATGATAAAAAACATGTAATTTAAAAAATGTAATTAAAAGCTTCATACCCTTGAATAACCGAATCCAGAATTTGATTATTCAGCCATGGTCCCTGCTGTGCGTGTGCGTGTTTAGAATGAAACATGAATGTTTGCCCATAGCTGTGCTGAACTTTTAATCTGATTTTCTTTATTTATGCTTACTGTATTTAATATGAATTAAGTGGTACAATGGTATATCAATATACTTTTTAATTACTGACTTCTACAATGTAGGATTCGGTGTGAAGTTTATATTTACTACCTACCATTGCTTTTGTCACATAATTATAAAAAAACTAGTGTAGCACCCTCTATTGTATGCTATCAGAGTTGGGAGTAGGTAAAATAATTTCTGGACAGGAATAAACCTGAGTCACTGAATTGGTTCAGGGTTTCAAGAGGCCAGGGCTGGATGACTGATCCTGGAAGACCTCTGGTGCCTCCCCCTGGTATCTGGAAGGATGAAGAACCTTCTATAACTAGAGGGCAGGGGTTAGTAAGGGCTGCCTTGAATATTAATGGGCTCTCAGCCAATCCCCAGCAGTGGGCTGGCAGGGAACTGGGATAACCCATAAATAGACATGGGCCATGCCAGCAGGGGAGTCGGGTGGAAGATGGATTGCTGAGGAGAAGTTGTCGTGGCCCTTAAGGCGAAACCCCTAGTCTGTAGGGGGGTGCCCTGCCTTGGGCTGGGATTTAGGAAAGCTGTCCTGGAAGGATCCCACCATTGGAGGCAACTGGAAGGATTCATGCCAGAAGAGGTAGCAGAAAAGAGCAAGCAAGACAGTGAGTAAGCGCAGCCTGGTGCAGGGACAGTACAAGGGGAGAGACTGTTAGCTGCAGCTGTGCTCTCTGAAGACAGCATTGTGCTTAAGTCTTCATCCTTGCCCTGGGGAATCTCCATGGAAGTGTGACAGTCAGGAAGGACTGGGGAAGCACATCAGCCTGGAAGGACTGGGGAAGTGTGCCAGCCAGGAAGGACTAGGGAAGTGTGTGCCAGTCAGGAGAACTGGAGAAACAAGCAGCCCGGTGGACTGGTATCTTCTGCCCCAGTAGAAGTGGGCTCAGGATCTACAGGAAGGCAGAAGGAAATGCTGTTCACGTCACATTGTGCTATTTAATCCACAAAAGGGACAGATGCTCCCAAACTGTAATGGCCAGTCACTGAATTAACACTAAAAGACTGTTAGTTCCCCTGGAGTGATCAGCAGGAGCTGCAAATGTGAACCAAGTTGCTGCTGGAGGAATGAAGAGGATTTTCAGTGTACATAGTGAGGAAGTTGTTCCCTCTGTTAATATTTCTGGACATTTTTCAAGTTGGGCATCCCATAATTCCCTACCCCATCCAAGTCATCAACCCCTAATAAAACTTCTAACTTCAGGTTGTTTAATTAAGCTTTGACAATAAAACTTGGAAGCTGATTGGTTTTTATGCAGAGTTGCACCAGATTTAGCGCTCTCCAGCTTTAGTAAATAACCATAGTGTATTGGTGCGGGTAGAATAAGTATAAGTATATAAGAATAAGTAAGTTCAGACACAGTCCGCTGTACAGTATAATCACTATGCCAAGCATGGGCGTCTGCAGGTAGGGGCAAGGGAGGCAATTGTCTGCCACTGGAATTGACAAAAAAAGGTGTTGCAGTTGCCAGCTGCAGTGTCCGCCATGGCTGCTGCTGACTTTTTCTGAGTCAGCCGGCTGCTCTATGTTCTAACGTCTGACATCTGATGTCCCCCCCTCACCCCCAGCCCGATCCTCGGATAAGATGGCTCTTCAGCTTGGCTGTTCTGCTGCTCCTCTTCAGTGATTGGCTGCTTGTTATGTAGATCCGGCCAGTGCCACCCACTCAGTGCAGTCAGTGGCCGAGCCGCTGAGTGATACGCTGCCAGTGCCTATTCATCATCACATCACAGGAAATCCTAACCTTAAGTGAGTAACATATACAGTTGCAAGCAACAGAAGAACCACAGGTAACAGCCGTTAGCAGGAGCATTTTGATTTATATATTGCTGGCAAGTTGGACAGCTATTACTGGAAAGATATGTCTGTGTATGTTAAAGGGGTTATAAAGGTTTGTGTTTTTAGGATGCATTAAGGTGAAAAAACATCCGACAATACTGGCCCCTTCAGCCCCCCCTTTTTACTTACCTGAGCCCGTTCACCTGCTAGGCTCACCCCCAATGTCCTCTTCGCCGCTCAGCCTGGCCGTTGATTGGCTAGAGTGGATGGATTGAAAGCAGCGCAGCCATTGGCTCGGGCTGCTGTCAATCACATCCAATGACGCAGTGCGCCAGGGGCGGGGCCGAGTGATACAGTGAGCGACTATAGCCGACGGCCATATCACGGAAGCGCACCCGCACGAACTAACCACCATGCATGAGAGCTTGTATGAAGGTGGTTAGTTCTTGCGGGGAGGAGCCAAGACAGCCGAGGGACCCCAGAAGAGCAAGTTCGGGCCACTCTGTGCAAAACGAGCTGCACAGTGGAGGTAAGTATAACATGTTTGTTATTTAAAAATAAATAAAAAATTTGTCTTTACAACCACTTTAAGAGATAATTCATCTTCTTCACTTTGTATAGGCTGTTTTTATTAAGATATATGCGTTATATAAGAGATAATTCAGCTTCACTTTGTATTGGAAATTACTCAGGCCAGGCATGCCATGGCCTAGAGAATGGACATCTTTTTATATTGCATGGGTGACCTTAAAAGAATGCCCCCCTTGAAAAAAGTTCTGCAGACGCCCATGATGCCAAGATAACTTAGAATAGAGTTCCGTATCATGAGACTGGGATTAAGTCATGAATCAGCAAAGTTAACAATAAACAGTACATAGAAGCATTAACTGTAATGTGAATAATAATACTGTTACTAGTCTAGAGAGCACTCTAGGTGAATGGCTAGGATATGGTGCAATGTTCCCCGAGAGGTACCTCTTAGCATGAGCAAATAGGTGAAGGTCTCTGTGTAACAGCTGTAAAGGGGCAGTCTTTAGTCCTACCTCTTCAGGTAGCTAGCATGGGGGCCCAGGTGTAGCATTGGTGCACATAAAAATTTGGTCCCAGTCAAGCCTATAGGCAGCAATAAGGCTACTATATGGCTGTATGGCCAGTTTCTAAAAGGCACATTCTCTCTAGCAGCAGATAGAAAGCCTCTGCCCACTTCTAAAATGTAAATGTGTCTGCTACAGGGCCTGGGGGTGGGGGTGGGGGGGGGGACCTCATTAGGTAGGCTGTTGAGGATAATAAACACAGAAAATATGTGTTCATATGACGATAATGCATATTCAGTAATGTATCATTAAGAGTTTGAGAGATTGCTGTTAATGCAGACCATAAAGGTAACAGCCAAGGAGGTCTTATGTCAGACACACAGGGGGGAGTCTTTAGGATGGTCATTAGTCCTAAATCTCACTTTCTTTGACCAGTAGACCAAATTTGTTTAGCAAGCAGTGTAGATTTACTGCCTCATTCTGAAATTTGCCATTAGTAATCCAAAAGCAAGCAATTATTATACAAAGGTCACAGAGCCCCTGTTGTAGAAAAAATAGACATTATAAAATAGAAACCAAAGTAGGTAAAACTGCATATACAAAATGCCCAAACTAGTATAAAAGGCTATTTGTTCCATATCTACTACCCCAACTTGAAGCCCAATCTTGTTTTTTGGATATGTTTTAAATCCACTTTGCCCTACCTTCTGCCTGAAGGTTGTATCCATTCAGGGTGTTATAAAATAATATGGTGGTAACATACATTTTAACCTGCAACCTGATGGAATGCTCACATTTGTTCCTGTGTTTTCGCCACATGAACACAGTATCAGTCAGCCTCCCTTTGGAGGATGGAAACACCTTCTGAAACATGGGAACAAACCCGCTGCCAGACTAACCTGTAAGAAGGAACATACTGCAAACCATAAGTAACAGGATAGGAGGCCAGGGATAGAAGGGCGCTATAAAGAGAAAGAAAGGGGGGTCATTGGTTAGATATTTAACCCAAGGATCCCATATTTTTTCAAACTGTTTAATTTATCATTCAAAATAGCCGATAAACACTAGTTTATCATTATCCAGGAAAGTTTATGTTTAAAATTTTCGAAGGGTATAATGGCTGACTTTGAGGACCTGGCTATAGTGATTTTTGCAGATACAAAGATAAACGTAATGAGTTCCCCTTGAGGAACCGGGGGTGGGTGTTCCTTCACAATGCATCCCAGTAGGGCATGCTGCAGAGATTTAATCAGATTAACTTGGGTGATGGTATATATAAAATTGTAGACTCTGATCCAAAAGTGTCTCACTTTGGGGCACTGCCACCATATATGGATCATAGTCCCATTGAATGCATTAAGGTAAAAAACTTCTACCTTTATAACCAATTTAAACCCTCAGTGTACTGTAGTGATGTTACCTTCTTAAAAAAGTGGTTATATTAATGTAGAATATATATATATATATATAAATATATATATATATATATATATATATATATATATATATATATATATATATATATATATATATATATATTATATATTTATATATATATTTATATCACTGACCCCCTAAGGAGCGGCTGATTTTATTGGGCTTACCGTTACCTTCTTCACCTCGTATGCGTCTTGGGGTTTCCTGAGGTAGATGACCCAAGAACTGTAGAGACTGACGCCAGATCCACTTAAAGGGATTTTTACTTGCGAAAAATAGTTAACAACACAGTCTCTCAACGTAGGGTTAGAGGGTTTAGGTAGAAAAGTCCAGGTACTGTTATCTATAACTTCAATAGGAAAAGTCTCTCACCAGTAGAAAATCCAGAGAATAGCCATTTACAACTGGATCCTCACCTTTATTGGATAGTCCTTCTCTCATCAGGCCTAGCAGCCAACAGGGTGTTTAAATCAAGAACAAGTCTCTGCCACAGACTTTGGTATAGAACACTTGAGTAAAACTGAAAGTTTGTAGAACCCTCGTATGGTACCAGTATCTTGCAGCCGGTCCAGCGATACCACATGAGATTGGATTCACTTGGGTCCTTCAACTTGTCCAGGCTCTTGTTGAGAAGCCAACTCTTGCATGGCCTTCTCCCGAAGAGTCCTCCCCTGGATAACCCCACAGCTGCTGGGCCTCTACACTAACTGAGACGGCACTGGACCACCCCTGAATCGTTCCTTCAGTTTCCTTGCCTCGGGCTAGCCAGCCCCGAGACGTGTGATCGGGTGGATCCACACCCCAGGCCATGGGAGTCCTGGGGGCTGTTCAGGAGGACCAGGACCAAGCAGTCAGAACATACTTCTGGATCAGAACCCTGAAACACGTGACATCCGCACCTTAAGTACCCTCTCCCAGCAGGCACAGCAAGAATGACACTCCCACTGGGCTGGTTCAGAGAGAGAATAACCTTAATGCACCCAACTAGACTGCATTCCAATCCCTGCCAAAAGTGACAGCGCCACCTATGGTCAGGCAGAACCAGCTAGACTGGTGCTGAGGTCTAAAATTATGATAATTGAACCCAAATCCAAACTGCGGTTCAAGGGTAAAGTTAAATGACAAAAACACATAGCGCATGCTCTTCAGGAGCCGGCGCTACATATATAAATGAAGGTACCTCGCAGACACCAAACACAATGATAGTGCAAGGTCCAGAAGTCTGATAAGACACAGTAGACCTTCTAGGACAGTGATGGCGAACCTTGGCACCCCAGATGTTTTGGAACTACATTTCCCATGATGCTCATGCACTCTGCAGTGTAGTGGAGCATCATGAGAAATGTAGTTCTAAAACATCTGGGGTGCCAAGGTTTGCCATCACTGTTCTAGGAGAAATGTACATCAAATATATATCACGTTTTGTCTCTAATAACCCATCATTTCATGACAAGCTGGTTTTCAAGTATGCATTTAACGTGTGTCCGCTTGGCATTATAAATCGATCAGCACATCTACAACACACTCCTCAGACCTTTTGATTGGGTAAGGGTTGTTCTGCAAAACACTGTCTATGGAACAAAGTGCACAGGAGGTCTTGTTTTACTATCAGAACTATTAAGGGATATTAAGAGTCATTTATGAGAGCCAGGGATTCTTGCAGCATCAGATTGGACTTAATCTGCAAGTGATACAAACTCTGCACTATACCAAAGAGAAGGTGGACACTACCTAAGAATGTTTCACTTTTTTATTGCTGTTGCTTACGTCTATTTTTGTTATGCAATGTAAATATATATTTTCATTTTATAAAAATAATTTCTCTTATAGTCACCGACCAACACAGCTCCTATCTGTAACAAATGGGTTGTTAGCCTTATCACTAGGAGAATACTAGGCATAGTTGTAACACAACACTCAGAACTGTAGTTCCGCCCAGAGGGCGGTTCCTCGGGCTACGACCCCTCCTGTCTGCAGACAGACCTCAGTTTTACTTTGCCTAGTAAAGGAGAAGGACCTAGGAACCCTGCGGGCCCATCAGTCCATGCTTTTTTATGCAGAAGCTTTGCTTTTTGCGCAAGATGAATGATCCTGTGATCAACTATCAACAGCCGGCTGGGTGACAGGCTGGATACCCTTATCCTTGTAGTCTCCCCAGTCCGGCCATCGAGCGTGTGCAGGTTGCAGCTATGGCTCGGCAGGCCACGACAAAACCTCAGCTCCAGAGGTGGTCAGTGATCTTTTATGCTCTGGGGCGTACATATGACCGGGCTACTGATATCTGTGTCACAGTATGCTAAGGCCGCCAACTACCCTGTACTGATCAGTGAGTAGTTCTGCAATGGAATGTCTCCTAGCTCTTCAGGACTGGCAAGTACAGCTTTCCCTACCCCGATGGGGCTGAGCAGCTGTGCATTCCTTAGGAGGTCGATTTGGGGGTCCCTCACATCCCTCTCTTCTATTCCTTGTCCCTATCTTCCCTCTTCCCCCTCCTGGGGGGACGCTGCATGCTGAGCGGTGTATGTGTACAGATCCCTTGGAGCTCTCACCTAGGATAGGGGGCTGGCTGGCTGGTGATGTCCTGGATCCTGTATGGGTCTGCTGTGTTTTGTGGTGCAGCGCTGGGTCTCTGTCACATTCTGTCTTCTGTGCCTCATGGAAGCTGGCCGGCGGCCATTTTAGGTGTGGGCGAGGGCAGCATGTCTTTCTGGGCTTCAAGCAGCCATTTTCCAAGTGCTCTCCTATTCAGGACACTGGCGGCCATTTTCTGGAAGCCTGAACACATTTTTCAGTCTTCTCCAGCAGCAGCTTGCATGTGCTCTCACAGCCATTTTCCCTGTGTTTCCTGTCTGTTTACTGGACGCTGGGTGGCCATTTTCATTGAAGCCTGAGCACGTTTTTCAGATCGATTAGTGCTCATTCTGACGACTGCCACCGACACAGCTTTTGTTTCCTCTGCGCCTGGGAGCACTCGGGGCCTTTGAGGAAAGCCTTCTCAAAAAATGGTCGGCTCCTCCGGTCGTGGACCCCCCAGTATCCAGGTTAAATAAAGTAACCACGATCCCAGTTGAGGGGACTCCTGCATTCAAGGATCCCACAGACAGGAAGGCTGAGGCAGTGGCTCGTTCCATGTTTACGGTTGTGGGGTCAGCCGTGCGACCTGTACTGGCATCCGCACTTGTGTCGCAGACACTGACTGAGTGGGCAAAACTTTTGCACCACGAATTGGGAGAGCAACAGGCTTCCCTTGTCTACGTGGAACTAGCAGACCAACTAGTGCAAGGCCTTAAATACGTCTGTGACGCGGCCCTGGATACTCTCCCTCTGCTATCCAGGGCTTCAGTGTCAGCTGTGGTGCTGAGGCGCCTAATTTGGCTAAAATGCTGGTCTGCTGACCAGGCATCCAAAAAAGCCCTGACAGATCTTCCCTTCCTTGGCGACCGGCTCTTTGGAGTTAGAATAGATGACATTATTAAAAATTCCACCGGTGGTAAGAGTACCTTACTCCCACAGGCCAGGAAGGCTAAGGAGCCACGCCGTAGGCAAGGGCCCTATTTTTCCGCTCACAAGCGGCTTTTTCTGCGCTTTCGTCCACTGTTCGTTTCGGTGGCTGGTCGAAAGAAAGGTATGACGGTCTCGTCGACCACCATTTCCAGGTGGATCAGACAGATTGTAGTACAAGCCTACGCCTTGAAGGGGCAGGTGCCCCCCTTTCTGGTCACGGCCCACTCCACAAGGGCAATCGGAACGTCTTGGGCCTTCCGACACCAATCGTCTATCGCTCAGGTGTGTGAGGCGGCGACCTGGTCGTCTGTCCATACGTTTACCATGTTCTACAAGGTAGACATTAGTGCATCGGCTGATGCTTGTTTTGGCTGAGAAGTTTTGCAGGCGGCCATGTAGTTGCAATTGAATATGCAATATATATTTTCCTGTTTTTTTCAATAAACACGCAGTACTGTTATGTTAATGCACTGTTGCATTACTTCTGCAGTTTGGTGCGGTCTTGAGTGATCACTCCTGTTGAGGATACCCTGCTTTTTTGTGGTGGTTTTCCACGCACTGCTTTTTTTGTGGGTATAGTTTAACTGGTTCCCACTTGCCATGGTGAATGAAGTTTCTATGCTGTTTTTCCCACCCCTCGTTTTGGCACCTGCTTGGTGCTTCAATAAGGCTTCAATGAGGCTCCAGTGGGGCTTCGATGAGGCTTTGGTGGAGCCTTGGTGGGGCTTCGGTGGGGCTTCAGTGGGGCTTCAAGGGAGCTTTGCCATAGACTTCTATAGAGGCTCTGAAGATGCTTTGAAGCAAAACTAAAGCTACATGGGGTATAATTTTTGAAGCAAAGCCGAAGCAAAGCAAAAGCAGGTGTAAACAGGACTGTAAGCTAAACATTTTATTAGTGACAGGGGCTTTGACTGACGTTCAAAGAGCTTTAACAAAGCCTGTATGAAGCCTTGTTTTGAAGCAAGTGTAAACTAACCGTTATTGTGTGTTGAAGCTGAAGCAAGTGTAAATGAGCCCTAAAGCTCTTAATATATGCAATTTATACAGTAAATTTTTTATCACTTGAATTATTTTTCACATTATGGACATGAGTGGAGCCTCATGTCTAGGTTTTGCCTAAGATCTCACAAAGACTAGAGCCGCCTCTGCATGTGAAAGAGGCCTTATAGTGCTGGGAAGCCTTTGTCTTGTGTTAAATGTATTCTTAAAAGGAAAATTGTACACCTATAGTAAAAACAAATCTAAAACATCTGTGAAAAAATCTATAAAATAAACCAAATTTTTTCCAGACCACAATACTTTTCTTTTAATAGGATACTTTTCAGTCTTTCGTTGACTTATCACAAAAATTCCCGATACAAAAGCTTTCCTAGTTCAAGACCCTTACACTGTGAAAGTGCCCGGGGACATGAACACAGACATAAATACAAATAAATGTGTTTTTCGCTCAGGAGGGAGTTATGTGTGTAATCTGCTAAAATCTTGTTAAGGCGTGTGGGCAGTAATGTCATTAAAAGCTCATTTTGCAGACACTGACACTTTCCTAGATACATGGCTAACGGCTAACCACCGTCCTGTTTTAACCCTTAGGAACCCTCATTAATTCTGTTTGTCTCTTGTTCTTATGTAAATGATTTTTCTATTGAATCTTCAAAGCAGAAAGAGTAAACATAAAAGTTTTAATAAAATATCCAATATAATCTTATATACAGTGCATACGGAAAATTGCTTCACTTTTCCACATTTTGTTATGTTACAGCCTTATTCCAAAATAGATTCAAGTCATTATTTTCCTCAAAATTCTACAAACAATATCCCATAATGACAGCGTGAAAGAAGTTTATTTGAAATCTTTACAAATTTATTAAAATTATAAAAGCTTTGGCCTCAAGACTTTTTGAGTATGATGTTACAAGCTTGGCACACCTATTTTTGGACAGTTTCTCCCATTCTTCTTTCTAGGACTCTCAAGCTCCTTCAGGTTGGATGGGAAGTGTTGGTGCAGAGCCATTTTCAGATCTCGACGGAGATGTTCAATTGGGTTCCAGTCTGTGCTCTGGCTGGGCCACTCAAGGACATTCACAGAGTTGACCCGTAGCCACGCCTTTGTTATCTTGGTTGTGTGCTTACGGTTGTTGTCCTGTTAGAAGATGAAGCTTCTCCCCAGTCCGAGGTCCAGAGTGCTCTGGAGCAGGTTTTCATCCAGGATGTTTCTGTACATTGATGCATTCATCTTTCCCTGAATCCTGACTAGTCTCCCAGTTCCTGCCACTGAATCACATCTCCACAGCATAATGCTACCACCACCATGCTTCACTGTAGGGATGGAATGGGCCAGGTGATGAGCGGTGCCTGGTTTCTTCCAGACATGACGCTTGCCATTCAAACTTGTTTCATCAGACCAGAGAGAGTCCTTCGGGTGCCTTTTGGCAAACTTCATGTGGGCTATCATGTGCCTTTTACTGAGAAGTGGCTTCCATCTGGCCACTTTACCATTAGTGGAGTGCTGCAGAGATGGTCGTTCTTCTGGAAGGTTCTCCTCTCTCCACAGAGAAATGCTGGAGCTCTGTTAGAGTGACCATTGGGATCTTGGTCACCTCCCTGACTAAGACCCTTTCCCCGATTGCTCAGTTTGGTCAGGCGGCCCACTCTAGGAAGAGTCCTGGGGTTTCCAAACTTCGTCCATTTACGGTTGATCGAGGGAACTGTGCTCATTGAGACCTTCAATGCTGCAGACATTTTTCTGTACCCTTCCCCAGATCTGTGCCTCAATACAATTGGAGGTCTACAGACAATCCCTTGGACTTCATGGCTTGGTCTGTGCTCTGACATGCACTGTTAATTGTGGGACCTTATATAGACAGGTGTGTGCCTTTCCAAATCATGTTCAATCAAGTGAATTTAGCACAGGTGGACTCCAATCAAACTGTAGAAACATCTCAAGGATGATCAGTGGAAACAGGATGCACCTGAGCTCAATTTTGAATGTCTTGGCAAAGCCTGTGAATACTTATGTACATGGGATTTTTCCTTTTCTTTGTATTTTTAATAAATTTGCAAACATTTCAAACAAACGTCTTTCACAGTGTCACTATAGGGTAATGTTTGTAGAATTTTGAGGAAAATAATGAATTCAATCCATTTTGGAATAAGGCTGTAACATAACAAAATGTGGAAAAAGTGAAGCGCTGTGAATACTCTCCAGATGCACTGTATTATTTCATAAAAAGGTAACAAAAAAACAACCACATGCCCATGCTTTTTGTAACAACTTATTAACAGAAATATGTTAAGGCACAATTTTGTATTTCAGCATGCATTTGAGATATAAAATTAAAAAGATCGAGGGGGGGGGGGGCATTTATCAAAACTGAAACAGACAGAATCTGGAACAGCTGTGCATGGCAACCATCTTTATATTGTTATGGTAAATTGGTTATAAACCCTTACATATATACAGTGAAGTGACTAGCCTCAGATGAAACAACTAGATCAAACAAATCCTTCAACATAAGTTGTAGCTGTGTATCTGCAGACATTTATTTTGTAGATCGTTCTGAAAACACACAGAAGAAAGTGTTTTGTTTTTTTAGTTCTAGGAGCAGTGGGCAGGGATCTGAAGTCTTCCCAGGGCCTACAGCTTGGAGTCCTATTTGGAATAAAGGGACACACTCTCCTTCACACAGTACAGAGGACAAGCACAGCTGTGGATAACAGTCACATGCTGAGTGCTGCAGCTCCCTCCCCTGTCACCATTTTAAAGTCTGATACACATTATTCATTTTTTTCATTCAAACCCACAGGTTGAACGAAAAAAAAAAACTGTCGGCTTTGGTTAGAGCCACTGTACTAATCATGCAAGGTTAGTTTAGTGATCTCCCTCGCTGGGCTGTTGTGTTCTGACAGGGGGGCAGACCCCCCCCCCAGAACACTCAGATCAGCACTCTCTGCCATTGGCTAAGAGCACGGATGGGAAGTCAGTTGGATGCTGGTTTTCCAGCATGCTCATCTGACAGAAGCCGGCCAAATGGGATTGATAATGCGTAGTGCAAATGTAGAGTTTATATCTTTAACCACCTCTCGCCTAACCTATAGTGAAAAAATGGCTGGGTGGGAGCACTGTAATTCCGGGAGGCCGTCATAAGTCCTTCCATTTGCGTGCCTTAGGGGGTGCACAACCGCTCAATCTGTATCTAATGTATCCACCGAACACAGCGGAAAACAGATCATTGTTCCAGGCCGCTATGCGTGGGGCTGGTACCATGTGATAGTTGTGATCATCACTGTAGTACACAATTAGAGTCTATAAAAAAAAACAAATCCTGATCACGTCCCAAGAGCAGTATAGTGTCACTATGGTGACATTGTAGCACTCTGGTGTCAGTATAAAAGAAGAAAGAATTGTACAAAAAGAAAAAATATGTAAAAGGTTTAAAAAATATATTAGAATTTTTTTTTTCAATACCCTGGGGTGTCTGCTCTCCAAGAAGAGGTCAGGAACCAGCCTGCTTGGGTGCCCCATTGCAAGCTGCTTGTTGTGGGGGGCACTTGGCAGGAAGGAGGGGCCTAGAGTGTCCGTGGGGGACCCTAGAAGAGGGGAATACCTGCTCTGTGCAAAAACACTGCACAGAGCAGGTAAGTATGACATGTTTGTTATTAAAAAAAATGACTTTAATTTCACTTTAACTGGAATAGTACAAGGTAAGTCCGCCAATGCGTCTAGGAGATACTTCCTTAAGGAGCAAGTTGAGGGTGCTACTTTGGGTTATATTGCTCCTTTGTACTACTGTTAATTCCACTTTGATCTCAGCAGTGCCTCCAAATGTAGCTCTCTTTGGGGGGGGGGGGGGGGGGTGTTGAGAAATGGCCCTCCCCAAACAGGATATTGCACTAAAGCTGTAGTTAAATAGGAGAACCAGAACCTTCACTAAGTGGAAGAGTGGAACTGACAATAAAGTTGTCAGTGCCTCCACCCAGGACAGGACCTCTGTGAACGGAGGGGATTCCCACCATGGGAAATTAACCAGTAATCTAATCAAAGTAATTGGAAGCAGAAGAACTATTGCAACCAGCATATACCATAAACCAGGGCCGGGACAAGGGGTGGGCAGGAGGGGTGGCTGCCCCTGGCGCAATGGTTTATTGCAGGGGTAGGGGGCACCCTGACCCTAAGCCTAAGGGAAAGGGGGATGCAGTTTGGCATCTTTGCCCTGGGCCAAGGGTGATCCTTGTCCCAGCACTCCCATTGACCATAATCATATAGATGCACACCAATATAAAAATAACACAAGCTTTATATAAGAAAAGATTAAGTACAGATTAACCACTTAAGCCCCGGACCAATTTGCAGCCAAAGGACCAGGCCCCTTTTTGCGATTTGGCACTGCGTCGCTTTAACTGACAATTGCACGGTCGTGCAACATGGCTCCCAAACAAAATTGGCGTCCTTTTTTTCCCACAAATAGAGATTTCTTTTGGTGGTATTTTATCACCTCTGCGGTTTTTATTTTTTGCGCTATAAACAAAAATAGAGCGACAATTTTGAAAAAAAAAATCAATATTTTTTACTTTTTTCGATAATAAACATCCCCCAAAAATATATTAAAACATTTTTTTTCCCTGAGTTTAGGCCGATATGTATTCTTCTACATATTTTTGGTAAAAAAAAAATGCAATTAGCGACTATTGATTAGACTTGTGCACAACGGAAAATTTCGTTTAGTTTCGGTTCGTTGTCATTCGTAAAATACATCATTTCGTTCTGTTATATTCGTTATGTTACATTAATAAGTTTTCGGATAATTCGTTATTATTCGTAGAGTGTCGAATTAATTTGTTCGTATTCGTTGAAATTCGCTATTTATGTATGTATAGACATTCGTGATAATGATTCGTAGTTTGGAAAGTCGTTTGTTTATTGAATCTTTTAACACAAACAATGACAGCGTCTCTTCTCCTCGGCTCAAATACAATACAACACCCTTCTCACTCAGTTCTCAGGAATGTACTTTGCCAGTAATCCATCCTGCGGCACAAAATTAATTAGCTGATTGGACTATAAGATTTACTTTGAGTTGACCTTTTGTTTCATTAGATCTTTAAAGAATTACCGAATCATGTCGAATTCATTCAAATTCATTCGTTATATTTCTTTCGTATTCGTTGTTATTCGTTATTTTTTTATTCAGACATTTGGATGCATCCGAATGTCCGAAAGATGCAAAATTCGGCCGAATTTCGATTCGTTACGAAACGAATTGCACAAGCCTACTATTGATTGGTTTGCGCAAAAGTTATAGCGTTTACAAAATAGGGGATAGTTTTATAGCATTTTTATTAATATATTTTTTTACTAGTAATGGCGGTGATCCGCGATTTTTATTGTGACTGTGACATTATGGCGGACACATCGGACATTTTTGACACATTTTTGGGACCATTGGCATTTATACAGCAATCAGTGCTATTTAAATGCACTGATTCCTGTGTAAATGACACTGGCAGTGAAGGAGTTAACCACTAGGGGGCAGTGTAGGGTTTATGTGTGACGTTATGTGTTTTTTCTATTGTAGAGGGCGTGGCCTGGTATGTGATGTCACGGATCGTCTTTCCCTATAAAAGGGAACAGAAGATCGGTGACATCCACACTAGGAAGCACGGGGAGAGGTTTGTTTACACAGACCTCTCCTTGTTCTTCAGCTCTGTGACCCGATCGCGGGATACCAGTGGCGATCGGGTCCGCTGGTCCCTCGGCCACGGTCACGGAGCTCAGGACCGGGTCGGGAGTGTGCCGCCAGTGGCGTGCTCCCTACCCACAGCTGGGCACTTAAAGAGCCACGTACAGGTACGTGATGGTGCCCAGCTGTGCCATTCTGAGGACGTATATCGGTGTGAGGCGGTCCTTAAGTGGTTAAGAACAGTACATACACTCGATGTAAAAATACTGTAGATATTATCAGCAAAGGACCCAATCATAGTCCTCATGGAATTATGCACATATACTCAGGTATATATAGCGATTTGTCTCCCTCTGTTTGTAAGTAGGAGTCGTTTGTAAGTCAGCTGCAGTTACACTATTAGAACATAAAAATACATAATTGTGTCTTCTGATCTGGTATAAGTATGAGGGGAGGCCAATAAGTTCTTGCCGTCACCATGATCTAGATGTGCTTGGGATCTGAAAATTTGCAGGTTTATAGGTGGATATATTAGTAATATGCATGCCAATTTATGTTTTTGTAGGCCGTGGTGAATTATAGTTAGAGCCAAGAGAAATGGAGTAGGTGTCATGCCAGACAAAGTTGAATACCGAGCCCTGATTAATGGCTCAATGTTGCACCTTAGCCTTTTTGGGGGTGGGTGATGAAGCATGTTTTCATGTTTTAATAATTTCTTTAAAAAATTATGTGTAAAGTTGCGCTGAATATACGTGAAATCTATACTGTAAAGAGTAATGAAATCCTATATAGATTATATATAAAACATGAGTCAAAAAATACATGTGAGAAATTCTGATATTCAATCTCAAAAGTCCTTATATAAAATCCTGGTTATGATTTAAGTTCCCAAATTATAGAGAACAGGGAAATCAGTCCTTCTCAAAAGTTTGATGAGACCTTCCTGGTTTTGCCAGTATCACTTCCATACCGGAAAAAAGTTGGACTCTTACTGCAATGGATGGACTCCAGACCAACGGAGTCGTTAGCGCTGGCAGACAAACCCTCTGCAGGGATCACAGGTGCGTACTCCGCCCTCACATGCCGCTGAGGGCGTGAGCATGTACGGATCTTCCGAAGGTTGTCGACACGGGCTGAAAGATTCCGGAACCAGCCAATCAACCTGCTTTCCTCTCAGTCGACGCGGAGCAAATGGGCAGGGTGGCCGTCCAATCACTGTTAGTTTCCGGAGTTTTGCAGAGCTCTCAGATAGGCTATCATATACAAAGCTTCCTCAGTGAGCAAACATCTTATCAGAGCAAGATTCACTATAAGAAATCCTCATACCGCCAGCTGCTGCGGTGTATTCAAAAGAGGTCACTTCTCTATAGCCACGCCTACCGGTTTAGTCGTGCTGACGTCATGAAGTCTGTAGTCTCAGGATCATATAGATATACCCAGCTTTCATCATGGTCACTAATCTGTTTAAAAAATCCTCCTAGTCTTTGTAGTACAGGTCCAAAATGCTTTGTGCACATTCCACTGGTTGCTGTTTTTGGAATCAGGGCTCGGTATTCAACTTTGTCTAGCATGACACCTACTCCATTTCTCTTGGCTTTAACTATAATTCACCAAGACCTACAAAAGCAAAAATTGTAATGTATCTTACTAAGATATCCACCTCCTAAACCTGCAAAATTTCAGATTCCAAGCACCTCTAGATCATGGTTAGGGTAAGAACTTCTTGGCCTCCCCTCATTATGGCTGAGACCTTCTTTCTCTCCACTTGCCCATCCAGGATCTTTTCCCAACAAACCCCAAGACAGGACGTGACATACATAATTATACATTATAGTGTAATACTAGCAGCTGACTGTAGAGGCCAGTGGAATTCTGTACTGCCTTCAAACCTTTCAGTATATTTTTTACATTTTATTAAATGATGGCAGGAGTGTGTTCTATTTCTGTCTCACCTCAGAAAGTAGAAATGATTAATGTTCGGCTATTCTACCACTGACACGATTACTGTAGCCATGATTCTTTTGATAACAGGAGTCTTGTGTTTTGCTAAGTGTTTATTTTGTATGGTTATTTTAACTGAAAATTATTCTATTTGTTTGCTTAGAGGCCAACCACATACAAAAGTACTTTTTCAGTTGTGGTTGTTGGTAATTTGGATAACATGCTGGCTTCTTATAATTCTCATGATCTCCAGGGGTGAGGCATCCACTCCAAAATTCCCTGGTCTGTCCACTTACTACAGTCATCACAAAGCTGTATCATGTTGTCGCACGCCCTTGATTGATTCCATTATGCAGATTAAACAAGCTGGGAACTCCAGCTGCATGACACCCCTGTCACTGCCTTTTCAGAAGGGCCAGAGATGTGAATTAATGTGGGCACATGTCATCCCTGAAGCCTGAGATAGTTAAGCAAGAAGGCTAGGTAGATTTTTTTATAACCTATGTTTCTGGTATTTAATTTCCATGATAATATTTTATACATTCAGCACTGGTGAATAAATGTATGAATGTAGAGTATTAACTACATTATATATATATATATATATATATATATATATATATATATATATATATACACGCACACACATTATCTCACAAAAGTGAGTACACCCATTTACATTTTTGTAAATATTTTATTATATTTTTACATGTGACAACACTGAAGAAATTACACTTTGCTACAATGTAAAGTAGTGAGTGCACAGCTTGTATAACAGTATAAATTAGCTGTCCCCTCAAAATAACTCAACACACAGCCATTAATGTCTAAACCGCTGGCAACAAAAATGATTAAACCCCTAAGTGAAAATGTCCAAACTAGGCCCAATTAGCTATTTTACCTCCCCAGTGTCATGTGACTCATTAGTGTTACAAGGTCTTTATTGTGAATGGGGAGCAGGTGTGTTAAACTTGGTGTTATCGCTCTCACTCTCTCATCCTGGTCACTGGAAGTTCAACATGGCACCTCATGGCAAAGAACACTCTGAGGATCTCAAAAAAAGAATTGTTGCTCTACATAAATATAACCTAGGTTATAAGAAGATTGCCAAGAACCTGAAACTGAGCTGTAGCACAGTGGCCAAGACCATACAGCGGTTTAACAGGACAAGTTCCACTCAGAACAGGCCTCACGATGGTGGACCAAAGAAGTTGAGTGCACACGCTCAGCGTTATATCCAGAGGTTGTCTTTGGGAAATAGATTAATGAGTGCTGCCAGCATTGCTGCAGAGGTTGAAGGGGTCTGTCAGTGCTCAGACCATATTCCGCACAATGCAGCAAATTGATCTGCAGAAGGAAGCCTCTTCTAAAGATGATGTACAAAAGTGAGTACACTCCTAAGTGAAAATGCCAAAAATTGGGCCCAATTAGCTATTTTCACTCCCCGGTGTCATGTAATTCGTTAGTGTTACAAGGTCTCAGGTGTGAATGGGGGGCAAGTGTGTTAAATTTGGTGTTATCGCTCTCACTCTCTCATATTGGTCACTGGAGTTCAACATGGTACCTCATGGGAAAGAACTCTCTGAGGATCTGAAAAAAAGTATTGTTGCTCTACATAAAGATGGGCTAGGCTTGAAGAAGATTGCCAAGACCCTGAAAATGAGCTGCAGTATAATGGACTAGACCATACAGCGGTTTAACAGGACAGGTTCCACTTAAAACAGGCCCTGTCATGGTCGACCAACGAAGTTGAGTGCATGTGCTCAGCGCCATATCCAAAGGATGTCTTTGGGAAATAGACGTATGAGTGCTGCCAGCATTGCTGCAGAGGTTGAAGGGGTCTGTCAGCGCTCAGACCATATTCCGCACAATGCAGCAAATTGGTCTGCAGAAGGAAGCCTCTTCTAAAGATGATGTACAAGAAAGACCGCAAACAGTTTTCTAAAGACAAACAGACTAATGCCTTGTACATTCCGACAACAAAATCCATCTGATTTTTTCTGACGGATTTTGTGGCAAACTTGTCTTGCATACACACGGTAGAACAAAGCTGTCGGAAAATCCGATCGTTCAGAACGTGGTGAGGTTCGTTGCGTAGAGGCTAGTAGCCAATAGCTTTGGTCTCGTAATTTAATCTGAGCATGTGTGGCACTTTGTCCGTCAGAATTCTCTACAAACGTTCCTTTGTTGTGGGAAAATTTTAGATCCAGCTCTCAATTTTTTTCCGTCTGGATTTCCGACGGAAAAAGTCTGACAGAGCCCACACACAATCTTTTCCGTTGGATAATCCAACTGTGTGTATAGGGCATAAGGACAAGGATTACTGAAACCATGTCCTGTGGCCTGATGAGACCAAGATAAACTTATTTGGTTCAGATGGCGTCAAGCGTGTGTGGCGGCAACCAGGAGAGGAGTACAAAGACAAGTGTCATCGTCTGGGGCTGCATGAGTGCTTCCGGCACTGAGGAGCTATAGTTCATTGAGGAAACCATGAATGCCAACATGTCCTGTGACCTACTGAAGCAGAGCATGATCCTCTCTCTTTGGAGACTGGGCCACAGGGCAGTATTCCAACATGATAACGACCCCAAACAAACCTCCAAGATGACCACTGCCTTGCTAAAGAAGATGAGGGTAAAGGCGATGGACTGGCCAAGCATGTCTCCAGACCTATACTCTATTGAGCATTTGTGGGGCATCCTCAAATGGAAGGTGCAGGAGCACAAGGTCTCTAACATCCACCAGTTCCGTGATGTCGTCATGGAGGAGTGGAAGAGGACTCCAGTGGCAACCTGTGAAGCACTGTTGAACTCCATGCCCAAGAGGGTTAAGACAGTGCTGTATATATATATATATATATATATATATATATATATTAATTGCAGAGGCCCTGGAGAGTAAAATGGTTGTGTTGTTGCAAATTCTCTGTAGAGCAATATTTTTTGTCAAGGATACTTTAATGAATTTTAATGCACACAAATACAATATAATATTTATATTAATTATTGGTAAAATATAAAAGATTATATTATGCCGAGTAAATAGATATCTAACATGTCATGCTTTGAAATTGTAGAATGGCAGCAAACAACCCCCACAGCGGGCGGTGGTGCGGCACTAACACCCCCACCCGCGGGTGGCTGGCAGTATGGCACTACCGAAACCCCCCCGCTGTCTGCTTTTTGATCCTTACCCCATCTAGGTGACAGGATGTGGGCAGCTGCTCCGGTGTCCCCTCCAGCACGCGTGGCAAGCAACATCTAGGTGGCGAGGTGCGGGCAGCGGCTCTGGTGTCCCCTCCAGCACTGCAGGTGGCGAGGTGCAAGC
Source organism: Lithobates pipiens (assembly GCF_037356315.1). Lineage (NCBI taxonomy): Eukaryota > Metazoa > Chordata > Amphibia > Anura > Ranidae > Lithobates > Lithobates pipiens. The sequence continues at coordinate 117,398,577 of NW_027507718.1, read as the reverse complement.
AGCAGCTCTGGTGTCCCCTCCAGCACAGCGCTTAGGGAGGTGCGAGCAGTGGTTCCGGTGCCTGCTTCTCCAGTGGCTTCCACCGCTAGGCATCCAATAGGATCACCTGACATTTTGGCTAATTGGGAAATAGGTCTCACGACCTGCATCCTGATTGGCGGGGAGGGGATTTAGTGTCAAAAATAGCGAATATTCATTCGCTATCTCACACAACTGGGTGGACTTCAGGTGCAGTACTCTGCACCCAGAGCCCACCCTTTTTTGAACTCTATTAGAGCCTCTGGATCTAATCACGGGCTTAAAAGAAAAACACCCCGCCCCATTGGAATCCATGGTCCCATGCCCTGTATGTAGATCAGGGGGCCGGACGCATGGACAGGGGGACCATGTATATACCTAGGATGGTATTGATGTAGTTAAATCAAATAGACAGTAAATTATTCAGAGTGGGTCAGATGCTCCTCCATACCTGTAAATATTCATGACTAAAGAAGGTGACAAAAAAGTGAAAGCTGAAATCTAGGCAAAAACAATACACACAAATGTATTAATCTCTGTAATAATTCATACATCATTAAATGTATTTTTTTTTAAATCTAAGCAGTGTGAGTACCTGAGTTTAACTTGGTATCAGCCTCTTACAGTACCTGTACAGCAGGGCTAGAGTATGAATGGAAAAAGCAGTACAATGAGCCTATTATTGTTATTATTATATTATTATACAGGATTTATATAGTGCCAACAGCTTGCTTTAATAAATGAAGGCAGGTAGCACAGTTCAATACAAGAGGAACCAGAGGGCCCTGCTTGTCAAGCAGGGTTGCTACCTGTCTGGGATTCACCCAGACAGTCAGGGTTTTGAATCATGTGTCCGAGTTCAGTCTGCCTGAAACCCGGACACAATAGTCAGACAGGAATGTGCCTCGGAACAGAGTCTGACAGGAGGGTGAGGGGGCACTATGCATGCCACATATCTATTCTCTTTGGAGTGCCCAAAATGTGGCCCAGGCACTGCTAAAGTGTTCAGGTTTGACTTGAAGAAAAAGTGGCAACCCTAGGATCAAGGGAAGGTTCAAGTAATGCAAAGAATAAGAATTTTGTGTCTCCACTTTGCAAAAACTTGTTCGTGGTCTGTTGACTTTCGAATAGTAATTTAAAGCAGAACTTTCCAATGGTCCCTTGCCAGAACCAACATATTTTTCTGTGTGCCGGTCTTTGAGCCTCTTCATTGGGTGACCCAGGTTGACTGTCATTCCGGCACACAGAGCTAAGCTTTGCATGCACAGTGCACAGTGCAGAAGAAGACAGTGAGCAGGCAGGTAGGGGCATTTTATTGCACAAGAGACAATGCATGTTTGTTACAGGCTTTACGCCAAGCCTCAATCTTGCTATGTTTTCCTTCTTAGTGGGCCCTGTATTTGGACTGGATAGTATAGGGTGGTTTCTTAGAACTGTAATCTATTCCAATGATATGTGTATTAGGTGTAAATTATGGGGGAAATTAGAAATATATTGAAATATATTGCTTACTCCACATTTGTAAACATATTTGATACAATTATGTCAAGTAAAATTATTCATGATAAGCTGGTGGAAATTAGAATCTTTTATAGTAGAACATGTAATTTATTCTTATCAGTTTTTGGTTCATTTGACAGTCTGCAATGAATTTAACATTGCAGCTAAATTAATTTATCTTTTTGATGTTATGTTTCCATGCAATATTCCCTCCCTCCCTAAATCAGAGATTTTTACCACTGTAATGTGGCATACGTAGTATGGAAAACCTTAAACAATTGCACATATTCAGTGAAGTGTTTGTTTTTTTTTCTTTTTAAATGCTAATATTTTATTTAAAAAAATCGTTTGAGCAGTATTTTGGTGCTGCTCCTGTCCTGACCACTGGAGGGGGATATTGCATTTAAAACATGACTAGTGAGAGCCTTTAAACTAAAAAAAAAATAAAAAAATGGAGCACTAGCAATAGTATACATAGCAAACGCCATTACAGTCATTGTTCAATCACAACTGTAAGTTTTACTAATTTAAAGTCATTTTTAATTTTTTTTTTAGCATTTACATACTTGATACTGTCAAATATCTTTATTCTTGAATGTATAATGCTGTAAATTCACTGTGTAGTTTAGGATCAGTTCCATGTAAACTACATAAAATTAAATGTTTGAAAAAAATTAGGGTTGCACCGATACCACTTTAAGACAGGGTACAAGCACTTTTTTTTCAAGTACTCACCAATACTTATTACCGATATATGCTTTCTTTTGTTTGTTGGGGGGTAACCTTTTAAATATTGATTTATTACGATTTATTTATTTTTTATCAGCCCTGTTGGGGGGCGGGCTTTGGTGAGATATCAGGGGTCTTAACAGACCCCTGACATCTCCCTTTTGACGCAGGGAAAGATACTGAGGATAGAGATTCCCCAGTCCCTTTCTCTGCAGCCTCAGATGCACTGGAGATGAATGGAGAGGAGACAGAGGCTCCTCTCCATTCATAAACTGAGGCATCGTAAAACACAGTTTACAAAGCTCAGTTATGAATGGACAGATTCAGTGATCACTGGCTCTGTTCATTCAGAAAAGGAAGGAGCCGGTAAATTACAGATTTACCAGCTCCTTCCTCCTCTCTCCATCCTGAAAGATCGAGGACAAAAGGGATGGAGGAGCACAGAGGGAGGACCGCAACATGGAGTCGGACCAAAGCAGAGCACACGGAGGGGTACCGAAGGGGGGAACGAAGCAGAGCACACGGATGGGGACAGTAGCAAAGCACGGAAGGGGGACCAGAGCACGGAGGGGGGACCGTAGCATGGAGTGGCACCAGAGCAGAGCACACAGACTGGGACCGGAGCAGAGCACACAGAGGGGGACCGGAGTAGAGTACACAGAGGGGGACCGGAGCAGAGCACACGGATGGGGACAGTAGCGGAGCATGGAGGGGGACAGGAGCACAGAGGGGGCTGGGAGGAGCCTTGAGGAGCATGGAGGAGGACACAGAGGGGAACAGGAGGAGGATACGGGGACAGTCAGTCCTTCTGTATAGATTTCAATAAAGCAGCTAAAAGCCACGGGAGGGAGAGGAGGAGAAGCAGCTGTTAGCTGCTTTATTGAAACCTATACAGGGTGGGGATTGGTGCTTGTAACTTTAACCCCGATCACCCGACTGCCCAGGTATCAGATCAAGCATTGGAGCATTTGCCTGAGTAAAAGTACTTGATACTAGATACTAGTATGGGTATCGGTGCAACCCCCCAAAAAAAGGATAGACAAAAAATTTAATAAAAATTATCCCAAGAGACACTGTCAAATTAATATCAATATAAATTGAAAAATGCACTTTAACCACTTTCTTCCCCGCCCATAGTCAAATGACATCCGCAGGAGGGATCACCCACCCTGGGTGGGTGTCATATCACATCCTCGGCTTCCCGGCCGTCTAGGGGGTGTGTCATTCAGAAGCCGATGCACGTGCCCACAGGCACGTCCCCGGCAGCTGCAATGTCTATTCATTTGGGTACAGTGTTGCAGGACCGTGCAATTGTCATTCATAATGCGACAGCGCTGAAAACTTAAAATTGGCCTGGGCAGGAAGTGGGTGAAAATGCCCTGTATTGAAGTGGTTAAATAGAAAATATCTCCCAGATCAAAAAAGGTACAATTGATCCTTTGAAAAAATTTCACAGGTGTGTGAAATACACAAGATTACATTTTAAAACATATCATTGGCATGTAAAATATGTGAACAGCACTTGGATGTTTCTGGTCAAGCTCAGAGAGTCTATTTTTTGGGTTAGTAATTTAAGGACATCCTTAACAGGTGTACCCACTTTAAAGTTCTGTCTCTACACTGGGTGAACTTGCGTTTTGTGTGTTTCATGGACTGTGTAAGGGTTTTCAATTTTTTCATTAGCATGCAAACCTATGTTATGTAAAGCTTGCAGATGACATTCTTTACCTTGCCCCGAAAAGAGGCAAGGTAAAGAATGTTAAGAAAATTTTATTTTATTTTTTAACATGGGGTGGTGTTTGTGTGGGTCCTTAACACATATTCATGCATATTAGGGCTAATTTAGACAGGATCCAATTTACCTACCAGCAAGTTTTTAGAGTGTGGGAGGAAACTGGAGTACCTGGAGGAAACCTAAGCAGGCACAGGGGGAACATGCAAACTCCAGGCAGATGTTGTCACAGGTGGGATTTGGACTAGCAACCCTTTTTGCTGCTAGGTGAAAGTGCTAACCGCTACACCACTGTGCTGCCAAAATATATATATCTATAGGTGTAGGTTGTGTCCACCAGCAGAGAGAAGTTGGGTAGATTCCACACTCCCAATTCTGGAGGCATAATAATGGTCTAGCACAGGGGTCTTCAAACTACAGCCCTCCAGTTGGTCAGGAACTACAATTCCCATCATGCCTAGTCATGTCTGGGAATATCAGAGTTTTACAATGCCTCATGGGATGTGTAGTTCCGCAACAGCTGGAGTGCCGTAGTTTGAAGATTCCTGATCACTCTAGCATGTCTTGAAAAAATGTGGTTTCTCATGTGCCTTGTATAATGCCCAAGAAATATCATTAGGAAAATACAAGTGGATCATGGCAAATCTACATTCCAAATTTGGCACTTAAGATGGTCATGCACTATGCAATCTGATTGGCCAATCTCTGTACAACTCGATATTTCAGCAAAATAGGTAATAGGAAGACGCACTTGAACAATTGATTCAAATTATAGGAAATCAAACAGGCTCTTGCACTAAATCTAATTGTTTTAAGATCTAACTGATTGCAGCGTATGTGTCATGGTTATGCAGTGATCTTCCTCTAGTGGCTTACCTCCCCTCATGCGTTCTGACTAAGAGGCCAGCCACTTCCACCTGGTGGTTTTTATAACCTCTCCTCTAGCATGGCTCCACCCCAGGCCCTATCAGGGAACCCTATATTAACCTGTGCACTGCAAGCTAACAGGGCTGATCAACCTTTGTGTGTTAGCTTCCTGTTACCTGCCATGTGCTCTTCTGTTGTTTTCCGTTACCGACTTTGGCGTGTCCTTGACTATCCCTGTCTGCCTGTGATCCTGACCTTTTGGCGTGTCCCTGACTATTCCTGTCTGCTTGTGGCCCCGACCTTGGCTTTGTCCCTCACTATCCCTATCCTCCTGTTGCCTACTGTGGGTGCGAGCAGCTGGGGGACCCTGGGGGTCGCGACCTGGAGCCAGTTGCAGCCAAGTCCATCCTCACCACTAGAGACGCTGGTGAACACCTGCTGGCTCTTAGACTCCGCGCCCCAGGGAATCTTACGCTCTAACCCCAGTGGGATCTGTCTCCCGTCTGAAGCAGTCAGCCGTAGGGTCCACAACCTTGTGGTGCACTCCTGATCCCTACGGTGTGCATCTGTCACCTCGCCTCAAGGTGACCTGACAGTATGGTCACCTTTAAAGATCGAGATCTGAAAATATTCATTTATTGGGTTTGGAAACACTTCTCTGTTCTTTGTACTGTATTGAAAGATTTGGGTAAAAATAGAAAAAAACAAGTTTCAAAGCTATATTAGAAGTAATAGGAATGAGATTAGCATCAAAAGGGTTAATTAACTGATAACATCCAGAGAGATGAAATTAACCAATTGGATTGGGCATGCATTATTATCAATGAGAAAACCACAGTTACCCTAGCACCAGTTGCAGTTTAGTTGTAGTTCTTTCATTCATAGGAAACTGTGAATGAATGACGCAGCTCAGTGCACGGATCCCCGCACAACCATTTCAAAAAGTAACAGCAGGTCTGGGAATACTTCCTGAGGATCCTAAGATGTTTGCACTTGTTCTCCTTTTTTTTTTCTTTTTTATATCTCTCCTTCCTTTTCTCTTTCCACCCCCCATGGTATACAGTGAAATTATATTAATATTGCATTGTGTATTTTTTTTATATTTGTGTTATATATACACAGTATCTCACAAAAGTGAGTACACCCCTCACATTTTTGTAAATATTTTATTATCTTTTCATGTGAGAACACTGAAGAAATTACACTTTGCTAAAATGTAAAGTAGTGAGTGTACAGCTTGTATAACAGTGTAAATTTGCTGTCCCCTCAAATAAACTCAACGCACAGCCATTAAAAAAGCCATCTAAACTGCTGGCAACAAAAGTGAGTATACCCCTAAGTGGAAATGCCAAAAATTGGGCCCAATTAGCAATTTTCACTCCACGGTGTCATGTAATTCGTTAGTGTTACAAGGTCTCAGGTGTGAATGGGAAGCAGGTCTGTTAAATTTGGTGTTATTGCTCTCGCTCTCTCATATTAGTCACTGGAGTTCAACATGGCACCTCATGGGAAAGAACTCTCTGAGGATCTGAACAAAAAGAATTGTTGCTCTTCATAAAGTTGGCATAGGCTATAAAAAGATTTCTGAGACCATGAAACTGAACTGCAGCACTGTGGCCGAGACCATACAGCGGTTTAACAGGACAGGTTCCACTGAGAACAGGCCTTGTCATGGTCGACCAAAGAAGTTGAGTGCATGTGCTCAGCGCCATATCCAAAGGATGTCTTTGGGAAATAGACGTATGAGTGCTGCCAGCATTGCTGCAGAGGTTGAAGGGTCAGCCTGTCAGTGCTCAGACCATACGCCACACACTGCATCAAATTGGGCTTCATGGCTGTCGTCCCAGAAGGAAGCCTTTTCTAAAGATGAGAAGAAAGCCTGCAAACAGTTTGCTGAAGACAAGCAGACTAAAGTCATGAATTACTGGAACCATGTGCTGTGGTCTGATGAGACCAAGATATACTTATTTGGTTCAAATGGTGTCAAGCGTGCGTGACGGCAACCAGATGAGGAGTACAAAGACAAGTGTGTCTTGACTACAGTTAAGCATGGTGGTGGGAGTGTCATGGTCTGGGGCTACATGAGTGCTGCCGGAACTGGGGAGCTACAGCTCATTGAAGGAACCATGAATGCCAACGTGTACTGTGGCATACTGAAGCAGAGAATGATCCCCTCCCTTCAGAGACTGAGCCGCAGGGCAGTATTCCAACATGATAATGACCCCAAACACTCCTCCAAGATGGCCACTGCCTTGCTAAAGAAGCTGAGGGTAAAGGTGATGGACCGGACTGTGGGGCATCCTCAAACAAAAGGTGGAGGAGCGCAAGGTCTCTAACATCCACCAACTCCGTGATGTTGTCATGGAGGATTGGAAGAGGACTCCAGTGGCAACCTGTGAAGCTCTGGTGAACTCCATGCCCAAGAGGGTTAAGGCAGTGCTGGAAAATAATGGTGGCCACACAAAATATTCACACTTTGGGCCCAATATGGACATTTTCATTTAGGGGTTTACTCACTTTTGTTGCCAGTGGTTTAGACATTAATGGATGTGTGTTGAGTTATTTTGAGGGGACAACAAATTTACACTGTTATATAAGCTGTACACTCACTACTTTACATTGTAGCAAAATTTAATTTCTTCAGTTTTGTCACATGAAAAGATAATAAAATATTTACAAAAATGTGAGGGGTGTACTCACTTTTGTGAGATACTGTATATATACACTGTATAAATATATATACAGAAACACACACATATAAATGTAAACAAACATATTAAAATGTATTTAAATGTTGATGGTGTCAGTTGGGTTTTTTTCTATTATTTTTTTACAGTATTTTTTATTTACACTTCTTTTAGGAGCCCCACTGGGGGCTTTGGTGAAATATCACCAAAGCCCCCAGTGGGGCTCCTAAACAGACCCCTGATGCATCACTTTTGTGACAGAAAAAAGTGCTGAAGACAGAGGTTCCCCAGCCCCATTCTCTGCAGCGTCAGCTGCACTGGACAGTGAATCAATGGGAAGTGCTCTGTACTGAGTGGGTTTGTGTTCATTCACAAACTGAAGCCTAGTAAACACAGTTTACTAGGCTTCAGTTATGAATGAACACAGAGAGTGATCTGTACCAATAACTCACTGTGCTCATTCAGAAAAGGAAGCAGCTGGCAAATGACATAGACCCGGGAAGCAGGAGGAATTTACTCCGCATGGGGGTGATTAGCGCACACCTGGCACACTCCCTGTGCATGCCTATGATCTGTATCGTGTTTATCATACAACTGACTGATGGGTTTTGTGTGATATGGTTTTTAATTATTTTATTGTGTAAATAAAAATTGTATTTTATCTATATGTATATTGAATTTATTGGCACATATAAAATTATAATTTTCTCGTCCTTCCCATTGAATTGACTGGAAATTATTTCTTTTATTATTGTTCAATTGGAGATGGTACCGGGATTGTGCCATCAAGTTTCTCCACCTCTTATATCAGACCTGGAAAGACAATCCCCCATTCGCTGTCACAGAGCAGGGAACGTTGGCAATGGGAGGTGGCAGTATAGGCCTACACCCTAAATATGGGCATATCATGTAACATACTCCTAAAGGTTAACTTTACCTTCAAAAAGCTTGCAAAGTTACATTTGAAGACCAGAAATTGGCAAAATTAGGCTGCAATAAATTTCAGTGGGATTCAGCTCTATGTTTGAGTTTAGCAATTTTTTTCCTTGGTTCCCTTGATGAATCAAGCTTTGCCTTTTCAAGCTTTTCTTTTGGAGATAACTCCTTTTTTTTTAATAAACGTCTAGTATTTTTCTGCCCTTACAACAGGGGTGTCCAAACTTTTTTCAAAGAGGGCCAGAATTGATGAAGTGAACATGCGTGAGGGCCAACCATTTTGCCTGACATTCTTTGAACCATTAAAATACGGTCCAAGTGTGTTCCTTTTGAGCACTAATAGACTACCCAACAAGAATTCTCTTGCCCTTGTGGCTGTGTGTGGTGAGTAGATGAGCTTGGGCATGTTATTTGGATATATACAGTATCTCACAAAAGTGAGTACACCCCTCACATTTTTGTAAATATTTTTTTCATATATCTCTTCATGTGACAAAACTGAAAAAATGGTATTTTGCTACAATGTAAAGTAGTGAGTGTACAGCTTGTATAACAGTGTAAATTTGCTGTCCCCTCAAAAAAACTCAACACACAGCCATTAATGTCTAAACCGCTGGCAACAAAAGTGAAAAGTGAAAATGTCCAATTTGGGCCCAAAGTGTCAATATTTTGTGTGGCCACCATTATTTTCCAGCACTGCCTTAACCCTCTTGGGCATGGAGTTCACCAGAGCTTCACAGGTTGCCACTGGAGTCCTCATCCACTACTTTATGATGACATCACAGAGCTGGTGGATGTTAGAGACTTTGCGCTCCTCCACCTTCCATTTAAGGATGCCCCACAGATGCTCAATAAGGTTTAGGTCTGGAGACATGCTTGGCCAGTCCATCACCTTTACCCTCAGCTTCTTTAGCAAGGCAGTGGTCATCTTGGAGGTGTGTTTGGGATCATTATGTTGGAATACTGCACTGCGGCCCAGACTGCGAAGGAAGGGGATCATGCGCTGATTCGCTATGTCACAGTACATGTTGGCATTCATGGTTTCCTCAACTAACTGTAGCTCCTCAGTACCGGCAGCACTCATGCAGCCCCAGACCATGACACTCCCACCACCATGCTTGACTGTAGGCAAGACACACTTGTCTTTGTACTCCTTGCCTGGTTGCCGCCACACATGATTGACCCCATCTGAACCAAATAATTTTATCTTGGTCTCATCAGACCACAGGACATGGCTCCAGTAATTCATGTTCTTAGTCTGCTGGTCTTCAGCAAACTGTTTGCGGGTTTTCTTGTGCATCATCTTTAGAAGAGGCTTTCTTCCGGGACAACAGCCATGAAGACCAATTTGATGCAGTGTGTGGCATATGGTCTGAACACTTGACAGGCTGACCCTTCAACCTCTGCAGCAACGCTGGCAGCACTCATACGTCTATTTCCCAAAGACAACCTCTGAATATGACACTGAGCACTTCTTTTTCTTTTGAGCACTCAACTTCTTTGGTCGACCATGACAAGGCCTGTTCTGAGTGGAACCTGTCCTGTTAAACCGCTGTATGGTCTTGGACACAGTGCTGCAGTTCAGTTTCAGGGTCTTGGCAATCTTTTTATAGCCTATGCCATCTTTATGTAGAGCAACAATTCTTTTTGTTCAGATCATCAGGGAGTTCTTTGCCCTGAGGTTGCATGTTGAACTTCCAGTGACCAGTAAGAGAGAGTGAGAGCGATAACACCAAATTTAACACACCTACTCCCCATTCACACCTGAGACCTTGTAATACTAACAAGTCACATGACAGCGGGGAGGGAAAATGACTAATTGGGCCCAATTTGGACATTTTCACTTAGGGGTCTACAGCAAATTTACACTGTTATACAAGCTGTACACTCACTGCTTTACATTGTAGCAAAGTGTAATTTCTTCCGTGTTGTCATATGAAAATAAAAGAAAATAATAAAATATTTACAAAAATGTGAGGGGTGTACTCACTTTTGTGAGATACTATATATATCTTTTGTGGCTCCAAATAATCCCCGAGCACTGCTCAGGACTAGGGATGAGCTTCGAGTTTGAGTCAAACTCATGTTCGACTCGAACATTGCCTGTTCGGCAAACTGAACAATTTGGGGTGTTCGCGGCAAATTCGAAAAGCCGCGGAACACCCTGTACAAGTCTATGGGAGAAATCTAAAGTGCTAATTTTAAAGGTTAATGGTTACTGTCCTAAAAAGTGTTTGGGGACCTTGGTCCTGCCCCAGGGGACATGGATCAATGCAAAAAAAAAGTTTTAAAAACTGAAGTTTTTTCGGGAGCAGTGAGGTTCCCCCACATTCAATTACCAGTCCCTTCAGGTCTGGTATGGATATTAAGGGAAACCCTGCATCAAATTATAAAAAAAATTGACGTGGGGCCCCCCTAAAAATCCATACCAGACCCTTTATCCGAGCACGCAACCTGGCAGGCCGCAGGAAAAGAGGGGGGGTGAGAGAGTGCCCCCCCTCCTGAACCGTACCAGGCCACATGCCCTCAACATTGGGGGGATGCTTTGGGGTGCCCCCCCAAAGCACCATGTCCCCAAGTTGATGGGGATAAGGGCCTCATCCCCACAACCCTGGCCGGTGGTTGTGGGGGTCTGCGAGCGGGGGGCTTATCAAAATATGGAAGCCCCCTTTAACAAGGGGACCCCCAGATCCCGGCCCCCCCTGTTTGAAATGGTAAGGGTTTCCAAAGTACCCCTACCATTTGACAAAGAAAGTGTAAAAAATTGTTAAATAAGACAAACACACTTTTGAAAAATTTCTTTATTAAAAATAAAAAAAAGATTCCAGCGGTGGTAATCCACTCTTGCTATCCAGCGACGGATGATCATCTCTCCGGGGTCCAGTGATGGCTGATCTGGTTCAGCGACGGGTGATCTCTCCCTCCAGCACAGTCCATCCCTGCATCCTCTGTCTCCACTGTCGGAGACACTACGGGATCCTGGCGGCCTGACGTTTCTTATATGAGGAGGGAGGGGCCACCCGTCAACTGACCCCGCCCCCTCTGACGCTAGTGGGGGAAGCCGGGCTTCCCCAATGACATATGGGTGACCCCGCCCCCCTCTGATGTAATGGAAACCTGCATTACATCAGAGGGGAGGCTTTGAGCCTCAAGCTTTGAGGCTTGTCTCTGTGCTGTTTGGGGAATTGTAAGCGGGATACTTTGTTGCATTTGTGTAGTAATGGCTTTCTTCTGGCAACTCGAGCATGCAGCCCATCTTTCTTCAAGTTCTTCTGTATCAGGATCATTTGAGTAGTTTCTGTTGTGATTGTGATTTAAAAAGAGTAAACACAGTTGATTGATCATAAATGGCTTCAGCCAAACACCAATCATGAGTGAAAGAATTTTTTTTGTGTTATCATTCATATTCTGTGAAAAATGGCCAAGAAATCATAAATTCTGCCAGGGTATGTAAACTTAATTGCACAACTGTATATCCAAATTACCAGGAGGGGCCACATTAAACCGGAACGCAGGCTGCAATTGGCCTGAGGGACAGACTTTGGACATGCCTGCCTTACACACTTCCTTAGTTGGGAAGCTTGTTATTATAAATCTAGTTGGTGAAGGCTGAATGTTTTTTTTTATTTGGTTACATACCCTGGATTGTCTACTACTTATACACACACTGTTCTTGTGTTTAGACAGTATGTCTCTAACAATCCAATGTAGCTTTACTGCATTATCGATGTGTTTACCTATGATATGATCTCATTGGGACTGTAAATAAAAATCCTTTGATACCATATTACTGTTATACACAATATGCTATATGTTAGAGAGGTTAGCTCTCCGTACATGAAAGCTGTCCTTGATTTTGTACTTCAACATTATGTCATATGGTGCATTGTAATGACCTAAAACGTAAAGAAAATCATACGCTCAATACATATGGATGTTACGTGAAGTGTTTTGTGTAATACTTAATAAAAATTATATGTTCAATACGCATGGGTGTTAAGTGAAGTGTTTGCTTTATTTCGTTGTAGTATTGCAATGGAAAGAATGTGAATATCAGTATGTATCAGTATTCACAGGCAGCACTGGTTCTTACTAATGTCTCCCTTAAGAACACCCCCTTTCAATTCAGCTGGCATAGGAAATATAAACAGGAGCATCATGCACCTGGTGTTCGTGTGTACAAGCTCTACATTAAGCATCCCTGTATATATAAATGCATTCCCATATCTCCTTCTTGCAGTACAGGCATAAGAGGTTAACAGCTGGTGTTGTATTTGCTATTCAGCCCAAGACATTTCTTCAGTCCAGTAAGAAACACAACAGTTGTATTAGATGAATAAAGCGTGGGTGTGTTTATCACATATGCAAATGATCTGTTTACATAAAATGATATTTAATTAAACAGTTACCATAAATCGGATTTCTTGGTGAATGTGATATTATACTTCCAGTAGTATATTACTCATAATCATTTACTTAGCAATTAAACATTATTTATGTGCAAATGTGTTGGAGACATTGAACATGAAAATTGGATTTTTGTCAAGATTTTTTGCCTTTTGATTGTCTGTTTTTACAATTTGTGTTCTGTTTAGGTTCGAAAGAAAAGCTTCACTTTTTTTTTTTTTTGCAATAAAGACCAAAGGGTCTATATGGTAAATATAACTATTTCCCCCAAAAAATGATATGCTTTCTTCTCCAAGTACCCACTGGTGGATTAAGACAGTTCCCACCCACGTGTGGCAGGTTGTTGGTGCTGTGTTTTGATGTCTTTTTTACCCCTAACAGTGCACATAGACCTAGCTGTGGCTTAAATCTTTTACCTGAGTCACCAGGGATTTATGGAAAATTAAAGTAAGAGTACTTGGGTACATACCCTAATTATATAGTAATATATGTGCAATACTTTTTGGAGAAAGGAACAGCTTTTATAGGGATCCATTGTACGAGGGAGTCTTGCTGGGAGACCAACTCTTCCTGTTTGTTGCCCCTATACTTGCTGTTATTGGGGTTTCTTTTCTCCATCTGTAGCACTTCTGGATAATGATTTTTGCTATATCATACCCTTGTGGCCCCCTGATGAAGCAGGCCTTACATTACCTGACAAAGGTGTACCTGAAAAGACTGTTATTCATTTGTGTAAAAACATTTAAACAGATGTATTGCATAGCATAACACAAATATAGATGTGGTACCCTGGTCCATACATTTGAGTAGTGAAAAATAAGTGGATACTTGATGCTTGACTATACGGTATAGTAGGGGTACCCATGCAACCCTTATTCTTCAGAATGGTGGTAACACCTACAACAGCTTTAACACCAAACACCAAACACATTTAGCATAGTGGTGTTCTTTATCAGTTTTAAAGATGGCATAAAACAGGCTTTGTTCTAGCTGGTTAAAAAACCTACAAGTATTCCTACATTTCATTTTTACTTTAATTGAATGGGGTCCTTTGGGTAAGTTGATTTCCTTTCTCAATCAAAAAAATGATAGCATCTAAAAGTGAAAAAAGGGAGAAAAAAGGGAGCTTGACGAGAGACAAAGATCTAGACATCCCTGCCTGGGAATCACTGATGATACTGGATTCTGAAGGCTTCAAGAAAGCTGCTTGAAGGTTGCTGGAAGCTTTGAAAAGGCTCTGTTAATGCTTTCTGTTTATGCTGCACTTATACTTGCACAAATTTGTCATAAGGTAAAATAAGTCTCAGATGGAAGGTGACAGTTTTTGACTTATAGTATGTATACTACTTCTAGGCCAGTATGTGTCTTCACCGCAAGTGGCATCAATGCCCTTGAGCAAGTATGCAGTCTAGAGGTCAGGGAATTACAACTTCTACCGAAGTGATCTCATGAAGGAATTTTGCTTTGGGACAGATAAAACTAATAATATTATAACTGCCTAATTTAGATCATGTGAAAAGGGAAGTACAAACAAAAAATATTTTTTTTTCTCTAGTAAACAGGAAGCAGAAGCCGTAGAAACAGAATTACTGGAAGACTACCGTTTTGGGAAACAGCAGTTTATCGAAATACTGGGGCACAGCTGTGCAATGGCTGTAACTAAGGTATGTTGTGTTGACGAAACAAAGCAAATGTGTTTCCGTACTTTTTTTAAATAAAGTTTTATAAATTTTTCATCCGTATAAAAACAAGGCATAATTAATATACAGTATTAGAACATTGTAGAAAATTAGTCTTTTAAACAGTGAACAAAAATCAGATGAACAAGGGGACACAAGTAGAGAAAGGAGAAGGGTTGCACTGTAAAAAGAGAGGTAACTAGCTGAAGTATGGCCTGTTTTCAACCAGTCTTCCCTTGTCTACATTAAGGCCTCATGCACAAGAAAAGCAGCTTCAAAAAACGCACCACACACTGTGGTAAGTTTTTGGCTTGCAAGGGCTTGCTCAGCAACCAATCATTGTTTTTGATATCTCTTTAATGTCCAGTCCAAAGTTTTATTAATAAGGCCTCATAGTATTTTCAAATGACTCAGAAGGTCATGCATCTATTGCTTTTAGTTCTGGTTAGGACTTGGATTTGGGGCTTTTTTGTGTGACAAGATAACATCAATCAACTTGGAATGTTAGGGATCTGATCAAGCTTGAGCAATGTGAAATTGGCATCAACTGAATAAACAAAATATAATGTAATAACTTAATTTTGATTAGTCCAGTGCAACCAGAACAAAAGAATTTAGGGTTATCCCATCTGTGCAGGTCGCGTACAATCTGGTTGTAAGGGGGGTTGGAAGTTATGTCTAAAAAGATCTTTGTATTGGGCTGTCAATGCCTATGTTTCTTCTCGCCAGGCAAATGAGAACTGTGTTTGTGGGGGAGAGCCTGATGTTAAATTGTCAGAATTAACTTGATTGTGAAATTTGAGAGGAGGCTGAGTTTACTGAGTCAGTGCTTGAGTATGGGGAGAGTTAATTCCCGGTTAAAACACAGGTGGACAGTTTTTGGACAGTTTGTTCTATTCACATGCTTACTATTTTTTATGGAGATTGAGTATTGTGGCTAGGACGGTCTCAAGGGACATAAAGAGCAGAGGGGAAAATGGACAATCTTAACTGCTGCTGAGGTGAATAAGCCCATTCATTGTATGTAGCTGTAGGATGCACATAGAAGGCCATAATCCTTGGGTGTATGTTTATGTCAAGGCCAATGTGTTGCAAAATCAAGAGCTTTAAAGCGGATGTAAACCTGATTCATGAAATTTGAGCTGGGCACATATATCTGCAGTTTTCTTATCTCTCTTCAAAGCACTATGTCCCCTAGTTTTCTCCTGCTCCATTCTTCTGTTTTCAGCTTGATAACTTCTGACAAGGTCTCCGAGACGGGAGCCTGACGTTTGTGTCCGGGAGGGAGCTATAAATGGATTAGCACAAAGCTGAACTAGTCACAGGCAAGCTTTGCATGTGTGGTGAGGGGGTGTGTGCCTTTCCTCCAATCACCTGTCTCCCAGTGTATGGCAAGAATCCACACCCACAGGTGAATCAGGAAGAGAAAATTCTAACGAGACGTGCATTTTCTAAACAGTATATAAAGATGAAGACAGAAGATACATTCACGCAAATTTGAGCGCTGCGGAGTGCCACATACCTAACCTGTATGCTTTGGCTAATCACAGCACGATCTGCTGTGAGAGCTATGATTGGCTAAAGGCAGGGTGCCTTTGGCCAACCATGGCTCAGCGGCTATGTCCACACCCCACACTATATAAAGCTGCTGCTTACACGGTGGCCATATATAGTGAATCAGTGGAGATTAGGCAGGTAGTATAGTGTAGTGTGCAGTCAGTTAGTCTCGTATGTATATATATAAAGCAGTTCAGAGTATATAGTGCAGTTAGTGTCATATATATATCTAATACAGTTCAGAGTATATAGTGTAGTCCGTATAGTACATATATTGCAGTTCAGAGTATATAGTGCAGTCTGTATAGTGTGCGTGTGTGTATATATATATATATATATATATATATATATATATATATATATATATATACAGGGCTGGACTGGCCTACCGGGATACCCGGTAGGCCGCCTGCCCTGGGGCCGCTTTTAGTTGCGGCTGCATTGGTGCTTTCTACTGCAGATCATAGCGCTGGCTGGCGCTGTGTTCGGCGGCCGCTCTGTAACATGGCCCTACCCCCCCAGACCAGCTCGTGTGATAGTAGATAGAATCAACGTTCCGCCTATCACACAAGGTGGTCTGGGGGGGTGGGCCGTGTTACAGAGCGGCTGCCGAACACAGAGCCAGCCAGCGCTGTGATCAAGAGGAGGAGATGCTGCCCGTACAGCCCGCCATGTGTGCCTGGATAGGAGGATCAGCAGGGGGGATGCATATAGAGGAAATTAGCTTTCTATATTCCTCCCTGCAGCCGCTGAATGCTTGCAGGAGGGAGAGGAGGAGAATCAAGCATTCAGCGGCTGCATGGAGGAATATAGAAAGATCATTTCCTCTATATGCAGTCCCCCTGCTGATCCTCCTATCCAACTTCTTTTACTGCCCCCCAGTTTACCTCGTGGTCCCTGCCCCCCCAGTGCTCTCCTCCCCCACCACACTCTCCAGCCCCCCCTCACAGTTCTCTCCACTCCTGTTCTTTCTACCCCCCCAACCTGCTCTCCAGTTCTCCCCATCCTTCTCTAGCCACCATACCAGTGCTCTTCACCCCCCCAGTGCTCTTCACCCCCCAGTGCTCTTCAACCCTGCCCCCCAGTGCTCTTCTCCCCCCTGTCCCCCCACCCCACAGTTCTCTCCACCCCTGTTCTTTCTGCCCCTCCAACCTGCTCTCCAGTTCTCCCCATCCTTCTCTAGCTACCATCCCAGTGCTCTTCACCCCCCGTGCTCTCCCCCAGTGCTCTTCACCCCCCCAGTGCTCTTCACCCCCTGTTTTTCCCCCCGTGCTCTCCACTCCCCCCAGTGTTCTCCTCCTCATCCTTGTTCTCCCCCCCCCAGTGCTCTCCCCCCTGTTCTCCCCCCAGTGCTCTCCACTCCCCCCAGTGCTCTCTCCCCTGTTCTTTTTCACCTCCCCAGTGCTCTCCAGCTCTCCCCATCACTCTCCAGCCCCCACCCCAGTGCTCTCCAGCCCTCCATTCTCCCCACCCCTGTTCTTTATGGCCCCCTGGTGCTCTCAATCTCCACCCATCTCTCTCCAGCCCCCCCAGTGCTCTCTACCCCCGTGCTCTCCACTCCTGTTCTTTTTGGCTCCCCCCAACACGTGGCACCTGTACTCTCCACACCCCCCTGCATTTTGCCCCCACCCACGTGCTCTCCAACACTGCCAATGCTCTCCACTTCCCATAATGCTCTCCAGTTTCCCATGCTTTTCCCCCTGTTCTTTCTGGCCCCCACTGGTGCTCTCAAGCTCACCCCCCCACTCCTTGTACCCCCCAGTACTCTCCAGCCCCGTGCTCTCCACCCCTGTTTTTCTGCCCCCCCCAGTGCTCTTCGCCACCCCACACTCTTAGCCCCCTCAGTGCTCTCAGCCTACTATGCTCTCCACCCTTGTTCTTTTTGGCCCCCCCAGTACTCTCAAGTCCCCCCCCCCAGCGCTCTCTGCTCCCCACCTCTGTGATCTCCACTACCCCCTGCTCTTTGCCCCCACCCATGTGTTCTCCAACCCCGCCAGTACTCTCTGCTCCCCCTTCTCTCCAGCTCCCACCCAGTACTCTCCACTTCCCCAGGACCAGAGGACAGGCTGACTGGGGCCAGAAAATGGGGATGGCTTAAGGTGCAGGTGGCCAGGGACCACTTCATCTCACAGTAAACAGATCCTCTGGAAGGAGCACCGTCCCCATCCAAAATGAGAACAGACACTGCCTGATGCTGGCCGTCATGGATATCCTGCTAGCATGCAAGGTACCGTACCGAGCATCAACAAAACACCTTCCCACAGACAGGGACTGCAGACTAGGACATGGGGCACAGGAGGGGCTGCATTCATGGGCTCAGTGAGGCTGCATTCATGGGCTCAGTGAGGCTGCATTCATGGGCACAGTGAGGCTGCATTCATGGGCACAGTAAAGCTTCATTTGATGGGCACAGTGAGGCTGCAATGGTGGGAACAGTGAGGCCGCATTTGTGGGCACAGTGAGACTGCATTCACGGGCAGAGTAAAGCTGCATTTGGTGGGCACCTACCCCCCTTACCTTAGTGTATTCTTTCTGTGGAAGGTGCCCCCCCCCACGTTCTGAGTTCCTAGGGTCCCCCTTGATGATTGTCCACTTACCACTTTTAACTGGAATTTGCATATATATATATATATATATATATATATATATATATATATATCCCTATGTGATTTCATATCTGTATATAATACACTCGTCATCAAATGTGCTTTAAAATGTATGGTTTTCCCTTTCATGAACAAGAAAATATTGAGGTAATGCTGTTGGACTGGTATAATAATGCTGTGGGGCTGGTATGAAATTTTTTCCAGGGCTGGTGTTTATTCCCAGTCTCAACTATGAGAGACAAAATGTGGAAACAAATCCAGACAATCACATTGATTTTTGAAAGAATTTATTTTCAAATTATGGTGTAAAATAAGTATTTGGTCAATATCAAAAGTTCATCTCAATACTTTGTTATATATCTTGGTGGGAATGACAGAGGTCAAACGTTTTCTATAAGTCTTCACAAGGAGCAAGTTAGGGCTTTTTCTCGCTTTAACAAAGCCAACTTGGTCTCAGTAAATGAATAAAAGGGAGAGGCCATAATCTTTGTATATATATATTTTTTGTTGATATTAATCAGGGCGATTGGCCTGTAACTTTGGCAGAGGAGAGAGTGTATCATAATTGAAAGGTGTGCTAGGTTAACTTTTGAAAAAGGGCATTCCAAGGGTGATTGACTTGGTAAAACTAAGGAAGTAAAGAGACAGGATCTATTCAAATAGCTTATAGCATTTACCCATGTAGCCATCTGGGCCTGCGTTCTTTCCAATAGGCATAGGTGTGCGCAGTCTATTGCATTTGAATGTGTCACCCCAAACAGAAGCTTAAACACACGTGATTTAAAAAAAAAAAAAAAAAAATATATATATATATATATATATATATATATATATATATATATATATATATATATATATATATATATATGTAGCGCTGGCTCCTGATGAGCATGCACTATATGTTTTTCAAAATTAATATTCCTGAAACCATAGTTGGGTTTTAGGGCTAATTTCACTAAATTATGTTTTCAGTACCAGTCCAGTTGGCAGGCACTGGGTTCTCCTTGGACGCAGGTGTCGCTGTCACCGCCAACAAGTGGTAGAACGCATTGTAGCTGGGTCTATTGAATGCCACGTTTTCTCTGAACCAGCCCAGTGGGAGTGTTCTCCTGCTGTGCGCTCTGGATGGCCCGAGGCGAGGCAGCTGCAGGGACGGGCCTGAGTGGATGTCGGGGCCTGGTGATTCAGGGGTGGTCTGGTGCCGTCTCGTCTAAGGAGATGCCCAGCAACTGGAGAAGCATCCAGGGGATGACTCTTCAGGAGAAGGCTATGCACAAGGTTGGCTTCTCTGAAGGAGCCTGGAGGCTAAGTTGAAGGACATTTCATGGATCTACACTCATACGGTATCGTCGGACCGGCTGAGAGATATTGGTACCGTATGATAGTTCTCTAAATTTGTCTATGTCCCTTGGTTACGCTCAAGTCTGTGGCAGAGACTTTTCTCAAGTATTTCACATTCAAGTCTGTGGCAGAGACTTTTCTCAAGTATTCTACATCCAAGTCTGTGGCAGAGACTTTACTTAATACCATACCGGCTGCTAGGCCTAGTGAGAGGAGGTCCGTGGGGTTGTAGAAATCCAGCTGTGAAACGGTTATTCTCTGGATTCCTTCTATAAAGACTTTAAATTTTTTGGCAGTCCAAAGTACCTGAACTTCCCCCTAACCCCAGGGGTCAAGTGCTGGGGAAAAAAGTGTGGGAACTCTCACCCAAGATCCACTCCCCCACCAAAAAAAATAAAAATAAATAAAGGTACGCTCATATGCATATATATTTCACAGAAAATACAGTACATTTATTGTAAAGTGCCAGTTTACAAATACAAAATAAGTTAACTTGTCAAACAGAATAATCAACACAATGGGTGATGATCTTTCCCTCGCAGGGAATTTCTAACACAAATACACCCTGTTCCAAATTCAAATACAGCAAATTAGAAAATATCACACAAACTGGAATAACATTGCCCTTGCCGTGCAAGATTATCGGCAACGGATCAAAAAACTCACGGATCGGATCATTCCTTGGATCTGAGTCACAGATCGGATCTTTTTTCGGATCAGCAAATAATAATTGAATTTGCAAAAACCTGTGAAAAATGTCACCACCATATAGTCCCCACTGCAATATACATCTCCCCTACTGTAATATCCACGTCATCTCCCCCAATAATATTTTGGCTGAGCATGGATGGGTATGGCTGGGTATTAGCAGAATATGTATTGGCAGGGTATTGCAGAATATTGGCAGGATAAGTATTGGCAGGGTATTGCAGAGTATTGGCAGGGTATGGCAGATTATTGCTGGGTATTGCAGATTATTGGCAGGGCATTGCAGGGTAAGTATTGCAGAGACTTGGCAGGGTAAGTATTGCAGAGTAAGTATCGGCAGGGTATGTATTGCAGAGTATTGGCAGGGTATAGCAGAGTATTGGTGGAGTAATGCAGAGTATTGGCGGAGTATTGGTGGAGTAATGCAGAGTATTGGTGGAGTAATGCAGAGTATTGGTGGAGTAATGCAGAGTATTGGTGGAGTAATGCAGAGTATTGGCGGAGTATTGGTGGAGTAATGCAGAGTATTGGCGGAGTATTGGTGGAGTAATGCAGAGTATTGGTGGAGTAATGCAGAGTATTGGTGGAGTAATGCAGAGTATTGGTGGAGTAATGCAGAGTATTGGCGGAGTAATGCAGAGTATTGGCGGAGTATTGGTGGAGTAATGCAGAGTATTGGCGGAGTAATTTAGAGTATTGGCGGAGTAATTTAGAGTATTGGCGGAGTAATTTAGAGTATTGGCGGAGTAATGCAGAGTATTGGCAGAGTAATGCAGAGTATTGGCGGAGTAATGCAGAGTATGGGCGGAGTAATGCAGAGTATTGGCGGAGTAATGCAGAGTATTGGCAGAGTAATTCAGAGTATTGGCGGAGGGGTAATGCAGAGTATTGGCGGGGTAATGCAGAGTATTTGCGGGGTAATGCAGAGTATTTGCGGGGTAATGCAGAGTATTGGCAGAGTAATGCAGAGTATTGGCGGAGTAATGCAGAGTATGGGCGGAGTAATGCAGAGTATTGGCGGAGTAATGCAGAGTATTGGCGGAGTAATGCAGAGTATTGGCGGAGTAATGCAGAGTATGGGCGGAGTAATGCAGAGTATGGGCGGAGTAATGCAGAGTATTGGCAGAGTAATGCAGAGTATTGGCAGAGTAATGCAGAGTATTGGCAGAGTAATTCAGAGTATTGGCGGAGGGGTAATGCAGAGTATTGGCGGGGTATAGCAGAGTATTGGTGGAGTAATGCAGAGTATTGGTGGAGTATTGGTGGAGTAATGCAGAGTATTGGTGGAGTAATGCAGAGTATTGGTGGAGTAATGCAGAGTATTGGCGGAGTATTGGTGGAGTAATGCAGAGTATTGGCGGAGTATTGGTGGAGTAATGCAGAGTATTGGTGGAGTAATGCAGAGTATTGGTGGAGTAATGCAGAGTATTGGTGGAGTAATGCAGAGTATTGGCGGAGTAATGCAGAGTATTGGCGGAGTATTGGTGGAGTAATGCAGAGTATTGGCGGAGTAATTTAGAGTATTGGCGGAGTAATTTAGAGTATTGGCGGAGTAATGCAGAGTATTGGCAGAGTAATGCAGAGTATTGGAGGAGTAATGCAGAGTATGGGCGGAGTAATGCAGAGTATTGGCGGAGTAATGCAGAGTATTGGCAGAGTAATGCAGAGTATTGGCAGAGTAATGCAGAGTATTGGCAGAGTAATTCAGAGTATTGGCGGAGGGGTAATGCAGAGTATTGGCGGGGTAATGCAGAGTATTTGCGGGGTAATGCAGAGTATTTGCGGGGTAATGCAGAGTATTGGCAGAGTAATGCAGAGTATTGGCGGAGTAATGCAGAGTATGGGCGGAGTAATGCAGAGTATTGGCGGAGTAATGCAGAGTATTGGCGGAGTAATGCAGAGTATTGGCGGAGTAATGCAGAGTATGGGCGGAGTAATGCAGAGTATGGGTGGAGTAATGCAGAGTATTGGCAGAGTAATGCAGAGTATTGGCAGAGTAATGCAGAGTATTGGCAGAGTAATGCAGAGTATTGGCGGAGGGGTAATGCAGAGTATTGGCGGGGTAATGCAGAGTATTGGCGGGGTAATGCAGAGTATTTGCGGGGTAATGCAGAGTATTGGTGGAGTAATGCAGAGTATTGGCGGAGTATTGGTGGAGTAATGCAGAGTATGGGCGGAGTAATTTAGAGTATTGGCGGAGTAATGCAGAGTATTGGCAGAGTAATGCAGAGTATTGGCGGAGTAATGCAGAGTATGGGCGGAGTAATGCAGAGTATGGGCGGAGTAATGCAGAGTATTGGCGGAGTAATGCAGAGTATTGGCGGAGTAATGCAGAGTATTGGTGGAGTAATGCAGAGTATTGGCGGAGTATTGGTGGAGTAATGCAGAGTATTGGTGGAGTAATGCAGAGTATTGGTGGAGTAATGCAGAATATTGGCAGAGTATTGCAGAGTATTGACAGGGTATTGCAGAGTATTGGCAGGGTATTTATTGGCAGAGTATTGGCAGGGTATTGCAGAGTATTGATAGGGTATTGCAGGGTGTGTATTGGCAGAGTATTGGCACAGTATTGCAGAGTATTGATGGGGTATTGCAGAGTATTGGCAGGGTATTGCAGAGTATTGGCAGGGTATTGAAGAGTATTGGCAGAGTATTGGCAGAGTATTGAAGAGTATTGGCAGGGTATTGCAGAGTATTGGCAGGGTATGTATTGCAGAGTATTGGCAGAGTATTGCAGAGTATTGACAGGGTATTGCAGAGTATTGGCAGGGTATTTATTGGCAGAGTATTGGCAGGGTATTGCAGAGTATTGGCACAGTATTGCAGAGTATTGATAGGGTATTGCAGAGTATTGGCAGGGTGTTGCAGAGTATTGGCAGGGTATGTATTGCAGAGTATTGGCAGGATATTGAAGAGTATTGGCAGAGTATTGAAGAGTATTGGCAGGGTATTGCAGAGTATTGGCAGGGTATGTATTGGCAGGGTATTGCAGAGTATTGGCAGGGTATTGCAGAGTATTGATAGGGTACTGCAGAGTATTGGCAGGGTATTGCAGAGTATTGGCAGGGTATGTATTGCAGAGTATTGACGGGGTATTGCAGAGTATTGACGGGGTATTGCAGAGTATTGGCGGGGTATTGCAGAGTATTGATAGGGTAGTGCAGAGTATTGATAGGGTAGTGCAGAGTATTGATAGGGTATTGCAGAGTATTGGCAGGGTATTGCAGAGTATTGATACTGATAGGGTATTGCAGAGTATTGATAGGTTATTGCAGAGTATTGGCAGGGTATTGCAGAGTATTGATAGGGTACTGCAGAGTATTGGCAGGGTATTGCAGAGTATTGGCAGGGTATGTATTGCAGAGTATTGGCAGAGTATTGCAGAGTATTGACAGGGTATTGCAGAGTATTGGCAGGGTATTTATTGGCAGAGTATTGGCAGGGTATTGCAGAGTATTGCAGAGTATTGGCACAGTATTGCAGAGTATTGATAGGGTATTGCAGAGTATTGGCAGGGTGTTGCAGAGTATTGGCAGGGTATGTATTGCAGAGTATTGGCAGGATATTGAAGAGTATTGGCAGAGTATTGAAGAGTATTGGCAGGGTATTGCAGAGTATTGGCAGGGTATGTATTGGCAGGGTATTGCAGAGTATTGGCAGGGTATTGCAGAGTATTGATAGGGTACTGCAGAGTATTGGCAGGGTATTGCAGAGTATTGGCAGGGTATGTATTGCAGAGTATTGGCGGGGTATTGCAGAGTATTGGCGGGGTATTGCAGAGTATTGGCGGGGTATTGCAGAGTATTGATAGGGTAGTGCAGAGTATTGATAGGGTAGTGCAGAGTATTGATAGGGTATTGCAGAGTATTGGCAGGGTATTGCAGAGTATTGATACTGATAGGGTATTGCAGAGTATTGATAGGGTATTGCAGAGTATTGGCAGGGTATTGCAGAGTATTGATAGGGTACTGCAGAGTATTGGCAGGGTATTGCAGAGTATTGGCAGGGTATGTATTGCAGAGTATTGGCGGGGTATTGCAGAGTATTGGCGGGGTATTGCAGAGTATTGATAGGGTAGTGCAGAGTATTGATAGGGTAGTGCAGAGTATTGATAGGGTATTGCAGAGTATTGGCAGGGTATTGCAGAGTATTGATACTGATAGGGTATTGCAGAGTATTGATAGGGTATTGCAGAGTATTGGCAGGGTATTGCAGAGTATTGATAGGGTATTGCAGAGTATTGGCAGGGTATTGCAGAGTATTGATACTGATAGGGTATTGCAGAGTATTGATGAGTATTGGCAGGGTATTGCAGAGTATTGATGAGTATTGGCAGGGTATTGCAGAGTATTGATGAGTATTGGCAGGGTATTGCAGAGTATGGATGAGTATTGGCAGGGTATTGCAGAGTATGGATGAGTATTGGCAGGGTATTGCAGAGTATGGATGAGTATTGGCAATTTGGCAGGGTATTGCAGAATGCAACTTACTTACACACTAGTGACTGACCTCCTGGTATTTATTCTCTTCCCTTCTGTTCTGGGGGGAGAAGAAGTAAACTCGAAAAGTGCTGCGGCTGTGGCAACAGGAGGCACTGGGTAGAGGGGAGCGGGAGGACAGTGCCCACGTGCACGGCCGAAGTCATGTGACCGGTTGCTAGATGCGGAGCGGCCCCTGCCTAGCAACCAGTCACTCGGCGGCTGAGGAGCGGCGCGGACTACGCGCTGCATAGCCTCAGCCCGGCTCAGACAGCTAATGGGAACGGCGTTCCCGCTGTGGAAATAGTACGGGAACGCCGTTCCCATGCGTTCCCGCAGCACTCGAGCCCTGCCTAACCCTCTACCTTAAACTGAGAGATCTTGTTTCTATTTCAAATAAATAACACAAAAGAAAGATCCAGTGTCAGCTTATGCATTTCTTTGGGCCATCTACCACGGGAAACCTTAGATGGAGATGAGGTAAAGAAGGTAACGGTAAGCCCAATAAAACCAGCAGCTCCTAAGGGGGTCAGTGCTATATATATATATATATATATCACAAAAACACACAGAACTCTGTATACCTGTATACCTATGAAAATGATCCCTAGCAGGGAGATAAAGCAGCACACTTTTTCACATTGTTAGACACACAGTTAACCCCTTGATGTTAACCCTTTTCCAGCCAGTGGCATTAGTACAGTGTACAGTATTATCACTGTGTCACTAGTGACATCAATGTGAGTTTGTGACCGTGCCAAGTAGTGTCAGTTCCAGATTGCCCACAGAGGGGCAGAGTGGACCCTTACATCAGAGCATGGCACAGTTTCCCCTGACATCAGAACATGGCACAGTGCCTTACATCAGCGCATGACACAGTGCCCCTTACATAAGAGCATGGCCCAGTAGTGCCCCGACATAAGAGCATGACACGGTACCCCTTACAACAGAGGAAGAGTGGATTACCACTGCTGGAATCTTTTTTTATGTTTTTTATTTTTAATAAAGGACTTTTTCAAAAGTGTGTTTGTCTTATTTAACAATTTTTTACACTTTCTTTGTGAAATGGTAGGGGTACTTTTGTACCCCCTTACCATTTCAAATGGGGGGCCAGGATCTGGAGGTCCCCTTGTTAAAGGGGGCTTCCAGATTCTGATAAGCCCCCCGCCTGCAGACCCCTACAACCACCGGCCAGGGTTGTGGGGATGAGGCCCTTGTCCCCATCAACATGGGGACATGGTGCTTTGGGGGGAGACCCCAAAGCATCCTCCCAATGTTAAGGGCATTTGGCCTGGTATGGTTCAGGAGGGGGAGCACTCTTTCTCGTCCCCCCTCTTTTCCTGTGGCCAGCCAGGTTGCGTGCTCGGATAAAGGGTCTGGTATGGATCTTTAGGGGGCCCCACGTCCATTTTTTTTTCAATATGATGCAGGGTTTCCCTTAATATCCATACCAGACCTGAAAGACCTGGTAATTGAATTTGGGGGAACCCCACACTTTTTTTTTTTATCAATGACTTTCAATGAGTGTTCTCTCTATTACGGAGCCAAGAATTCATTATAGCAGCGAGTGATTTTAAATGACTTTTTTTCCTGCAGAAATGACACTTCCTGCAGGGACGGTTCTAAGCACGGGAAACATGCGCCCCTTCACAGGCATACTATAGACACCCCCCCAGGTACGAAATTTAAAGGAATATTACACTTTTATTGTTTCACTTTAATCATTATTAAAATCACTGCTCCCGAAAAAACTGCAATTTTTAAAAGTTTTTTTTTGCATTGATACATGTCCCCTGGGGCAGGACCCAGATCCCCAGACACTTTTTAGGACAGTAACTTGCATATTAGCCTTTAAAATTAGCACTTTAGAATGTTTTCTCTCTGTCGAATCTTTTCTCTCTATGTCAAATATTTTCTCTCTGTCTAATATTTTCTCTATATAATATTGGACTAATAGAGGTAAGGTTAGGCACATTCGACTACAGGTTCAATAGACACAGATTGTTATTGTCAGAGTTACGTCAAATCTCCTATTCTATATGAACTGTTGTAACAACGAAAACGAAAATAAAGCATTTATTTATGTCGGATCTTTTGTTTTTCGGATTCTGCACTTTTGTTATCGTTTGTCAAAACGAAAACGAAAACGAAAATACCTGAAATTCGGACTTAAATGCATTCGGACGAAAACGAATGCACATGTCTAGGCAGTATATATTTGTTATAGTTATTTTCATTCCTCTTATGTTTCCTTTAAAGCAGGCTGCCATTCCCCTCATAAGAACCCGCCATCCTCACTGTGCTTACTATACCAAAATAAACCTAATCTAATTATACATTCTTGCCTCCTTGGATTCTTTGATGACATATGCTAATACTCATCTTGTTCTTCTCCTCTGCCATCTTGAATAGTAGACATCATTTGTGACCGGATTTCCATTTATGCTGCCAGACCACCAATGACGTCAGTGTCAGACCTGGCACATGCACTTTATGAAATGTGATGCTATTTTTAATTGTTCTGTTACCATGCCTATGAAGACATAAATGGCATTACTCATGATGCTGAGGCCATAGTTTTATGAACTTTAATGACAAAAAAGCCCTTTACCCTAAGATCTTGCAAAAAGGCACTGGTGATGTGGCCTTCCCAGGGGACATCTGTGAGACACCAGTACCTCACTAAACCAGAAAGTAGAAATCAGCTGCATGTAATTAACCTAATAACTGTTTGATTTAGAATATCGTTTTGCACCATGAAGTTTGTGTTTAGGGGGAAAATGTCTACTTTACTTTCAAAGGAAAATAAATCTTCCCTTAGCATCACGCAATTCTCTGTCTAATACAAACGGAAGGGAGCTACGCCACAAGATTTCCATCAGGTAGGGTTAGCAAAAATAAAACAGGGAATCTGGGAGACCAGAGTCCAGGTGGAACAGACATCTTAAAGCATGTCTCTCAAATGCAAAGTATTTCCCACCTCTTGCCATGTCTGGATAGGTGGTGAGCAGAGCTCCATCTGAATCAGTGTGAGGTATGCCTCTGATCTTTTCGAGAATAAATTCCTTCACTTCATAAACATGCAGACAATAGAAAGCATCTTATGGCTTTTTGCTGGTAGGAAAGGTGAATGCAGAGTGCTGTGGACTCTTTCAAGGCAGAATTCAGCAGTGGCAGGTCTTTCTAAAACTGTGTTTAGAATCCCTTCAAAGTGCCTGCTAAGTCAGGATCTGTAATGGGATCTGAAGATGGAGCTGTGTTTACTTATTTATTTATTATAACCATTAAGAACATGGCGTAGATGTGGGAAGAGATAGCCCAGCTGCTGTACACTTCACCCGACCCATGAGGTGTGCAGCAAGTAAAAGCAGCCTCAGCTCTATTCATCCAAGCCATTGCATGGGGGCATGGCTTGGATGAATCAAGCTGAGGCTGTTTTTACCTCATCATACCTTGTTAGCTTGAGCGGGGGCCACTAAGCATTTATCATGAGAACATAGGTTAATCCATTAATTTATTAAGTTACCCAGACCAACGTAATTGAGTCTACGTTAACAATTGTAATACAGAACAAGAAGTGGTAGTATCATAAAAGGTTATAAGTGCCAATGGCAGAACTAGAGAATTTGCTCAGAATAGGACCATAATCAGCTAAGCTGCCAGCATTTTATAGGAGACCTGGAGAACAATGAGGCCAAGTGGTTGGTTTATGTCAACTTCTCTTTGGTCCACTCTTCCTCTGCTTATGCAGAACTAGATTGGAGGAGTTCTGTGTATTTCTTGGAGAGGGAAAACTGAGTCCAGTAAAACCATGTCTTGTGAATTTGAGCCTTTTGTTTCTTCAAAGATGCAGTGAGGTTTTCCATGTTCATAATAGTGTTCACTAACCCATTGGCTTACTATGGAAGGAGATGAGGATTTCTAATTTACGTGGATACAGGCCATGGCCGTGTTGAGAATATGTCATACCAGAGAGTGGCAGTATTTCTGAGTCTTTGTTTATTTGATTTTTATGTAACTGCTGAATTGCTTGAGCATGTGACACCTGGGTGATTAAAACATCTTCAATTCTAGATATTAAGCGCCTCCTGAGTTGCAGGCCTTAGCAGTCAGATACTGGTCATGATGCGAGTTTTAGCAGAGATTTTGGTGGTCGTCTGTCCCTTGTTTCTTTTTATGGCTGCTTTGTGACTGTGGGGGTTAATAGAAATTCAAGTACTTCCGTTGCTTTATGACTGTGGAAGTTAATAAAGTCCCTAAGGCTGTGGCTGATTTGAGACTTCAGCAGTTAATAGAAACCCCAGTACGGTGGGGTGGTAAAAAAACTTTTTTATCAGACTCAGCTGTTGATTTCCCTTTTTTAAGGCCAGGTGAAGGATAGGGAGCACTTAGGGACAACTGGCCACACCCTATGTCAGCTCCAGCTGCCTATGGATATTAGCAGAGAAATCTAAAGCAAAAAGTGATAGCAGTCATGACCAGTGTATTCAAGATATCCCCAACTCTCCTATACCACTCCTTAACCCTCAAAACTCCCTTTTTCACATCCCCCTTTTTCTTACCCCCCTTTTACCAATAATAGACCACACAGGAGTTTTGGAGTATAACTGGCCATAGCAGCCTTTTATAAACAAACTATTAAATCCAATATTAAATAACTTCCAATTAACATATATATAACATTTGTAATGACAATTCTAACACCCAGTCTGTTGGTCTTTGACGGCACCCCGAATGTAACACTTTCCACTTAACACTTTCCACCAGTACACTGCGGGACCATATTTCACCATACCAGGCCTCCAGCCGTATTATCAGCTCAGAGACAACCACCTTCCCACAGTGCAACCATTCCTGTATTCCAGCATACCGTTCCGCTGGAATACACCAGAGGGGCACATACCACCAATGAGCCCCCCACCACTTCCATCACATCTGTTTTCTGTGACCATCAAAGACCAAAGACATCGCCACAGCCCGCAAAGGATGACCCCTTAACCTTAAGGGCCCCCCCACACCCGCAGGGCCCACTCAATCCCATCTTGAAGACCCAGTGCCCATAAATCGATGCCCACAACAGGTGCACTCCATCTCCCAGGGGTGGACTGACAACTCATGGAGCCCTCGGGCACTAGGGAATCATGGATGACCACCACAAAGCAGCCATCTTTCTGATGCAACATTAATGCGGCATGGCCTTTGTGGAGGGGCACCTAGCTTGGTGACATGAAGCGTGGCAGGAAACTTAAAGCTGGTGACCCAATAAATGTACTGGGAGCCTCTCATGGGGAGTACCACCTTTACAGCATGGGTTCTGAAGGTCTGGCACTGTAAGCCAGACTTTCAGAGTGTATGCGCTGATGATGCCATCAGCTGCATGCACTCTGAATATCTCCTAAATGGTGCAAGTTTAGGAGATATTCATACCTACAAGTAAGCCTTATTATAGGCTTAACTGTAGGTACAAGTGGTAGTACAGAGTTTAACACCACTCAGATTTTTTACAAATGTTTTTTTTACAATGTTTAATTTATTTAAAAAAAATAAGTAAAAATTTGATTACAAACATTTTTTTCACAACTCTTTTGGGGGGGAGGGTGTCTTTGGTGAGGTATCAGGGGTCTAAATAGACCCCCTGAAGTCTCACTTTTGAGACAGAGACAGGTACTGAGGACACAGATTCCCCAGTCCCTTTCTCTGCAGCCTTAGTTGCACAGAAAATTAATGAACAGGAGACAGAGACTACTGCCCATTCATAAACTCAGTTAAACTCAGTTATGAATTAATACAGTGAGTGTTCAGTATTAATCACTCACTGTGTTCAAAAGGAAGGGGCTGGTAAATTCAGTTAGGAGAGGAAAGGAGGGTAGCCGGCAGCGCTGTGAGGGGGTGGGGTCCAGGCAGTGAGAGAAATCAAGGTTACTGCAGCGAGTGAGGGAAATAACTGAACCAATCTTTCAGCTGCTGCAGTGAGAGCCACAACAAAATCTGTTTCAGTTATTTCCCCCACCCTCTGTATCCACACACCACCCCCTTGGTGGGAATAACTGCAGATGCCCCCCCCCCCCCAAGTACCAATGGGATGGGGGTGTGAGAAAGTTTGTGGGGATGGGTCAGTTGTGGCGGAATTTATTTCGGTGGCAGTGTCTATGGGGTGAATGTCACTCAGCTGGGGGTAGCTCAAAGTGATGTCTGTAAGCTGGATGTATGAAGTAGCCTGGGGGTTATGCAAGCTGGGGGGGGAGGCAGGGGCTGAAATATATTTAGATAAAGATAAAGATAAAGATTTAGATGTCTATAATCAAAAAACTTCTGCTCTGATCTACTAATAGATAAAACAATAAATAACACAATAGTACTGTTCAAAGAGAACAACCTCTTCTTATAATAATATGCAACCCCCAATCACTCTGTGTATGTCCAAATAATGTGAAGCTGTTTTATGACCATTATTTTTCTAACCCGGTATAACCAAAAGTTTAAACTCAACACATTAACTAAACACTCAATGGGGTTGATTTACTAAAGGGAAAAAGACTGTGCACTTTGCAAAGTTGCAGTTGCTCCAGAGCTTAGTAAATGAGCAACAGCTCTGCTGACTTCCATTGCCCAATCATGTGCAAACAAAAATGCAGTTTTTTCTATTTTTCTTGCAGGTGATTGGATATTCTTTACAAAGTGAGGCCTTACCTCATTTACTAAGCTCTGGAGCAACTGCACTTTGCAAAGTGCACAGTCTGTCTTTAATAAATTAACACCAATGGCTAAGTTCACATCTATGCATTGGAGTAATGCATGAAAAGGTGTATGCTTTCCCAACATGCACAGAAATTAGCTACCCTTTAATCAGATGCACAGCAGTTCTATTAATTGGTAATGGCACTCCCATGCATCTGCAAACGTGCACGCCGAACTGGACTTTTCCATGTTGCTTGCGTGTAGGGCAGCCCATTGAAATGAATGGGCTGCTGAGGGGCGTGGCCGTCGGCGGAACTGAATGGCCGCTTACTGTTAGAGCTCCTGCTCTCTGAATCTCCCTGAAGTGGCTAGCAGCGACATCCAGTGTGCCCGAGGACATAGCAACATCCTGGAAGACACAGAGAATCTCTTCCCCACAATGGGGAAAGGCAATCCGTGGAAGAAACCCCCCGCAAATTAGGGGCTTGCAACAGCTCGGCCGGATCTCCTAAGAAGGAAAATGGCGCTGGCCCCCCTCCCCCACAATGGTGCTGGCCCCCCAGCAGCACTTAACAGATCAGGATGCATTCCAATCTGATGTCTTCAGCCCTGTAAAGCACAGAAGAAAGCTGTCTACTGCAGAGGATAAAGTAAGTAACATTAACATTGACTCTGATGCAGATGTTAACCCTTATGAGGGAAAACTAGATTCCGTCCCAACATCAGGCAAAACAATGACAGATACTGACATAAAAGAATTACTCAAATCACTAAGAGGAGCAATTCATCATGACATGAAATCATTTATACAAAAATCCAAAATGGAAATAGAAGATTTAGGTGAAAGAATAGACTACATTGAAAATACAATGACTAATTTGACTGATGCCCATAACAAACTAGTGGATGACCATTTTGCACTTGAAGAAGAAGTCAAACAATTAAAACTCAAGGTCGCAGACCTTGAAGACAGATCTAGACGGAATAACATCACATTTTGCGGCATCCCTGAAAATGTCAAAAATAATGACCTGAAAAAATTCCTGCAAAAAATGATCATAGAGCTTATCCCCACGCTACAAAACCAAGAACTAGTGATCGATGGAGCCCACAGGTTGCTCATGCATATTCCAGAAAAATTACCAAGAGATGTGATCGCCAAGATCAATTTTTTCCAAACGAAGGATATGCTGATGCAATATGCAAGGCACCATACACCACTCCCAGATCCTTATGTAGGAATAATCTTATACTCTGACCTTTCCCAGGCAGCCATCCTGGCACGGAAAAATTTGAACTCTATTAACAAAATATTGCCCAATCATAAAATAATTTACAGATGGGGATTCCGACTAAACTGATTATAGAAAGGAACAACATGTCTCATTCAATCTATAATCAAAACACTAAAAACGTGGGGACTACTCCCCAATGAAGAAAGCATTCCTACCAATAAATACCCCAAGGAAAAAAATTACATCTGGAATGTGAGTCATGGATGATTTGTCCGTTTGCTAACCACCAATGGAGACCATACTATCTCTGTCCCTCCAAAAATACCACTGCCTAATCACCTCAGGCTTTTTGTTACACAGGGAGACCTCAATCTCACATCCTTAACCTCTGGCTAAACAAGCCCCCACAATGAATGTGCAAGCTGTAATGCACACAATAGTTGCTTGGCAACTCAATTGTTCTTATACCTTTCCCCTTGTTCTAGACCATGAGTCTCGTTTCCTTACTATCCTCCTCCTCAAAACTTCTCAAACAATCTCTCCTCAGCATGTAAGTTACAAATCTATTGGAACGTGCAATTACTCTATGGTTCTACTATCTTTAAATCTTAAGCTGTTCAAACATGAGAAATATATCCAACATGGCTAATCTAAACCTTTTATCACTGAATGTGAATGGTATCAATAGCCCCTTTAAGAAAAAAGCCCTATGGAGCGATGCCTTAAAATTTGGCAGCGACATCCTGTGCATTCAAGAATCACATTTTGCAAGAGATAACTCTCCTCATTTCGCCCACCCTAAATTTCCTCATATATTCTCATCTCAAAATCGCAAGAAGAAAAAAGGAGTCCTGACGATCATCAAAAAGTCGATCTCTTTTCAACTTCTGGATACCAAAATTGATCGTCAGCGGAGATATGTCATCCTAGTCGCAAAGATTGAAAACTCAATATTGACGATCACTAACATCTATGCTCCGAACAAAAACCCACAACAATTACTCCAGAAAGTACTCAAAATTACAAAAAAAAACAAAAACAGAAAGGCCATATTATTCTTTGTGGAAACTTCAATGCAATGATGGATCCACTTCTAGACACCACAAAAGGAATCCAATCCAAGAGGAAAGGATTGAAGGATATCCTCTCACAAGAAGACCTCCATGACCCATGGAGGTGCCTCTACTCAACGGAAAAAGACTTCACATTCTATTCCAATGTTCATAAGTCCTATTCTAGGATTGATTTCTTCATCACTGACAGAGCTCTCCTACAAAAAATCACAGATGCCCGTATACATAATATAACATGGTCTGACCATGCCCCAACGTCTTTGGTCATTAACCTAGGACAACAAAATTCCAACCATGTGCTATGGAGGAACAACACCTACCGTATATACTCGAGTATAGGCCGACCCGAATATAAGCCGAGGCCCCCAATTTACCCCCAAAAAAACTGGCAAACTTATTGACTCGTGTATAAGCCGAGGGTGAGACATGCCTGTCCATCCCTGTGTGTGTGTCCGTCCATCCCTGTGTGTCCGTCCATCCCTGTGTGTCCGTCCATCCCTGTGTGTCCGTCCATCCCTGTGTGTCCGTCCATCCATCCCTGTGTGTGTGTGTGTCCATCCATCCATCCATCCCTGTGTGTGTGTGTGTGTCCATCCATCCATCCATCCCTGTGTGTGTGTGTGTCCATCCATCCATCCATCCCTGTGTGTGTGTGTGTCTCCATCCATCCATCCATCCCTGTGTGTGTGTGTCTCCATCCATCCATCCCTGTGTGTGTGTGTCTCCATCCATCCATCCATCCCTGTGTGTGTGTGTATCCATCCATCCCTGTGTGTGTGTGTCTCCATCCATCCATCCCTGTGTGTGTGTGTCCATGTGTGTGTGTGTGTGTGTGTGTGTGTGTGTGTGTGTGTGTGTCCAGCCTACCTGTGTCCCGAGCCTGTGTCCCGAGCCTCCGTCCCGTGCCTTGCCTCCTTGCCTCCGTCCCGTGCCGTGCCTTGCCTCCTTGCCTCCGTCCCGTGCCGTGCCTTGCCTCCGTCCCGTGTCATGCCTTGCCTCAGTCCCGTCCCGTGCCGTGCCTTGCCTTGCCTCCGTCCCGTGCCTTGCCAGGATCGCCGCTCTTCGTCGGCGCCTCGGCGGCCATTCTAAAATTCAAAAGCCGCGCCTCCGCCTTCGCCTGTGATAGGCGGAACACTGAATTTCCCAGCAGCCTGTGTTCCGCCTATCAAGGACATCGTCTCATCCTCGTCCGTAGTACGAGGATGAGACGATGTCTGTGATAGGCGGAACACAGGCTGCTGGGAAATTCAGTGTTCCGCCTATCACAGGCGAAGGCGGAGGCGGAGGCGCGGCGTTTGAAGGGTAGAATGTCCGCTGTCTGTCTGCTCGACACGCTGATCGAGCAGGCAGACAGCGATGACTCGAGTATAAGCCGAGGGGGGCACTTTCAGCCTCAAAAAAGAGGCTGAAAATCTCGGCTTATACTCGAGTATATACGGTATATATTGTCTCAAAGGGAAGCTATGACAGTGATGAAAGAAAGATTAGAAGAATTCTTCAAACTAAATGATAATGATGCAGTCTCTATCTCTAGTGTATGGTGTGCCCACAAAGCATACATCAGAGGATTACTGATCCAAATGGCCTCTAGGGAAAAAAAAAAATCAGAGGTAGTATCCAGCCTACTAACCAAAATTGTCAAATTGCAGAAAGAACATAAAGCATCCCCCAAACTCCCTCCTCTTCTCCAACAACTTAACGATACCAGAAACAAACTTCAAGCGATACTGATCTCTAACCACGAAAAATATCTTAAAAAACGAAATTACTACTCACAATGGAACAAAGCGGGTAAACTTCTAGCTTTTCAATTATGTAATAGAACAAACTGAAAATTCATAAAATAATTCACCACAAATCAGGCTTATACAACCCACAAAATATAGCAGACACGTTATCAGAATACTACGATGGACCAAAGTATTCCCCAACCTCAACCATTAGATATAACTCAATTTCTAAATAAGATTAAGGTCCCTACTGTAGAATCCACTAACCAGTAAAAAATAAACGATCTATTAACTGTAGATGAAATTAAGAAAGTCATTCAAATGTTGCCATTAAATAAAGGCCCGGAACAGACGGTCTGCCCAGCGAATACTTTAACCACTTCAATACCGGGCACTTAAACACCTTCCTGCCCAGACCAATTTTGAGCTTTCAGCGCTGTCGCACTTTGAATGACAATTGCGCGGTCATGCTACACTGTACCCAAATGAAATTTTTATCATTTTTTTCCCACAAATAGAGCTTTCTTTTGGTGGTATTTGATCACCTCTGCAGTTTTTATTTTTTGCTAAACAAATAAAAAAAATACCGAATATCTTGAAAAAAAAAATGTTTTTTTTGTTTCAGTTTCAAAACTTTGCAAATAAGTAAGTTTTCTCCTTCACTGATGGGCACTGATGGGGTTACACTGATGGGCAATGATAAAGCGGCACTGATGGGCACCGATGAGGTGGCACTGATGAGGTGGCATTGATGGACACCGATATGTGGCACTGATAGGCGGCACTGATGGGTGGCACTGATGGGCGACACGGATGGGCACTGATAGGTGGCACGGATTGGCATGGATGGGCATGGATAGGTGGCACAGGTGGGCATGGGTTAGGCGGCACAGGTGGGCATGGGTAGGCGGCACAGGTGGGCATGGGTAGGCGGCACAGATGGGAACTGATAGGCGGCATTGTATTATAATATATTGTACTAATGGATGCCAATCAGTGCCAAACAATAATGCATGCCAATCAGTGATGCCCATTGTGGGCACTGATTGGCATCCATTATGGGCACTGATTGGCATCCATTGTGGCACTGACTGAAATCCCTGGTGGTCTAGGGTGGCATACCTTGTCCTTGGCATCCCTGGTGGTCTGGTGGCGTCCCTGGTGGTCCAGTGTGGGCATCCTCGGGGGGGCTGTGCTGATAATCGATCAGCACAGACCCCCCCTGTCAGAGGAGCAGCCGATCGGCTCTCCTCTACTCGCGTCTGACAGCGGCTTTTCCTATTTACACTGTGATCAGCCGTGATTGGACACGGCTGATCACGTGGTAAAGAGTCTCCGTCGGAGACTCTTTACCGAGATCGTAGTTGCCGGGTGTCAGGCTGACACCCCGCAACAACGATCGCCGCGATGCGCGCCCCCGGGGGCGCGCAGTGGCTCATAATCCTGATCACGTCATATGACGTCCGGTCAGGATTATGAAACCACTTTGCCGCCGTCTATTTGCTATAGGGCGGGCGGCAAGTGGTTAAGGCGGTTGAAATAATACTATCTCTATCTATGCAGAGTATTCAATTATGCTGTTAATACTCATTTCCCAAAGAGATGCTTGAGGTGATTATTATTACAATACCAAAACAAGGGAAAGACCCGGCATCACCAATTAATTACAGACCTATCTCATTACTCAATTCTGATCTGAAGATTTTTTCTAAAGTTATAGCCAACCGATTATTAGAAATCACACCCTATCTAATTGAATCGGACCATGTTGGATTTGTTAAAGGATGACAAAGCCCAGACAGTACCAGAAGAATGATTGATCTGCTCAATCATATAGATCACAGTCAAATTCCTTCTCTGCTTCTTTGATTAGATGCAGAGAAGGCATTTGACAGAGTGCATTGGGGATATATAGCAGAGACCCTCAAGAAATTTGGATTCTCAGGATTCAATTATGAAGCCATAATGTCACTCTACATGACACCTATAGCCAGAGTATGCACATCAGGCAAAATCTCTAAACGTTTTAATCTATCTAATGGAAGTAGACAGGGGTGTCCCCTATCGTCCATCATATTGTCGGTAGCAATTGAACCCCTTGTGATATCCTTTAGATCTAACACCAATATCACACAGGCATTAAAATCGGACAAACAGACCATAAACTAGGACTATTTGCGGACAACATTCTCCTAACACTATCCATAACCGACACCTCTCTAAGCGAAGTAACCAATGTCCTGGACACCTTTGTTTCCCATTATAAGATTAATCCTAAACAAATGTTTTGTATTATCTATGCATATCCCACCAGCTCAAGTTGATTATCTGTGACAAAACTCTAGTTAAAATTTGGATAATCCCTCCATTACTTACCTGGGTATCCAACTTCTACCCACCATCTAAACTATATGAGGTTAATTACCCCACTCTATTAGCCCAAATTAACCAAGATATACAATTGATAAAAAAAACTCAGCTATCCTGGATTGAAAGGATAGCAGCATTTAAAATGCAAATATTGCCGAAGATCCTATATTACTTCTGATCCCTACCAATCCCATTACAAAGTTCTTCACACAAATCAACTCAAAATTAAACAACTTGATCTGGATGGGAAAAAAAAACAAGGATTGCTTTATCAATTATGAATATGACTAAATCCATAGGAGGCATGAACCTCCCTGATATGCGTCTGTATTATTACACCACACTTCTAGACCAAATGAGATTCTGGTTTAGGCACTCTAATGAAAAACTGTGGTTGAACATTGAACGGGAAATAACAAGAGGAAATTATTTATTTTCATTATCCATAGCTCATTACATTTTACCAAAAAAAAACATACCCAACTTCCTAACAATTAAATCTACCTTAGCAGCATGGAAGTTTACTTTATCGAAATTGCACTCAATAAACACCCCACCCCATATTCCAATACCATTAAGAGTAATTGAATATTGCAAAGCATGTCTTAATACAACATCCTGGTCTAAACGGGGAATCAACTTTTTCCATCATTTACCAATGAACATAAACTCACAATCACAACTAATCTTAATCCTAATGCTAAAACTTTTAATAAAAACTTTAATCCTGAAAATTTTTTTAGAACTCCCTTCTGAACTATGGGAATTTTTCACTTCCTATAAAAGTAGAAAGAAAAGGGGCATATCTAATTTATATAAGCTCCTTTCATCTTTTCCATTCCAAACCAAAACTTCAAACATGATTAAATGTGAGAAAGACCTTTCTCAAACCTTCTCATGGGAAAATGGCAAAAAGCCATACATATCAATAGCACATCAACATCATGTATTGAACATTGGGAAAACACCCAAAAAAAAATTAAACCGCTGGTATCTGACCCCATACAGACTCTCCAAAATATTTCCCACCTCACCCCCCACCAGCTGGAGATGTAAAATACCTATACAGGCAATTTAATACATACACTATGGGGATGTAAGGCTTTATCTGGTTTCTGGAAAACAATCTCCTCCTTTATCGCATCTCTCACAAGAAACTTAAAGACACTCACACCTGAAAACAGCCTTATTAGGGCTAAACCTAGACCTATACCCACCACAACATAGATTTATAGTTGCTAATATCCTAATAGCCGAAAGACTCTCCATAACTGAACTATGGAAATCTACCTTAGCCCATAACCTAGCAGATGTTATTTTGAGAATACTCAGGTTCACTATGAAATAATGTTAGCGCACAAAAAGGGTTCCACCTAGGGCTTCAAATTTTCTGAAAAATTCTAAGAACTATGAAATTTGTTCCTGAACCACTATCCTCTCCAAGGTATTCTGATGACTACGGTAACTTTCAACCATCTCCCTTGCCTACCTCTTTTTCCTTCCCTCCTCTTCCTTTTACTACACTAAACCGCAATCTCTTGTTTATAGTGAGTTCCAGTTGGGGTAAACAGGGATTATATAAATGTTTAAACACCTTAACAGTTTCTAGTTTGACTATAGTATCTTATAGTAACTTACTCTAAGCAATTCTTTATTTTGGAAGCCTACATAGGCATTTCTGTGACAACACTGTTTCAATATGTAAATAGAATATTCTTGTTTTACTTTTGAATATTCAATAAAAATATTTATTGGAAATTATTGAGCTGCCCTACACGTGATATGTGAAAAACATGCCATAATCATAGATGGTTCTCTAATGATCAGTGTTCATACAGTTGTGGTACCATGCAGATAGCCATGAACGTTGTGTTATGATATGTTTACAGTTTATGTGGAGAGTGTACACTTTTCATTGTACAGTGTGCATAACACAGGGTTAAATGGAAAGGTCATAAATTAACTTCCCATTATCTGGGACATACACAGAGTGATGGGGGGGTGTGTCTGTAGATAGATAGTGCTTTGTATAAAGTGTGCCTGCTTAGGAGATACCTGTCAGCTTGGGGGGGGGGGGGGGCTGCAATCTCTGCTGGCTCCTACACACAGTTACCTGTTATTTCAACCCTCCTTGTCACCCTACTTAACCCTTCACATGTTCCCACAGAAATGTCCTCCTGACATGAAACTTTGTAGTGTGTGCAGCTTACCTCCAGGACAACTTTCCTCACTCTCTCACCTCCCTCCCTGCATATAATGTGCAGTAGTCGGCAGTAGCTATGTCCCTCCCCTGGGTTCTCCCATCACACTGCACTGAAGGGGGGATCTGACTGATGGGTACAAAGAGCAAGTGTGCAGGAGAACACAGGGGTGAGACAGAAAGAAGACTCTGAACTTCTAAATACATACATCGCCGGGCAGTCTATGTATTTAGAAGCAATGACACCGCTACTGACAAACCCCAGAACCCACAGAACACCTTCTAACAGAGTGTGACTGTCCCTGCTCATGGGGCCCCCTACTGGCCATGGGGTTCTAAGTCGGTGCCCGAGTGCCCTAATGGTCAGTCCGCCCCTGTCTCCCCCTAGGTAAATACCCACATTCATCTCGAACTCCATGTGCCTTATTGCCAGTCCCCTGTTGTGGACAACTAATCTACCCACCGCCTTATTTACTTTAATTCATGCTTTATTAATCCTGAACACCGATCTCGCCATACACCATGAGGTCCATGCAACTATGTCGAACCACACCAATACCATCCCGGGAAAGCCGCTCGATGTGTCAAAAAATCACACTTCACATCTGAAATTAGTTCCCTGGTGGATCTGACCCCCATGTCGTTCCCTCCCACATGTAGAACCAACACATCGGGTGGCCTATCTAGCTGAGCATACCGTTGCACTTCCGGCACTACCCTGCTCCATCCCATTCCAGGGATTCCTAACCACCTAATGCATGCCTCCCTCCACAAGATCCCCAGTTGCCTGCCTTCTGGCCTAACATCTGCTCTCCTGGCACCCCAAAAGACATAAGAATGCCCTAAGATCCAGACGATGCATGTCCATCTGAAATTACATTACAGAACGATAGATAGTAAAAATTACCAACACATCATACCCCCCCCCCCCCTACACACACACACAAAGCATGAAAACTGACAAGTAAAAACCAACGCCCCCCAGACCTACACCCCCCCCCCCCGTTCTTTTGTTTTTTAAACCATCAGTTAACAATTCAAGGCACACATGAGAATCTCCTGGATTCCCACCTCCCAAACCTTTTTACAGCCACCTCATCCAACCCACACCTGGCAGCCTCTGTAGCTGCCCCGATGTGGAAGGAGTGTGAGGCGAATTATGTACAATCCAGCCCCGCCACCCTAAGGCATTTGCGGAAAACTGCAATGAACTGAAACCTAGATA
The DNA here is from genome assembly GCF_037356315.1 of Lithobates pipiens. NCBI lineage: Eukaryota > Metazoa > Chordata > Amphibia > Anura > Ranidae > Lithobates > Lithobates pipiens. The sequence goes on along the minus strand of NW_027507718.1, from coordinate 117,356,821 downwards.
AAAAGGTCCCATCCCCATGCAACAAAAATGGGCCACCCCCAACAGGACGAACCCTAAAAAATTCCCTCACCACCCTTACCGGACAAACCCGTGAACCAGTAAACAGCTGCACATTCACCCCTCTACCTCTCTGGTCCATTTTAGACCTGCGCAACCTTAACACCACCCTATCTTCCCTGATACCCACATCCTGTACCATCAGACCCCCTTCTACCCACCTCGCCATGCTCAGTGAGCCCCCCACTCAAAAGGCTCCAAAAAATGCAGTAGAAAACACGGCACTGAACAAAAGTACCTCATAACCAGAAGAACACCCACCACCCAAGTTTTCACAAATGACCTGCAGTATTGAAAAAGAAAAAAAAAGAGCCTCCTAGCATCTTTTGAGAGTGACCCTTATGATACCCTTTTACCGATTGTCTCACCCAAAAATCTTTAGCGAAATCCGTCAAGCCTTGAAGCTTAAACAGAAAAGCCAAATCTGCCAGCTTCCACTCAATGGCAGACACTGACCCTCCTCCCTCCATATGCCTGGAAACAAAATACACTATTAGTAACCTCATCTCAGACCCACCCAGCTCGGCTCCTGCCAGACGTGTAAAAGCTAACCACTCTTTCCATACCTTATTGTAGGTCGCCCAAGTCGACCCACTTACCGACCTCCTGATCCATCCCACTGCAACTCCAAGGCAATCTTCCAAAGCCACCCTAGGCAAGGAATTCCTTCTCCGCAGCTGGCGCCAGCTCCCTAAACCTGTCCCACTGAAACTGAGACAGGGAATCAGCCAGAGTGTTGTCAATGCCCGGGATATGTATAGCACAGTGTTTCTCAACTCCGATCCTCAAGGCGCCCCAACAGGTCATGTTTTCAGGCTTACCATTATTTTGCACAGGGGATTTGACCAGTTTCACTGCCTTAGTAATTACCACAGCCGTTTCACCTGAGGGAAATCCTGAAAACATGACTTGTTGGGGCGCCTTGAGGACTGGAGTTGAGAAACACTGGTATAGCATATATAAAAATGTTTAACTGTAAGCAATGCAACACTAGGTGGTGCAGCAATTGCGGCTGAGATGACACGGAGATCCGATTCATGACTTGCACCACCCCCATGTTGTCACAGTTCAACCTAATCTTCAAGCTCTGACATGACGTACCCCACATCCCCATAGCCAGGACCACTGGAAACAATTCCAACAGTACCAGGTTACGAGTAAAACCCGCCTCCATCCAAAACCCAGGCCAAGCCTCTGTGCGCCATTGCCTTTGGAAGAAAGCCCCATAACCATTAGATCCTGCCACTTCCGTAACCAACTAAAAATCAAAAATACTTACAGGCCCCTCCATCCAAACCAATCACCCATTGTACGTCTCCAGGAAAGTGTGCCAAACGTTTAAATCCTCCTTATGTTTCCTAGTAAATTCAATGAAATGGGTTCGGGGGCCTGCACCCCTGCTGTAACCGTCGACAAAAAACCCTACCCTCTGGAATAATGCGACACGCAAAATTCAACTTACCTAACAAAGACTGTAACCTCGGGAGTGCACCTTCCTTTGAGCCCTTCCACCTTGTCCCCCGGCAACCTACAATCCATGGTTCTGGTGTCAATCTTGATGCCCAAAAAACTAAGTTCGGTACTCGGCCTTCAGTTTTTTCTGCCGCTAACGGGACACCAAACGTACCCGCAATGTGCTCCAACATAGACAGGAGAATCGCACACACATTGGAGGAATGAGGCCCCACGAACAAGAAATTGTCCAGATAATGGATCACTGAATCCAGGCCAGACACATCCCGTACCACCCATTCCAGGAACAAGTGGAACAATTTAAACATGGCGCAGGAAATGGAACAAATCATGGGCAAACATTGATCCATATAAAACTCCTTTTGCCAACAGCACCCCAACAGCCAAAAACTGTGCGGATATACTGATAGCAAGCGAAAGGCCAATTCAATGTCCGACTTTACCATGAGTGCCCCCTGACCATAGTGCCTAACCCACCCAACAGCAGTGCCAAAAGATGTATAAGACACCGTACAAGCTTTGGAATCAATGGCATCGTTCACAGACCCCCCTTTTGGAAACAAGAGGTGGTGAATAAGGCAAAACTTATTTGGTTCTTCCTAGGCACCACTCCCAAAGGTGACACTAACAAATCTCGCAGCCGTTTAACCATAAAAGGCCCACCCATGCACCCTAATGCCACCTCCTTAGCCAATTTCTCAGAAACCACCCCCGGATTCTGTAGTGCAGACCGCAAATTCCGCGTCATAGGAGGTACCACTGACAGGGAGCATGGTATCCTAAAACCCTCAGAAAACCCCTCGGCCAACAACCTCACCGCCTCCCTATCTGGGTACCTATTTAGGAAAGGTCGCATCCTTACCTCCTTCACCGGAGTGGTCCCTCTTGTGAGCAACGTCCCTGGCACGCTTCCCTTTTTTGAAGCAACAGAACAAGGGGTGATTCCCCCCCGCATCCGGAGCACTCATGCTTAAAATGACAGGACCCCCCAAACTTACAGGAGCCCTCATTAAATTGGCAACGTACAACCCATTTATTTCCGGCCGACAGTCCAGAGGCGGGTGTTCCCCTGGCCCCCCCTGAAAAAACTGGTTCGGGGCCCGAGCCGAAGACATCAAGCACATCCAGAGGCTGATATCCTTATGATCTCATCGGAGAGCCAGATGAACCACCCTACCCTGCCTAAACTGCTCGTCATACCGCAGCCATGTGTTCTCTCATACATTATATGAGCCTCACCTTTAGCGTCCATATAGCAGAACAATGCCAAGCAATGTTCTGGGTTCTCCTCCTCTTCTCCTCATCCTCCTTTTTGACCCTATCCAAATTGAATTTATCAAGGGTTAACAATGAGAAGATTCCCACATACTCACCCATGCCGATCTTGTCCATGACCTCTTGCTTCAAATAGGCCCCCAACGGCCCCTCGTAGCAAACATAAACTTCACATTTTGCAGCATTTGCTAACCTAACAACATCCACCCTTCCCACAGCTGCTGGTTCCCCAGCTTTGTCCCCGACCGCCGTACCCACTGTCACTCCTCCCGCTGGCATAGCAGGGGCTCCACCAGGGCCTGGGGGTCCCCCCAGTCTCTGTCTTCTCTGTTTGCTCCCCAACCCATGGTGCTACCTGTGGAGGCACCCCTTGGCTAACCACGAAGCAATGGATCATGTCCCTCAGGCCCCCCAATAACTCCTGTATTGGCTCCCTTGTCCCAGGGGTGACAGACGGACTGCCCACCACCCACAGGCCAGATGATACAACCACATTGGCCTCTGGTGCAACCCCCCCTATGCTGTAAGCCCCCCGCCTCCCATACCTAACAACCTGTGCAGTGCCTCATTCACAGCAACAGAAGATATAGCAAATAACTTAACAGGCTGACTGGGCCTGTTCCCCACAGCCGCTGCTCCGGTTTCTCCTGGTGGCACAATCTCCCGACGATCCTCCTCTTCTGTGCCCAATATTTCACCCTCCAACTGCACTTCCGTGGCTGGAAGCATCAGCGTTAGTAGCCCCCCAGGTGAAGCAGGCCTGGAGGCTGTGAATTCTGACCACGCTGCAGCTTGCCATCTCTCTGTGGATCTTCCCTCCGTGTCCCCACTGTGCAGGCCTGCACGCGTGGAGTCCCCGGTAGGCCCAGCCCATCTGCTTCTGTCTTGCCTCATGTCCCTCTGGCCTCCCTGAGCCACCAAACCGCCAGCCGCATCTGGTAGTGCCCCCACGGATGTAGCACCGCACCTTCCACGCCAAATCTCCCCCCCAGCTGCCGCATGTGAAGAGGGGGGATCGCTATATCTCTGTTCACTGGCCTCGTAGGTAAGGAGCGGGCACCATTATGGCCCATAGCCTCACCCCCGAGCTCCGCCCTTGGCGAGGATTCCGCCTGGTCTCTCCGGTGGCAGAAGCTGCTGTCCGATTCGCCGGAGGGGCCGACGGGTCAGTTAAAGGGCTCCTGGGATGGCGCTGGGAGGCTGGGACCTCCGAGCACCCCTCCGCTTCATCCTGGATAAGGGCAGCCACCTGGGATTGTAGGCATTCGGGCCCCCTCGCCACAGGCGCCTGCAAGCGTGCCAGAATCAAATCCACATCAGCCATGGTAGGAGAAGCATGTAGAAACCTCTCCTTCTCTGTCTATATCCCACAACTGCTCTCGGAAGTCCCCGCCTACCTCCTTTATATCCTACCTCCAGCTTCATTTCCACCTGCCTCCTCCCCCTTTACATCCTACCCATATTAACCCTTTAGTTGTCTCTCCTCCCCCCTTGCCGGCCCTCCATTACTTTGTTTTCTCTGTCTCTCCATTCCGTGCCTCACTGTCCTTTAAAGTATTGTATCCATGTATTGCAAAACTCACAATAAAATGAAGGCTAATCTACCCATGGGGTAAATATATAGTAGTAGTAAGCACAACACATAACAAAAATGCTTTAGCAATACATTTGCATTAGGCATATACAGTGGTGTGAAAAAGTGTTTGCCCCCTTCCTCATTTCCTGTTCCTTTGCATGTTTGTCACACTTAAGTGTTTCGGAACATCAAACCAATTTAAACAATAGTCAAGGACAACACAAGTAAACACAAAATGCAATTTGTAAATGAAGGTGTTTATTATTAAAGGTGAAAAAAAATCCAAACCATCATGGCCCTGTGTGAAAAAGTGATTGCCCCCTAAACCTAATAACTGGTTGGGCCACCCTTAGCAGCAACAACTGCAACCAAGCGTTTGCGATAACGTGCAATGAGGCTTTTACAGCGTCCTGGAGGAATTTTGGCCCACTCATCTTTGCAGAATTGTCCTAATTCAGTTACATTAGAGGGTTTTCGAGCATGAACTGCCTTTTTAAGGTCATACCACGACATCTCAATAGGATTCAGGTCAGGACTTTGGCTAGGCCACTCCAAAGTCTTCATTTTGTTTTTCTTCAGCCATTCGGTGGTGGACTTGCTGGTGTGTTTAGGATCATTGTCCTGCTGCAGAACCCAAGTTCGTTTCAGCTTGAGTACACGAACAGATGGTCGGACATTCTCCTTCAGGATCTCTTGGTAGACAGCAGAATTCATAGTTCCTTTTATCACGGCAAGTCTTCCAGGTCCTGAAGCAGCAAAACAGCCCCAGACTATCACACTACCACCACCATATTTTACTGTTGGTATAATGTTCTTTTTATGAAATGCAGTGTTCCTTCTACGCCAGATATACTTGGACACACACCTTCCAAAGAGTTCCACTTTTGTCTCATCGGTCCACAGAATGTTGTCCCAAAAGTCTTGGGGATCATCAAGATGTGTTGTGGAGAAATTGAGACGAGCTTTGATGTTCTTTTTGCTCAGCAGTGGTTTTCTCCTTGGAACTCTGCCATGCAGGCCATTTTTGCCCAGTCTTTTCCTGATGGTGGAGGCATGAACGCTGACCTTAACTGAGGCAAGTGAGGCCTGCAGTTCCTTGGAGATTGTTGTGGGGTCTTTTGTGACCTCTTGGATGAGTCGTCGCTGCGCTCTTGGGGTAATTTTGGGTGGCCGGCCACTCCTGGGAAGGTTCATCACTGTTCCATGTCTTCGCCATTTGTGGATAATGGCTCTCACTGTGGCTCGCTGGATTCCCAAAGCTTTGGAAATGGCTTTATAACCCTTTCCAGACTGATAGATCTCAATTACTTTCTTTCTCAATTGTTCCTGAATTTCTTTGGGTCTCGGCATGATGTGTAGCTTTTAAGGATCTTCTGGTGGACCTTACTGTGTCAAGCAGCTCCTATTTAAGTGATGCCTTGATTGTGAACAGGTGTGGCAATAATCAGGCCTGGGTGTGGCTAGAGAAATTGAACTCAGGTGTGGACAACCACAGTTATAGTATGTTTTAACAAGGGGGGCAATCACTTTTTCACACAGGGCCATGATGGTTTGGATTTTTTTCACCTTTAATAATAAACACCTTCATTTACAAATTGCATTTTGTGTTTACTTGTGTTGTCCTTGACTATTGTTTAAATTGGTTTGATGTTCCGAAACACTTAAGTGTGACAAACATGCAAAGGAACAGGAAATGAGGAAGGGGGCAAACACTTTTTCACACCACTGTACGTGGGAAGGCTGGCCATAGGCCAGCCTGTATTTGTGGGAGGAGTCTGAGAGACTATTTAACCCTCCTCCTCTGTCAGGGCCAGGGTTGGTGTTTTCTAGGTGGAGGCAGCTCATGGGGGAAGGGCTGTTCATCTATCCCCCACCACTCACTTCTCTGCGTTCATGCTAGTGGGGAGCGGGGGTGCATTCTCCTGTCATATTCCACCTCCACTCTCCCTGCCCGCCCTCTCCCTCAGGTACCATGTTCCACATGGCGGCCTGCCAATTCTTCCGGTGGGGGGGTGATCGGCCGCCCCAGCTCCTCTCCCCCCCCCAGGTGCCATGCTCTGTCCGCCCCTCGAATCTTCCGGTGTGGGGGGGGGGGGGTGATCGGCCACCCCCAGCTCCTCTCTCTCCCCATGTGTTTGCTCTGTCCACCCACCCCCCGATTCTTCCAGTGTGGGGAGAGGGGGGGTGATCGGCTGCCCCAGCTCCTCTCTCTCCCCATGTGTGTAGTGGTCCATCCGCCTGCCGATTCTTCTGGTGGGGGGGAGAGGGGGGGTGATCGGCCGCCCCCAGCTCCTCTCTCCCCAGGCTCTGGTTGCTCCACGTGGTGGCTGATTCTCCCTGGTGATTCTCCCTGGCCGCCCGCTGGATCCTCTCTCCCCTTGCTCGCATGGCGGCGGGGGGGGGGGTGGTCGGCCGCCCGCTGGCTCCACTCCCCGTGCACGTCTGTCACCAGAGCTGCCGAGAGCCCGCCTGGTGATCGGACACCCGCTGGATCCTCTCTCCCCTTGCTCATGTGGCGGGGGGGAGGGGGGGTGGTATCGGCCGGCCGGCTGCCTAAGTGTGCATCTCTCTGTGGGTCCTGGTGCTCAGAAGGGGGATGGGCTGTCACCCACCTATTGCTCCTTTCCTCCCCACAACGCAGACTGGCATCTCTGCTGCAGTTACGGAGGATCTCAGTCCACCCAGGTTGCTGCTTTTGCTTGTTGGTTGTTTTCTTTGGTCGGTGTTTCTATTGCGGTCAGCGTTCTGCCCGGGTGTCTCTGTGGTAGCTTCCGCCAGCAATGTTCTGTCATAGCATTTTCTGCCAGCGTTTTCTGTCATAGCGTTCTGCCAGTGTTTTCTGACAGCGTTTTCTGACAGCATTTTCTGTCATAGCGTTCTGCCAGCTTTTTCTGTCATAGCGTTCTGCCAGTATTTTCTGTCATAGCGCTTCGCCAGCGTTTACTGTCATAGCGTTCTGCCAGCGTTTTCTTTTATAGCGTTCTGCCAGCGTTGTCATAGCATTCTGCCAGCGTTTCTGTCATAGCGTTCTGCCAGCGTTTCTGTCATAGCGTTCTGCCAGTGTTTTCTGTCATAGCGCTCCGCCAGCGTTTACTGTCATAGCGTTCTGCCAGCGTTTTCTGTTATAGCGTTCTGCCAGCGTTGTCATAGCATTCTGCCAGCGTTTCTGTCATAGCGTTCTGCCAGCGTTTCTGTCATAGCGTTCTGCCAGCGTTTCTGTCATAGGGTTCTGCCAGCGTTTTCTGTCATAGCGTTCTGCTAGCGTTGTCATAGCCTTCTGTCCAGCATTTCTGTCACAGCGTTCTGCCCAGCATTTCTGTCACAGCGTTCTGCCCAGCATTTCTGTCACAGCTTCTGCCCAGCATTTCTGTCACATCGTTCTGCCCAGCATTTCTGTCACATCGTTCTGTCCAGCATTTCTGTCACAGCGTTCTGCCCAGCATTTCTGTCACAGCGTTCTCTCCAGCATTTTCTGTCATAATGTTCGGCCCAGCATTTCTGTCATAGCGTTCGGTCCAGCATTTCTGTCACAACGTTCTGTCCAGCATTTTTGTCTTAGCGTTCTGTCCAGCAATTCTGTCATAGCGTTCTGTCCAGCATTTCTGTCACAGCGTTCTGTCCAGCATTTTCTGTCATAACGTTCGGCCCAGCATTTTCTGTCATAGCAATTGGTCCAGCTTTCCTGTCATAGCGTTCTGTCCAGCATTTCTGTCATAGCGTTCTGTCCAGGTTTCGGTCATAGCATTTAGTCCAGCTTTTTCTGTCATAGCGTTCTGCCAGCTTTTTCTGTCGCAGCGTTGTGCCAGTGTTTTCTGTCATAGCGTTCTGCCAGCGTTTTCTGTCATAGCGTTCTGCCAGCGTTTTCTGTTATAGCGTTCTGCCAGCGTTGTCATAGCATTCTGCCAGTGTTTCTGTCATAGCGTTCTGCCAGCGTTTCTGTCATAGCGTTCTGCCAGCGTTTCTGTCATAGGATTCTGCCAGCGTTTTCTGTCATATTTTTCTGCCAGCGTTTTCTGTCATAGCGTTCTGCTAGAGTTGTCATAGCGTTCTGCCAGCATTTCTGTCATAGCGCTCTGCCAGCATTTCTGTCATAGCGCTCTGCCAGCGTTTCTGTCATAGCGTTCTACCAGCGTTTCTGTCTTAGCGTTCTGCCAGCGTTTTTGTCATAGCGTTCTGTCAGCGGTTTTTCTGTTTTAGCGTTCTGCCCAGCATTTCTGTCATAACGTTCGGTCCAGCATTTCTGTATTGGCGTTCTGTCCAGCATTTCCGACATAGTGTGCGGTCCAGCTTTTCCGTCACAGTATTCCATCCAGTATTTCCGTTATAGCGTTCTGCCCAGCATTTTCTGTCATAGAGTTCTGTCCAGCATTTCTGTCATGGTTTCTGCCCAGCATTTCTGTCACGGCGTTCTGCCCAGCATTTCTGTCACAGCGCTCTGCCCAGCATTTCTGTCACAGTGTTCCGTCCAGCATTTTCTGTCACAACATTCGGCCCAGCATTTCTGTCATAACGTTCGGTCCAGCATTTCTGTCACAACGTTCTGTCCAGCATTTTTGTCTTAACGTTCTGTCCGGCATTTCTGTCCAGCATTTCTGTCATAGCGTTCTGTCCAGCATTTCTGTCATAGCCTTCTGTCCAGCATTTCTGTCATAGCCTTCTGTCCAGCATTTCTGTCACAGCGTTCTGCCCAGCATTTCTGTAACAGCGTTCTGCCCAGCATTTCTGTCACAGCGTTCTGCCCAGCATTTCTGTCACAGCGTTCTGTCCAGCATTTCTGTCACAGCGTTCTGCCCAGCATTTCTGTCACAGCGTTCTCTCCAGCATTTTCTGTCATAATGTTTGGCCCAGCATTTCTGTCATAGCGTTCGGTCCAGCATTTCTGTCACAACGTTCTGTCCAGCATTTTTGTCTTAGCGTTCTGTCCAGCATTTCTGTCATAGCGTTCTGTCCAGCATTTTCTGTCATAACGTTCGGCCCAGCATTTTCTGTCATAGCAATTGGTCCAGCATTCTCGGTCATAGCGTTCTGTCCAGCTTTCCTGTCATAGCGTTCTGTCCAGCATTTCTGTCATAGCATTCTGTCCAGGTTTCGGTCATAGCATTTAGTCCAGCTTTTTCTGTCATAGCGTTCTGCCAGCTTTTTCTGTCATAGTGTTCTGCCAGTGTTTTCTGTCATAGTGTTCTGTCCAGCATTTCTGTCATGTTTCTGCCCAGCATTTCTGTCACGGCATTCTGTCCAGCATTTCTGTCACAGCGCTCTGCCCAGCATTTCTGTCACAGCGTTCTGTCCAGCATTTTCTGTCACAGCATTCGGCCCAGCATTTCTGTCATAACGTTCGGTCCAGCATTTCTGTTACAACGTTCTGTCTAGCATTTTTGTCTTAACGTTCTGTCCGGCGTTTCTGTCCAGCATTTCTGTCACAGCGTTCTGCCCAGCATTTCTGTCACAGCGTTCTGCCCAGCATTTCTGTCACAGCGTTCTGCCCAGCATTTCTGTCACAGCGTTCGGTCCAGCATTTCTGTCACAACGTTCTGTCCAGCATTTTTGTCTTAGCGTTCTGTCCAGCATTTCTGTCATAACGTTCTGTCCAGCATTTCTGTCACAGCGTTCTGTCCAGCATTTTCTGTCATAACGTTCGGCCCAGCATTTTCTGTCATAGCAATTGGTCCAGCATTCTTGGTCATAGCGTTCTTTCCAGCTTTCCTGTCATAGCGTTCTGTCCAGCATTTTTGTCACAGCGTTCTGCCAGCTTTTTCTGTCATAGCGTTCTGCCAGTGTTTTCTGTCATAGCGTTCTGCCAGCGTTTTCTGTTATAGCGTTCTGCCAGCGTTGTCATATCATTCTGCCAGTGTTTCTGTCATAGCGTTCTGCCAGCGTTTCTGTCATAGCGTTCTGCCAGCGTTTCTGTCATAGCATTCTGCCAGCGTTTCTGTCATAGGGTTCTGCCAGCGTTTTCTGTCATAGCGTTCTGCTAGCGTTGTCATAGCGTTCTGCCAGCGTTTCTGTCATAGCGTTCTGCCAGCGTTTCTGTCATAGCGTTCTGCCAGCGTTTCTGTCATAGTGTTCTGCCAGCGTTTTTTCTGTTTTAGCGTTCTGCCCAGCATTTCTGGCATAACGTTTGGTCCAGCATTTCTGTATTGGCGTTCTGCCAGCGTTTCTGTCATAGCGTTCTGCCAGCGTTTCTGTCATAGGGTTCTGCCAGCGTTTTCTGTCATAGCGTTCTGCTAGCGTTGTCATAGCATTCTGCCAGCATTTCTGTCATAGCGTTCTGCCAGCGTTTCTGTCATAGCGTTCTGCCAGCGTTTCTGTCATAGTGTTCTGCCAGCGTTTTTTCTGTTTTAGCGTTCTGCCCAGCATTTCTGGCATAACGTTCGGTCCAGCATTTCTGTATTGGCGTTCTGTCCAGCATTTCCGACATAGCGTTTCTTTCCAGCATTTCCGTCATAGTGTGCGGTCCAGCTTTTCCGTCATAGTATTCCATCCAGTATTTCCGTTATAGCGTTCTGCCCAGCATTTTCTGTCATAGCGTTCTGTCCAGCATTTCTGTCATGGTTTCTGCCCAGCATTTCTGTCACGGCGTTCTGCCCAGCATTTCTGTCACGGTGTTCTGCCCAGCATTTCTGTCACAGCGTTCTGTCCAGCATTTTCTGTCACAACATTCGGCCCAGCATTTCTGTCATAACGTTCGGTCCAGCATTTCTGTCACAACGTTCTGTCCAGCATTTTTGTCTTAACGTTCTGTCCGGCATTTCTGTCCAGCATTTCTGTCATAGCGTTCTGTCCAGCATTTCTGTCATAGCCTTGTGTCCAGCATTTCTGTCACAGCGTTCTGCTCAGCATTTCTGTCACAGCGTTCTGCCCAGCATTTCTGTCACAGCGTTCTGCCCAGCATTTCTGTCACAGCGTTCTGTCCAGCATTTCTGTCACAGCGTTCTGTCTGGCATTTCTGTCCAGCATTTCTGTCATAGCGTTCTGTCCAGCATTTCTGTCATAGCCTTCTGTCCAGCATTTCTGTCACAGCGTTCTGCCCAGCATTTCTGTCACAGCGTTCTGCCCAGCATTTCTGTCACAGCGTTCTGCCCAGCATTTCTGTCACAGCGTTCTCTCCAGCATTTTCTGTCATAATGTTCGGCCCAGCATTTCTGTCATAGCGTTCGGTCCAGCATTTCTGTCACAACGTTCTGTCCAGCATTTTTGTCTTAGCGTTCTGTCCAGCATTTCTGTCATAGCGTTCTGTCCAGCATTTCTGTCATAGCGATCTGTCCAGCATTTCTGTCACAGCGTTCTGTCCAGCATTTTTTGTCATAACGTTCGGCCCAGCATTTTCTGTCATAGCAATTGGTCCAGCATTCTCGGTCATAGCGTTCTGTCCAGCTTTCCTGTCATAGCGTTCTGTCCAGCATTTCTGTCATAGCATTCTGTCCAGGTTTCGGTCATAGCATTTAATCCAGCTTTTTCTGTCATAGCGTTCGGTCCAGTATTTCTGTCATAGCGCTCTGTCCAGCATGGTGGTCATAGTGTTTTGTCTTAACGTTCTGTCCGGCATTTCTGTCCAGCATTTCTGTCATAGCGTTCTGTCCAGCATTTCTGTCATAGCCTTGTGTCCAGCATTTCTGTCACAGCGTTCTGCTCAGCATTTCTGTCACAGCGTTCTGCCCAGCATTTCTGTCCCAGCGTTCTGCCCAGCATTTCTGTCACAGCGTTCTGTCCAGCATTTCTGTCACAGCGTTCTGTCTGGCATTTCTGTCCAGCATTTCTGTCATAGCGTTCTGTCCAGCATTTCTGTCATAGCCTTCTGTCCAGCATTTCTGTCACAGCGTTCTGCCCAGCATTTCTGTCACAGCGTTCTGCCCAGCATTTCTGTCACAGCGTTCTGCCCAGCATTTCTGTCACAGCGTTCTCTCCAGCATTTTCTGTCATAATGTTCGGCCCAGAATTTCTGTCATAGCGTTCGGTCCAGCATTTCTGTCACAACGTTCTGTCCAGCATTTTTGTCTTAGCGTTCTGTCCAGCATTTCTGTCATAGCGTTCTGTCCAGCATTTCTGTCATAGCGATCTGTCCAGCATTTCTGTCACAGCGTTCTGTCCAGAATTTTTTGTCATAACGTTCGGCCCAGCATTTTCTGTCATAGCAATTGGTCCAGCATTCTCGGTCATAGCGTTCTGTCCAGCTTTCCTGTCATAGCGTTCTGTCCAGCATTTCTGTCATAGCATTCTGTCCAGGTTTCGGTCATAGCATTTAGTCCAGCTTTTTCTGTCATAGCGTTCGGTCCAGTATTTCTGTCATAGCGCTCTGTCCAGCATGGTGGTCATAGTGTTTTTGCCCCTGGGTTCCTGTCATAGCATTCTGCCCGGCACGTCTGTCATAGCGTTCTGCACCTGGATTTCTGTCACAGCGTTTCTGCCCCTGGATTTCTGTCACAGCGTTTCTGCCCCTGGATTTCTGTCACAGCGTTTCTGCCCCTGGATTTCTGTCACAGCGTTTCTGCCCCTGCATTTCTGTTACAGCGTTTCTGCCCCTGGATTTCTGTCATAGCGTTTCTGCCCCTGCATTTCTGTTACAGCGTTTCTGCCCCTGGATTTCTGTCATAGCGTTTCCGCCCCAGGTAATCTGTCATAGTGTTTCCGCCCCAGGTAATCTGTCATAGCGTTTCCGCCCCAGGTAATCTGTCATAGCGTTTCCGCCCCAGGTATTCTGTCATAGTGTTCTGCCCCTGGAGTTTTGTCACAGCGTTCTGCCAGCATGTCTGTGTTACGTACCTGGAATGTGAGCCTGACGTGCAGAGGAAGGCCTCTCGTACAACTCCGGCTCGCGGACCACTGATATTAATACAGCAGTAAACAGTTCAATAGTCCCTGTAGTAGTTGTGATCAGCAGGCAGGTAGTGGATGAACTCACACAAGCAACACCAGATGCTGGTTTGCAGGGCTGGGAGCTGAAGCAGGCTGGATGAACGAGATGCAGGGTCAGACAAGCCAGGTCGGGAATAATCAGGCAGATCAGGCATAGACGGTAGGCAGAAGAGAGTTCAGGTCACAAGCCAAGTAGTACCGGAAGATCAGCAGACAGAATCAGCAGGCAGGATCAGAGTCAAAGGGAAGCCGGGATCAGAACAGGCAGTAGGCAATCACAGGTAACGACAAGCTGGATCAGATTCAGAGGTCACACAGGAAACAGAATACAACACAGAAGCTGCAGACCAAACAGCAATGAACCTCTGTAGGAGCCCTGTTTAAATAGCCCGCCTGACTTCAGTATTAGTGACAGGTGTGTGTCTTAGGCCGCGTACACACACGCGGACTGTTGGCCCAACTTTGTCCGTCCAACAGTTTGAGCGAACAGTCCGCTCAAACTTAGCATGGACGGACATGGCCACACACGACGGACGAACAGTTTGCTGAAACCGTGCGCGATGACGTGAACGGCACGTACGACGGGACGAAAAATACGACGTCCTATACACTGCAATGCAACCTTCCGACGTGGAAATCCTTTCTGAGCATGCGCGAGACTTAGTTGGCCGAACAAGCCTACACACGAGCGAACAGTCCGCTGAAACCTTGTTTCAGCGGACAGTTTTTCGGAATTTCCGTAAGACCTTGTTCGGCCAACTGTCCGCTGAAACTGTCCGCTGAAGCCCCACACACGAGCGGACTGTCCGCCCAAACACTGTTCAGCGGACAAGGTTGGGCGAACAGTCCGCGCGTGTGTACGCGACCTTAAAGTGCTAGTATCCATGCGTGCACGCCAGGATCTTACATGGAAAGCCCGTCTTCCCTGACATTGCCCCCTCCCTACGGGCAACCTCCGGGTGCCCAACTGGTTCCTCTTTTGCGGGTTCCCGCTGGAATAAGGCACGGATCAAGTCTGTGGCATGTACATTTCGTGCAGGTTCCCAGGAATTCTCCTCTGGACCATAACCCTTCCACTTGATTAAATATTGCGTCTGACCCCTTCTTTTCCTGCAGTCTAAAACAGCCTCAACCTCAAATTCCTCATCCCCATCAATAATAATAGGTGCGGGAGGACCTGGTCTATGATCCAGGAATGGATCTGGCACAACAGGCTTCAGCAAGGATACATGAAACACTGGGTGGATCTTAAAAGACTCAGGTAAGGTTAATTCAAAAGAAACATCATTCATTTTTCTCCTTACCGGAAAGTGTCCTACGAACCTTGGTGCCAGCTTCCTTGAAGGACATAGCATCTTCAAATTCGTTGTTGAAAGCCATACTTGATCTCCTGGTTGCAAGGTCAGTTCCCCCTTCTTTTCTTGTCAAATGATTTCTTGCTGTCTTCCTGTGCTTTCGCGATAGTTTCCTGTAACAACATATTATTGCGAGAGAAAAAGACCAGAGTATCCTGGACAGCTGGAACGGAAGATTCTGCAACAAGATTAGGTAAGAAGGTGGGATGGAATCCATAATTAGCAAAGAACGGATATTGCTTGGTGGCAGAATGGTTGGCATTATTATAGGCAAATTCCGCCAGGTGTAATAATGATACCCAATCATCCTGGACAAAAGAAGTAAAACAATGGATGTATTGTTCTAGGGTTTGATTAGTCCTCTCCGTCTGCCCATCAGTTTGTGGGTGGTAAGCAGAAGAGAATGAGAGTTCAATCTTTAGGATCTCACACAAGGCCCTCCAAAATCTGGATGTGAACTGGACACCGCGATCAGACACAATATTTGCAGGGACTCCAATGCAGTTTCTGAAGCCGAAGGTGTACCCTTTAGAGGAATGAAATGAGCCATCTTTGATAAGCGATCTACTACCACAAAGATAGCAGTACATTCTTCAGATGGCGGAAGTTCAACTATAAAATCCATAGCAATCATCTGCCACTGTCTGTCAGGTATAGGCAGAGGTCTGAGTAATCCCCAAGCTTTGTTACGGGAACTTTTACTCTGGATGCAGGTGGTGCATGCATTTACATAGGCTCCGCAGTCTTTCTCCAATCCTGGCCACCAAAATGAGCGTTTTACAAGTTGGACAGTCTTATGAACCCCAAAATAGCCTGCCAAAGGGTGGTCATGACAAACCACCAAGATCATTGCTCGAACCTCTTTAGGTACAAAAATCTGCTTACCCCTCCATAATAGTCCATTCTTTGCTTGTAGTGTGACCCCTGGAGGACTGGGTGTTTCTGCAGAAGCTTGCTGTAACTGAGACAAAAGGCCAGCTGGTAAAATGGTGTCTGGTATTAGGATGTCTCTTGGATCTTCGAACATGCGCGACAACGCATCAGGCTTAGTGTTCTTTGATCTTGGCCTGTACGTAATATGGAATGAGAATCTTGAAAAAAAGAGTGCCCAACGAGCTTGGCGTGGTTTGAGGCGTTTAGCGGATCGCAGATATTCAAGATTCTCTTTCTTCCATTCTTCCTCATCATCATGGGCAAGACCAAAGAGCTGTCAGAGGACATCAGGGACAAGACTCTAGACCTGCACAAGGCTGGAATGAGCTACAAGACCACCAACAAGGAGTTTTGTGAGAAGGAGACAACTGTTGGAGTCATTATTCGCAAATGGAAGAAGAAGAAATATAAAATAAACATCAATCACACTCGGTCTGGAGCTCCATGCAAGATTTCCCCTCATAGGGTAAGGATGATCATGAGAAAAGTGAGGGATCAGCCCAGAACTACATGGGAGGAGCTTGTGATTGTGATTGATCTCAAGCCAGTTGGGACCACAGTCACCAAACAAACCATTGGTAACATAATACGCCACCATGGATTGAAATCCTGCAGTGCCCGCAAGGTCCCCCTTCTCAAGAAAGCACATGTACAGGCCCATCTGAAGTTTGCCAATGAACATCTAAGGATTCAGAGAAGGATTGGGAGAAAGTGCTGTGGTCAGGTGAGATTAAAATTGAGCTCTTTGGCTTTAACCCAACTCACCGTGTTTGGAGGAAGAAAAATGCTGACTATGACCCTAAGCACACCAACCCTACAGTAAAGTACGGAGATGGAAACATGATGCTTTGGGCTGTTTCTCTGCTAAATCTACGGGCCCCCTTTTGCCGCATTAAGGGGCCAATGGACAGGGCCATGTATTGTAAAATCTTAAATGAGAACCTTCTTCCCTCAGCCAGAACACTAAAGATGGGTCGTGGATGGGTCTTCCAGCATGACAATAACCCAAAACATACCGCCAAGGCAACAAAGGCGTGGTCCAAGAAGAAGCACATTAAGGTCATAAAGTAGCCTAGCCAGTCTCCAGACCTTAATCCTATAGAAAATTTATAGAGGTAGATGAAACTTTAAGTGGCCAAGAGACAGCCAAGAAACCTTAAGGATTTCCAAAAGATCTGTAAAGAGTGGACCAAAATCCCTTCTGAGGTGTGTGCAAACCTGGTAACCAAATACAAGAAACGTCTTACCTCTGTGCTTGCCAACACGGGTTTCTCGATCAGGTACTAAGTCATGTTTTGCTTGGAGATCAAATACTTGTTTTACTCACTGAACTGCAGCTTAATTTATAACATTTGCATCATTTGTTTCTGGATTTTTGATTGATATTATGTCTCTATCTTTCAAAATACACCTATGATAACAATTATAGACCCTTAATTTCCTTGTAAGTGGGCAAACTTACAAAATCTGCAAGGGATCAAAGAATTATTTACCCCACTGTATTAGCCGTGGGCACGCACACCCACGGCCCGTGCCCAAAGCCGATGCGAGTGCACGGCGGGCGTGATAGCTCGTGATAGATCGAGAACCTGGATCTGTGTATCTAAACAAATAAATCCCAGTTCTCTCAGGGGAGAGGAGAGAGATCGTGTGTTTATACTAAGTATGAACACCGATCTCTCTCCTCCCCCTAGTCAGTCCCATCCCCCCAACAGTTAGAACACCTTCCAAGAATACATATCGGCCTAAACTGAGGAAACAATTATTATTATTTTTTTTTTAATTGGGATATTTATTATAGCAAAAGTAAAATTTATTGTGCTTTTTTTCAAAATTGGCGCTCTTTGTTTAAAGCACAAAAAATAAAAACCGCAGCGGTGATCAAATACCACCAAAAGAAAGTTCTATTTATGGAAAAAAAGGACATCAGTTTTGTTTGGGTACAGCATCACACGGCCACGCAATTGTCAGTTAAAGCGACGCAGTGCCGTATCGCAAAAAATGGCCTGGTCATTGAGCAGCCAAATCTTCCGGGGCTGAAGTGGTTAATTACTGGCATCCCCTCTGTTTTATGTTTTTTTTTTTATGTATTTATTTATTTTGTATTTGTTTGATTTTCTAAGTACTAGTGATGTCAAAGCGATGTTCATTTTTGACTGCAGTAATGAGAAAATGCAAAGAGGGATTGAACATTTTCTCAAAAAAATTAATTTCTAACCATGTTTCATTCAGTGAAATCTATTCATTCCAGCATCTATGTTGAAAGCAAACAAAAATTTTAACTACTTTCAAATGACATTCGTCAAGCCATCAAATTTTTTTTTTTAATTGGAAACAAAAGTTTATTGAGTTTTTTTTTCCTTTGTACAAAAGAGTTATGCAGGGTAATTGTACATTTTAATGCGCATAATGAAGATAATCTCACAACTCAATAAACTACATATATAAAAAAAAAAAAAACAACATAAGTGAAACCGGTAATGCTGGTGTCAATTATTTCCATATAAGTTGAAGACCATATATATTTTACATTAGTATTTTGACAAAACAGAATGAAAGGGTTAGATTGCACAAGCATGAAATGTGACAAACATATGAGCTGCAAGTTGAAGAGGATTTTAACCATCTATCCGAATTTCATTATATTTGGTCGGGCACCCTCTATTTGTGTAGATCACCTTTTTGTATGGTAGCGTGTTGTTGACTTCGGCAACCAAGCAGACAGCGTAGGGGCTGTCGCCTGAATCCAGTTACAAGCTATTATCTTTCTTGCTATAAATAACGTTTCATGTAAAAAATTACATGTAACGTTATCTATTTTATCTTCAGGAAATAAGCTCAACAGGCATTGTTTGGGATCCAGCGATACTGGGGAGCCCATTTGGTCGTGCAGAACTGGACAACCTGTGACCAGTATCCCTGGAACAGGGGGCACTGCCAGAAGATATGATCAAAGGTGCCAACAGAGATCCGGCACCTGGGACACCAGAGCGCTGTGAGATGGGCAGAATTTAGCTAGGTGTTGCAGTGTTAGGTATACCCTGTGGGTAATGTAAGTTTGTGTAAGCCTGTCAGACAGTTTGGGGGATACCAGCTTAGGAGTCCCTGACAGGAAGGGCATGCCAGCACCAAAGATGGCTGCCAAAGAAGACGACCTGTTACCTCTTCATGTCAGGAAGGGCATGCCAGCACCCAAGATGGCTGCAGAAGAAGATGATCTATTACCTCTGCCCCTGTCAGGATGCCATTGGTGTGCATGCACCATGTGACAGCTTTTGCCGCCCAAACAGGCTATTTAAACTCAGCCAGTTTTCAGGCTCAGTGCTGTCTGCTCTACAGCATTCCCTGTGTAACCTGCAATTAGCTACCTGACTTCTGTTCCTGTTGTGACCCGGCTTGCTTCCTGACGTTCCTGTTTCCTGCCTGCATCCGACCCTGGCTTGTCCCCCACTCCGCACCTGCCTGCTCCTTCTGCCACTCCGCTGCCAGAAGTACAGAAAGTCTCTGAGCCTTGGGTAGTAGAGGAATGTGATGTTTGGCAGCAAAAGCTAAATCTATGAAACAGCTGCAAGCTCCGGAGTCAATTATAGCGGGAGTCTGGATAACTCCTCCTGGGAGCTGCAACAAAATGGAAAGAGCAAGATGAGCAGAGTTATTGGGTAGAGATGGAGGAGAAGTGGATGTAACTGAGAGACACTTATGGATTTTGACTGGGCAAGACCTCACATAATGTCCTGATCCTCCACAGTACAGGCAAAGATTTAGCTGGCGTCTGCGCTGGCGTTCTTTCGTAGTCAAAGAAGGGTGGAGGAGACCAAGCTGCATGGGTTCAGGTGCATCTGAAGTGGATGCGCAGGAGCAGGTGAAGCGGGACTGAAAGAACCAGGCACTCTTGGAGGCATCCATACTGGGCGTGACTGGTCGGTAGCTGGTCGGTAGCTCGTTCCGACCTACGTTCCCTTAGGCGACGGTCAATCTGGATTGACAAATTTATAAGTGTCTCCAAGGTGGAAGGGACACCTGTTAGTGCTAGCTCATCCTTGAGCTGATCAGAAAGGCCCATGCGGAACTGGTGACGCAGGGCAGCATCGTTCCAGCTGGTATTGGAACTCCATCGCCTAAATTCAGAAACATAGTCCTCCACGGCCCTGCGACCCTGCCGAAGCATCTGAAGAGCAGCTTCCGCAGTAGCGGCTTGCTGGGGGTCTTCATATAACTGAGCAATGGGTCCAAAAAAAGAGGCTAAGTCCGTCAGAGATGTGGCCTTTTGTTCAAGGAGCCTATGGGCCCAGGCCTGCGGTTCCCCCTGGAGCAAGGAAATGACAAACCCGACCTTAGTGGTTTCCAGGGAGAAGGTGCGTGGTTGTAGCGAAAAATAGAGTTCGCATGCGTTGCGAAAGGCTCTGAACTTGTTGCATTCTCCTTGGAACTTTTCAGGAGTTGGAACTCTGGGTTCAGGAGGTAGCATAACAACTGCGGGGGTTGCTGGCATCCCAGAAGTGGAAGGTGCTTGAGCAGAAGCAGAGACAGACAAGGTCTTTATTTGGCCTTGCAGCTGGGTATAACCCTGTTGTAAGTCTTTTGCAGCTTGGGTTAATCCGGCTAGGTGTTGGCAGAGTTCCTCCATAGGAGAGGGTCCTCGCACAGGCTCGGACATGGCTGTCTGCTACTGTCACATACCTGGTCATGGAGCCTGATATGCAGAGGACGGCCTCTCTTACAACTCTGACTTGGAGCCCCTGATAGAGCTGACAGGAAGCACCGAGATGCAGAGTCGCACGAGTGCCTGGCGGGATCGCTGAACCTGGAGCTGGCTGAGTTTAAATAGCCTGTTTGGGCGGCAAAAGCTGTCACATGGTGCGTGCACACCAATGGCATCCTGACAGGGGCAGAGGTAATAGATCATCTTCTTCTGCATCCACCTTGGGTGCTGGCATGCCCTTCCTGACATGAAGAGGTAACAGGTCGTCTTCTTCGGCAGCCATCTTGGGTGCTGGCATGCCCTTCCTGACAGTCCCTAACACTTCACCCCAGTTCTCATCCTCCAGTTCACCCATCCCATTTACCCATTTCTGTTTAATAGAGTATCCTAGCTTGGTTGTAGATGGCGTGGTGAGCATATTGTAGAAAAGGGATATGAGCTGACACGTGGTTCCTCTCGATAGATCACCTCAAGTACGTCCAGGGAGGATAAAGTAGGATATGTGTCCGTAAACTGAGTGTGGAGAGCATGGCGTACCTGAAAAAAACGAAATAGCATATAATCAAAGGTTTTAAATTCTCCATTATGGAGAATGTGTGACAGTAGGTATATACCCCGTGATATCCAGATGAAAGGGTCAGGTACCTGGAGGAGCTCCAGAAGGAGTTTATTATACCATAGTGGGGTGTTATCATGAAACACAGGGCAATCCATCCCGGAGGTCACCATGTCCCAAACCCTCTTATGCTGAAATGAGAGTCCGGAGTGATGGAGATCCCTTCAGCCCTCTCAGTACATCACAAAAGGAGTGTGGGAGTCGCGAGTCCACCAGGCTGGACACCAGGGCCAAATATCTGTGTTTATCTGATTTGTCTATGTGATAGAAGTGGGAGAGTTGTGCTGCTAAGTAATAGGTCCCAAAATCTGGGACTGCGAGGCACCCCTATGTCGTCGGACACTGTAGAGCCTTCGAAGAGAGTTTCTGCTTACTTGGCCCCCATATGAATAATTGTAGAAGTGTATCCATGATTTTAAAGTATTTGAAGGGCATGTATGTTGGGGAATGCCATATCACATATAGTATTTTAGGTAAAAGTATAATTTTAATTAGGCC
This sequence comes from Lithobates pipiens, assembly GCF_037356315.1. Taxonomy (NCBI): domain Eukaryota; kingdom Metazoa; phylum Chordata; class Amphibia; order Anura; family Ranidae; genus Lithobates; species Lithobates pipiens. The sequence continues at coordinate 117,335,483 of NW_027507718.1, read as the reverse complement.
TATGCGTCCCATCACCCCCACCGGTAGTCTTGCCCACGTTTGAATTTTAGGCCGCGTACGCACGGGCGGACTGTCTGACGGACTTGGTCCGCTCGTGTGTGGGCTTCAGCGGACTAAGTCTTTCGGAATTTCCGTAATATTGTCCGTCCAAACTTGGTTTCAGCGGACAGTCCGCTCTTGAGTAGGCAAGTTGGACGGACTAAGTATGGCGCATGCTCAGAAAGGATTTACACGGCCGAAGGTTGCATTGCAGTGTATTGGACGTCGTATTTCTAGTCCCGTCGTACGTGCTGTACACGTCATCGCGCAAGCTTTCAGCGGACTGTCTGTTCATCGTGTGTGGTCAAGTCCGTTCATTCAAAAGTAGGACGGACTGTCTGTCGGATTGTCTGACAGACTTAGTTGGCCAGACAGTCCGCCCGTGTGTACGCGGCCTTAGACTTAATGAGTGGAATTAAAGGTTCTACGTTTAAGGGAATAAAGTGAGTCAGTGACCTGGAGATCTGTATGCCCAAGTGTTTAAGGGTACTTACTCTTACTAGGGGTAGACTGGCCTGTTCTCTTGATGGGAGGAATAAATCAATGGGAAGGATTTGGGATAATTTGTAGGGCCATCTGGAGGGAGGGGTCTGAGTCCAAGAGATACAGTGGCATGTCATCGGCATAAAGCCCCACCCTCTCCTCTACTGAGTCAGAGATTAGCCTGTAAATATCAGAGTAATCCCTAAGTGCTACCACCAGGGGTTCCACCGCCAGTGCATACAGTACGGGTGAGATGGGGCATCCCTGCCACGTCCCCTGTGAAAGTGGAAAGGCGGCAGAGGTCCATCCATTAGCCACCACCCTACCCTGAGGAGCATTATATATGATAGTGAGCCACTTGACAAAATCGGGACCAAACCGGAAGCATTGTAGACAATGCCATGGGTATTGCCACTCAACCAAGTCAAATGCTTTGGCTGCGTCAAGGGAGACAATTACTCTGGATCCTATGTCATGGTGGGAGGCCTGAACGTTCATGAAGAGACGTCTAGTATTGAAGGCTGTGTTTTTAGCTAGCATGAAGCCTGTTTGGTCAGGATGTACGAGGGAGAGAATAACCTTATTAAGACGTAGGGCTAGTATTTTAGCTAGTATTTTGATGTCCGTTTTTAGGAGTGAAGTAGGCCTATACAACTCGGGTAGGTGAGGGTCCTTGCCTGGCTTAGGGATTAGAACTATGATGGCTTCACGTATAGACTCGGGGAGAGCATTGGCCTTGAATATTGCTTGGTATAAAGGGAGAAATCTAGGGATGAGGGTTTCTGAAAAGTGTGTCTAGAATTCAATTGGTAATCCATCAGAGCCAGGGGCCTTCGCTTTGGCAAAATGTGAAATAAGGAGTTTAATATCATCCTCTGAAAGTGGGGCCTAAAGCATCTCAACTTGTTCTTCAGTTAGTTTAGGGCGTTTAAGGGTACCAATAAGATTTCCCAGATCTTGCAAGGGATAGCTAACTTTGGATGTGTATACTTCCTTAAAGAATCTCACTATCTATCAAGGCGGGTCTGAAATATCACCCATCGTATAAGATTGTAGGGTAATGACCACTGGGGGTCTGAAGTCTAGGTGTGCCAAGTAAGCAAGTAGCTTGCCCGGGTGCTCACCCTGCACGAAAATCTTTTGTTTGAAAAGAACATCTTGTACTGAGCCCACTCCTGGCACAGCTGGTCAACCGCCCTAGTTTGTAGCTTCAGCTGTGCCAATGTGGCTGGTGAGGGAGATGTCACATCATCATCCTCCATTTCAGCTAACTGCGTGGCAGCTTGGGTATAGGTTACCTTAGAATTTCTCCTGAATCTGGAAATGCATTCAGTGAGGAGCATTCTAGCATTTTTTTTGAACACTTCCCATACGGTCAGTGGGGTGGACATGTCAGTATTATTTTGGAAGAAGAACCCCCATTCTATGACTAACCCATCCATGTCAGGGAGTATGGTCAGCCAGAAGGGGTTTAGCCTCCAGTTCTGAGGAGGGGGGTTGTCATATGAAGCCAGCTCAATCCAGTAAGAAGAATGGTCAGACAGTATTCTGGGGCCAAACCCAGCATTGTGCAGTCTGGGGATTCAGGTACTAAATATCTACACATGGTCTATTTCGGGACATAGTTTCATAGTTAGTAAGGTTGAATAAAGACACCAGTCCATCCAGTTCAACCTGAGTGAGTGTCTACCCCTATCCCTGTACATTGCACACTCACATTGGTCCCTACCCTCAAGGAGCCCACAATCTAAGGTCCCCATTCATATACTAAGGCCAATTTTGGTCAGAGGCCAATTAACCTACCTGCATGTCTTTGGAGTGTGGGAGGAAACCGGAGTACCCGGAGGAAACCCACGCAGGCACAGGGAGAACATGCAAACTCCAGGCAGGGAGTGTCGTGGTTGGGATTTGAACCAGTGACCCTTTTACTGCTAGGTGAGAGTGCTAACCACTACACCACTGTGCCGCCCATGGTAGAGTGGGAGTTAGAGAAGCATGAAGAGGCTTGGCACTTGGGATAAATGTGGTGCCAGGTGTCTACTGAGTCAAAGCTCGGCTAAACCTGGTGTCATGATCTGGCATGGGTGGTTGTGAGCCCTGTCCCAGGCAGTCAAGGGAGGGATTGGCCACCATATCAAAGTCTCCCAGTCATATTTCCAACGCGACAGGGTATTTGGCCATGAGCAAGAATCCCTCACTAAGAATGGTGGATTTAAAGGGGGGGGGGGCATATACCGGGCCAGTATTAATATGTTGTTACCTGCTATTTTAGCATGTAAAAAAACATATCTGCCCTGGGGATCCAAGGTCACAGATTGGGTCTCTACCAACACAATCACATCCGCCCAACTTTTAAGGAAGGAAAATACTGCAGTGCGCTCCAATTTATCTCCCAACCCACGGACATTCCATGTTAGGAACTTTAACCACTTGCTTACTGGGCACTTAAACCCCCCTCAGTCCCAGACCAATTTTCAGCTTTCAGCGCTGATGCACTTTGAATGACAATTGCGCGGGCATACAACACTGTACCCAAATGAAATTTTTATCATTTTTTTCCCACAAATAGAGCTTTCTTTTGGTGGTATTTAGTTACAGCTCGGAGTTTTATTTTTTGCTAAACAAACAAAAAAAGATGCAAAAAATAAAAAAATAAAAATCATGTTTTAATAGTTTGTTATAAAATTTTGCAAACGGGTCATTTTTCTCCTTCATTGAAGTGTGCTGATAAGGCGGCACTGATAGGCTGCATTGGTGGGCACTGATGGGCTGCATTGGTGGGCACTGATAGGCTGCATTGGTGGGCACTGATAGGCTGCACTGGTGGGCACTGATAGGCATAGTTAAGGCGGCACTAATAGGCACAGATAAGGCGGCACCGATGGGCACAGATAAGGCGGCACTGATGGGCAAAGATGGGCACAGATAAGATGGCACGGATGGGTGGCACGGATAAGTGGCACGGATGGGTGGCACGGATGGGCACTGATAGGTACCACAGATAGATGGGACTGATGGGCACTGATAGGTGGCACTGATAGGTGGCTCTGATAGGTGGCACTGCTGGGCACTGATGGGCGGCACTGCTGGGCACTGATGGGCGGCACTGCTGGGCACTGATGGGCGGCACTGGGGTGCAGCACCTTTGAGGCAGATTGGGTGGCACTGTGGGTGGCACTGTGGGGTGGCACTGTGGGTGGCACTGTGGGTGGCACTGTGGGTGGCACTGTGGGCACTATGGGCACAGACGGGGGGCACTTACTTTTACTTTATTTATACTTCAGGATGGCACTGCGGGAGGCAGGTGGGCACTGGCAGGTGGCATGTGGTGCCTTGCATTGCTGGCCGTGATCGGGACTGATGTCCCGATCACGGCCGCCGGTGATCGGCTTTTTTTTTTCTCCTCGCGCTGTCAGCGCGAGGAGGAATAATAGCCGATTACCGGCTCCGTTCTATCACATGATCAGCTGTCATTGGCTGACAGCTGATCACGTGATAAGGGGTCGGGATCGACCCCTTGCACGGATCGGTGATCAGGCGAGTCTCATAGACTCGCCGATCACAGAGCGCGCCGCGCGCGCCCCTCAGGGGGCGCGCAGGCCGCTCGTAACCGGGACGACGTCAATAGACGTAGTCCCGGAAATCTAGGTCCGCGCTAATGCCGTCATTTGGCAATAGCGCGGATCTGAAGTGGTTAACCTAGCCATAGACAAATCACAATTAGGGATGAGCCTAACACCCCCGGTTCGGTTTGCAGCAGAACATGCGAACAGGCAAAAAACGTTTTCGAACGCGTGAACACCGTCTGTGGGACACGAACATGAATAATCAAAAGTGCTCATTTTAAAGGCTTATATATGCAAGTTATTGTCCTAAAAAGTGTTTGCGGACCTGGGTCCTGCCACAAGGGACATGTATCAATGCAAAAAAAAAAGTTTTAAAAACTGCAGTTTTTTTAGGAGCAGTGATTTTAATAATGCTTAAAGTGGTTGTAAACCCTTACAACCAAATTTGACCTACAGGTAAGCCTAGATTAAGGCTTACCTGTAAGTCCAAGAAATATCTCCTAAGCCTACACGGTTTAGGAGATATTTGCCGAAAGACAGGCACCGCTGTCTACGGTGCATGCGCCGTAGACAGCGTCGCGCAGGCACACTGAGCGTGCCGCGGTCAACGGTGATATGCCGCGAGTAGCGGCTCCCATGTGCATGCGCGAGAGCGACGTCATTGCGGCTTCGCCGAATGACAGGGGTGGAGCAGCGAGACCCACCGAGAAGATGGATGTGCCGGACTACAGGGTACAGCGGTGACTTCGCTGGCTCCTGTGTCAGGTAAGCGACACATAATGGGCGATGCATAGTAGTCCATTATGCTTTACCTTTGCAGGGAATGAAAGAGGAAGTAAACCCATCAGGGTTTACTTCCTCTTTAAAGTAAAACACTAAAAGTGAAATATTCCTTTAAATTTCGTACCTGGGGGGGGTGTCTATAGTGTAACATAGAATATAGGTGCGCATAAAGTTAAGCAAAAATAATGTAATAATATATGACAATAAATTACACCAAAAAATCACCATAATAAATATAAAATCATACTCATGAATGAACATGTGATTAAATAAATGTGTAATATGTGATCACAATAATAAATTCTAAAATAAAAGAAATAAAGTAATTATATCAAAAGTCCAGTGAATGAAGTGAAAATGGTGACTTAATCAAATTTTTCTGTGCAAACAGAAACACCAGTGCTTGTGAACCTCCACCACACAACATATGCGCTTACCAGAGGGTAAGCGATACACGGCCTGTAGTATTAAATCTGTGGCGTCAAATCAACCTCCAGACATCCGTGGCAGGAATGAGCTGTGGTTCCACCACAAATAGCGGGTCTCCGGTTGGGGTAGCTCACTTAAAACCATGTAAGGTATAGTTATTTGGAGGGTGTTTCCTCAAACGATCTTCCAGGGGGGAAACGAAAATCCTCTGAAGATTACTGCCTGCAGTGAGACCAGGGTGACTCACCGGTCGTGTGCAGTAGTAAAGATGGGGTAATTAACTGCAGTGTAGCTCCAAGTCCGCGGGCGGTAATATGTCATATGGTAGTCCCATAATAAATGAGAACAGTGATCTGGCATGGACATTAATATAGTCAGTGTTTTTTAAGAGGGATGCACTAACAGGGGACAGAAACGAAACTCAAGCCAGCAGAGACAGTCTGAACATGAGTGCACATACCTCTGTATATGTCAGGGGCCCAGGCCATGATCAAAGTGGGATGTGGGTAAATGGGAGATAGCATAGATCCATATAGTACTCATGGCTCAGGCAGGGTTGAGCTGGTCAAGCCAGTCGCTGGAAGCCCTTGGTTCTTCAAAAAAGTGGACATGGTCTTCTCCAACGACCCGAAAGGGGAACAGCATGGCGTATTTCAGATGGCAAACTCGCAAGAGCCTCTTAATGTCTGTGAATTGGCTACGTTGTCGCTGTACCTCTGCAGAGAAGTCAGGAAAAGGCTATGATCTGATGATTGTGCAAGGGTATGTTGCCCTTCTCCCTGGATAAGTGGAGTATGGCATTGTGATCCTTATAGTTGAGGAACTTAGCAATGAAGACCTGTGGGGTTGCTCCCTGGGGTGGTTTCTTTGCGAGCATCCGGTGTGCGTGTTCCACAACAAACAATTGTGAGAAGGCCTCGCGCGCATAAGCTGTGATTAATAGCTCCTCTAAGAAGGTAGCTGGGTTGTTACCCTCTGTGTCCTCAGGGAGACCTATGAATTGCAAGTTGTAACTCATGCGATTCTCAAGGTCATCCTGCTTCTGTTGGAGTTGAGTTGGGCAATGAGGCGACTCACCTGGTCTGATGACTCCTGCAATGAAGGGATGGCATCCTCTACCCTGCCCAAGCACTGTTCTGATTCCACGATTCTATCCCTCAATTGCTGCATATCTTGCCTTAGTAATAAGATGCCAATCTTTACTTCTTCTATCCTGGTGGTAAGGGATGTTTGGCTTGCAGCGATCACTTCCTGGATCTCACTCTTGTCGGCTGCACGAACCGCAGATGAGGAGGACGGGGATCCGCCATCTTGGGCCTGTGTCTGTCCGTCTTGGTGTCGGTACTTCTCGAGTTTGGCAGCCGTATCAGCTGTTCTGCGGGGTGGCGCCATATCTCCACTAGATACCGAGACTGTGGTGGTATATTACTGGGCCAGTGATTCAGTTTGCTGGGGTCAGGATTGTAGGATAAAGGTACTGCCGGCGGAGCTCAGCTCAAACACGTCTCACCGCATGCCCCTTCACGCCTCCCCCCAAGCCATCAACTTTACTGAGAATTTTGTATGAATGTTTGCAGAAATATTCATACAAACACAAGTTGCAAAAAGAATAACTCCACTTTTGTGGAGAAAAAAACATTCCTCTCTGGGCGATCTATGTACATTGCAAGGATTTTAACAAACTTTGTTGCAGATTTCTACCTTTTCTGATTTTAAGGAAATAGCAATGTGTATCTGTATGGAAGTGGTTTTATAATTATCAATCAACTGCTGCACCTGCAGGGCTCTAATGAGGAAAGTGACAGGGTCTGCATCCCTTTAGGCCCAGTTCACGCTGGTGCGACATACACTCTGACTTTGAGAGTGCATGTTGCATGACAAGTCACGCCCTATTAAGTGCAATGGAACAGTTCTAATAGGAGCGACTTGAGTCGCTCCAAATTAAAAAAATGGTCCCTGCACTACTTTTGGCACGACTTGCATTGACTTTTAAAGAAGTCATATGCAAGTCGTGCCAAAGTCGCGATGGGATGTCGGCTTCAACGTTGGGTCACTGGACATTCACAGAGTCTGTCCTTAGCCCCCCTTCACAACACAACCCACCTTTACAGTGTCCACAGTCCCCCTTTACATCCCAGTTCCCCCTTTAAAGCAGTCCCACAGTGTCCTCCATTCCCTTTCAAATCACAGGCCCCCTTTTACATTACAATGCCCCATTACATTTCAGTCCTCTTTAAATTAATGTAACGGGGGCTGTACTGTAAAGGGGCATGGTAATTTAAGGGGGGCTGTGATGTGAAAGGGAATGCTCTAGACTACCGTACCATACAATTCAGGAGAAAACTGTGTTGTAGAAAGAATGAATTGCACATTATATGAAAGTGGCTGAAGCATGCGTTTTGATGTGGATATGCCAACAACATACTAGGGAAAATCAATTTTGACAACCTGCTATCTCCAGAAATAACTCCATATAAGTTATGGGATGAAGAGAAATCCGACCTAAAATCTTTGGAAGCAAAGCGAATACACACATACCTAAAGAAAAGCATACAACATGGGAGCATTGTACTAAGTAAGGTATAGTTTTCAGCTACATTGAGTTTCAATAGGGTTACAGAACTCTGCATGGTAACAATCAGAAGTTTAATTAATGATGAAACACCCATGTGTCAAAAGTAAATAAAATTGTCACCATTCTCACGGTCTGAACAATAGTGATGGCCGAACGGTTCGCCCGGCGGTCGTTTCGCGGCGAATTTCCGACTTTCGCCGTCCGCGGGTTCGAACGCCTTTTTCCGTCGTTCGCCCCGGCGGACTTACGTGTTTAATGTATACAAGAACTTTAACCTTTCGTGACACGTTTATCATGTGTTACAGGACAACCAATTGAGACATGACAGCTCATGGACACTTGGACATTCCCCCTAACCTATAAATACACCCGATCCGGTGGCCATTTTACATTCTTTCTTCTGTCACTGTAGGGAAAGGATCCTGTGTGGAGTAGGGACAGAGAAAACGCTAGCTATTTGGTACACAAAAGTTCTTTTCAGGACTGGTATAGGTGTTAGGTCAGCAGCCTGAGTTTCTTTTGTCAGTTTAGATAAAGGGACAGAGCGCTGTATGCTGCTATTTTAGGGACAGCTCAGCCAGATTAGTCTTTCTTCATCATCATCATCATCATCATCATTAGCTGTTACTATCAGGTCCACAAAAGAGCTGTTCCAGCTAATCGTTCCAGCCTACTCTTTTTTGCCAATTTGTATAGGGACAGGCAGGAAGCAGTGTGTCAGGCAGTGAGGATAATTTTAAAGACTTGCTGTTACTATTAGTTCCACAAAGGTTCTTTTCAGGACTGGTATCAGTGGTACGGTAATAGGCTTGTACACGTATAATATTCTTTCTTCCAAATATAGAAAGAATATTATACTTGACTGCTGCCCTTCTGCTGCAGTCTGCTAATCATTCACAACTCACTTGTTCCACAAAAGTTCTTATAAGGACTGGTAACTTGGTCTGTCTAGGGTGCTACGGTACATAGGCTTGGGTGCGGTACAGTCTGCTGTTCTGTAAGGACCGCTATCGGTCCACAATAGATAGGGTTGCCGTGCACTACTGCTGACCGCTGCCCTATACTGCAGCAGTCCTTCAGCGGTATAGGGACTGACGCACAGTCTGCTAAACACTAATACACAACCTGCTTGGTCCACAAAAGTTCTTATAAGGACTGGTAACTTGGTATAGGGTGCTACGGTACATAGGCCTGAGTGCGTTACAGTCTGCTGTTCTGTAAGGACCGCTATCGGTCCACAATACATAGGGTTGACGTGCACTACTGCTGACCGCTGCCCTATACTGCAGCAGTCCTTCAGCGGTATAGGGACTGACGCACAGTCTGCTAAACACTAACACACAACCTGCTTGGTCCACAAAAGTTCTTATAAGGACTGGTAACTTGGTATAGGGTGCTACGGTACATAGGCCTGAGTGCGTTACAGTCTGCTGTTCTGTAAGGACCGCTATCGGTCCACAATACATAGGGTTGCCGTGCACTACTGCTGACCGCTGCCCTATACTGCAGCAGTCCTTCATTGGTATAGGGACTGACGTACAGTCTGCTAATCACTAACACACAACCTGCTTGGTCCACAAAAGTTTTTATAAGGACTGGTAACTTGGTATAGGGTGCTACGGTACATAGGCCTGAGTGCAGTACAGTCTGCTGTTCTGTAAGGACCGCTATCGGTCCACAATACATAGGGTTGACGTGCACTACTGCTGACCGCTGCCCTATACTGCAGCAGTCCTTCATTGGTATAGGGACTGACGTACAGTCTGCTAATCACTAACACACAACCTGCTTGGTCCACAAAAGTTCTTATAAGGACTGGTAACTTGGTATAGGGTGCTACGGTACATAGGCCTGAGTGCAGTACAGTCTGCTGTTCTGTAAGGACCGCTATCGGTCCACAATACATAGGGTTGCCGTGCACTACTGCTGACCGCTGCCCTATACTGCAGCAGTCCTTCATTGGTATAGGGACTGACGTACAGTCTGCTAATCACTAACACACAACCTGCTTGGTCCACAAAAGTTTTTATAAGGACTGGTAACTTGGTATAGGGTGCTACGGTACATAGGCCTGAGTGCAGTACAGTCTGCTGTTCTGTAAGGACCGCTATCGGTCCACAATACATAGGGTTGACGTGCACTACTGCTGACCGCTGCCCTATACTGCAGCAGTCCTTCATTGGTATAGGGACTGACGTACAGTCTGCTAATCACTAACACACAACCTGCTTGGTCCACAAAAGTTCTTATAAGGACTGGTAACTTGGTATAGGGTGCTACGGTACATAGGCCTGAGTGCAGTACAGTCTGCTGTTCTGTAAGGACCGCTATCGGTCCACAATACATAGGGTTGACGTGCACTACTGCTGACCGCTGCCCTATACTGCAGCAGTCCTTCATTGGTATAGGGACTGACGTACAGTCTGCTAATCACTAACACACAACCTGCTTGGTCCACAAAAGTTCTTATAAGGACTGGTAACTTGGTATAGGGTGCTACGGTACATAGGCCTGAGTGCAGTACAGTCTGCTGTTCTGTAAGGACCGCTATCGGTCCACAATACATAGGGTTGCCGTGCACTACTGCTGACCGCTGCCCTATACTGCAGCAGTCCTTCATTGGTATAGGGACTGACGTACAGTCTGCTAATCACTAACACACAACCTGCTTGGTCCACAAAAGTTCTTATAAGGACTGGTAACTTGGTATAGGGTGCTACGGTACATAGGCCTGAGTGCAGTACAGTCTGCTGTTCTGTAAGGACCGCTATCGGTCCACAATACATAGGGTTGACGTGCACTACTGCTGACCGCTGCCCTATACTGCAGCAGTCCTTCAGCGGTATAGGGACTAAGAGTTTTGTCACAGGGTGATTTAAAAAATGACAGGCAGAGGAAGAGGCAGGCCCTTCCGCAGGGGTGGTAGGGGTAGGGCAGGAGCAACAGCCTTGAGCCAAAGTGGGAAGTTGCAGAAGGTGCGTTCAATTACTTTAAAGGACGCACCAGACTTGGTTGAGTGGCTCACTCAGCCTTATTCTTCTGCACCCTCCTCATCCTCTCGATCTGCACCCTCTTCTTCACTCTCTGCTATGTGCACCCCCAAAGACACTACCACCAACAACACCACCACCACCACATACCTTCCGCTTGAGTGCAAATGGGGGCCTTCATGCTCCAGTGTTTTAATAGGGACCCCCGTATAAAAAGCATGAGGGTCAAGGACCAGTACTGGGTGGCAACGTACTTAGATCCCCGGTACAAACACAAAATGGCGGAAATGTTACCGCCGTCGCAGAGGGCTGTCAGAATGCAGCACTTCCAGGCCTTGCTTCGAGAAATGCTGCATTCTGCTTTTGCGTGCGCTGGCAGAGGAGCAATTCCCACTCCCAGAGAAGGATTTGCGGGTACCAATCCAACAGCGCCTGCAAGAAGAGGCCGGTTTGAAGATGTGTTGGTGACTTCGGATATGAGGTCATTCTTTCAGCCGACCCATCGACAGGTGTCATCCGGATCCAGCATCAGGGAACGCCTAGACCGTCAGGTGTCCGACTACATTGGGTTAACGGCCGATGTGGACGCTCTGAGGAGTGATGAACCCCTAGACTACTGGGTGGGCAGGCTTGACCTCTGGCCAGAGCTTGCCCAATTTGCAATCGAACTGTTGGCTTGCCCCTCATCCAGTGTCCTGTCCGAAAGGACGTTCAGCGCAGCAGGGGGGATTGTGACCGATAAGCGTACTCGCCTAGCTCACGACAGTGTTAACTACCTCACATTTCTAAAAATGAATGAGGCATGGATCTCGGAGGAATTCAACACATGTGATCAGTAGACCATGTATATGTCTATAAACAATTTTTGGAATCAAGCACACAGACCTTCTTAATTCATTTGGCTCACTTCCCTGACCCAAAAAAGCACACCGTACTATATGCCCCTACCCTCCTCTTTGAAGAGGTTGAGCGGTGTCATATTTCTACTGGGGCTGCTTATTATGAGGGGTTCCCACCATCCCTGTGCTGTGCTGACTTCCTCCTGGGTGTTCTTATTATGAGGGGCTCCCACCATCCCTGTGCTGTGCTGACTTCCTCCTGGGGGTTCTTATTATGAGGGGCTCCCACCATCCCTGTGCTGTGCTGACTTCCTCCTGGGGGTTCTTATTATGAGGGGATCACACCATCCCTGTGCTGTGCTGACTTCCTCCTGGGGCTGCTTACGGTGCTGCTGTCAGCGCTGTATGTCACGGAGCTGCTGTCAGCGCTGTATGTCACGGAGCTGCTGTCAGCGCTGTATGTCACGGAGCTGCTGTCAGCGCTGTATGTCACGGAGCTGCTGTCAGCGCTGTATGTCACGGAGCTGCTGTCAGCGCTGTATGTCACGGAGCTGCTGTCAGCGCTGTATGTCACGGAGCTGCTGTCAGCGCTGTATGTCACGGAGCTGCTGTCAGCGCTGTATGTCACGGTGCTGCTGTCAGCGCTGTATGTCACGGAGCTGCTGTCAGCGCTGTATGTCACGGAGCTGCTGTCAGTGCTGTATGTCACGGAGCTGCTGTCAGCGCTGTATGTCACGGAGCTGCTGTCAGCGCTGTATGTCACGGAGCTGCTGTCAGCGCTGTATGTCACGGTGCTGCTGTCAGCGCTGTATGTCACGGAGCTGCTGTCAGCGCTGTATGTCACGGAGCTGCTGTCAGCGCTGTATGTCACGGAGCTGCTGTCAGTGCTGTATGTCACGGAGCTGCTGTCAGCGCTGTATGTCACGGAGCTGCTGTCAGCGCTGTATGTCACGGAGCTGCTGTCAGCGCTGTATGTCACGGTGCTGCTGTCAGCGCTGTATGTCACGGAGCTGCTGTCAGCGCTGTATGTCACGGAGCTGCTGTCAGCGCTGTATGTCACGGAGCTGCTGTCAGCGCTGTATGTCACGGAGCTGCTGTCAGCGCTGTATGTCACGGAGCTGCTGTCAGCGCTGTATGTCACGGTGCTGATGTCAGTGCTCTGTATTACGGTGCTGCTGTCAGTGCTCTGTATCTCCTGCACCCTCTTGTTTGCCTACCCTGGTCCCTGACCTTCCCTCTCCTCCATTGCCTTCATTAGCTCCATAGTCCTGAATTGTCAGAACAATTTCCCAAATAAAAAAAAAATGCTTGTAGTTATCGATCCCAAATTCACCTCATACATGTATTATGCTATTGTCCAGGTGGTGGGACTACGTGCTACCCCCTAATAATTACCCCGTGGCCGCAAATTCGACCTAAAGGTTTGCGAAATTCGCCTCCCATTGAAGTCAATGGAGCCCGCGGCGAACGGTCGTTTTCGCGAACGTTTGTGCCCGTTCGCGTTTCGCGTTCGCGAAACGTCCCGTCGGAAGTTCGTCCATCACTACTGAACAACAACCTGAGCAAGAAACACCACCAATATTCAAGGAAAAGGAACAGAATATTGCTGAATCTGTCAGTGGTTTATGTGTATTCTGGGAAAAGGAGGAAAGTGGCTTCTGAAAAGGAGGAACTATGATGAGGACTATGATGCCCCTTTTGCTCCAGTTGCAAAGCAAAGTTTCCCCAACTGTATATGATTGTGAAACATTATGATATCAAAACAGCATTCCTTAGCAGTGATATTAAAGAAATATACACAACACATCCAGTAGGATATTTAAGAACTAGAGAATAGGGTGAGCTTCATGTTCAAGTTGAACCCATGTTCGACTCGAACATCCTCTGTTCGCCCTTCTGGCGAATTCCGAACGTTATGGGCAAAATTTGAGTGGCGCGTCACGGCCCATAATTCACTGCGGCATCACAGTGCATTGCTGGCTGCTGATTGGCCAAGCATGCACTATGAAATAAACCACTTGTTTCTTATACTACGTCTTTCCTTAACCACTTGGGTACCGCGCTATTGCCGAATGACGGCATTAGCGCGGACCTAGATTTCCGGGACTACGTCTATTGACGTCGTCCCGGTTACGAGCGGCCTGCGCGCCCCCTGAGGGGCGCGCGCGGCGCGCTCTGTGATCGGCGAGTCCGTGAGACTCGCCTGATCACCGATCCGTGTAAGGGGTCGATCCCGACCCCTTATCACGTGATCAGCTGTCAGCCAATGACAGCTGATCATGTGATAGAACGGAGCCGGTAATCGGCTATTATTCCTCCTCGCGCTGACAGCGCGAGGAGAAAAAAAAAAAGCCGATCACCGGCGGCCGTGATCGGGACATCAGTCCCGATCACGGCCAGCAATGAAAGTCACCACATGCCACCTGCCAGTGCCCACCTGCCTCCCGCAGTGCCATCCTGAAGTTTAACAAAGTAAAAGTAAGTGCCCCCCGTCTGTGCCCATAATGCCCACAGTGCCACCCACAGTGCCACCCCACAGTGCCACCCCACAGTGCCACCCACAGTGCCACCCACAGTGCCACCCACAGTGCCACCCAATCTGCCTCAAAGGTGCTGCACCCCAGTGCCGCCCATCAGTGCCCAGCAGTGCCGCCCATCAGTGCCCAGCAGTGCCGCCCATCAGTGCCCAGCAGTGCCACCTATCAGAGCCACCTATCAGTGCCACCTATCAGTGCCCATCAGTCCCATCTATCTGTGGTACCTATCAGTGCCCATCCGTGCCACCCATCCGTGCCACTTATCCGTGCCACCCATCCGTGCCATCTTATCTGTGCCCATCTTTGCCCATCAGTGCCGCCTTATCTGTGCCCATCGGTGCCGCCTTATCTGTGCCTATTAGTGCCGCCTTAACTATGCCTATCAGTGCCCACCAGTGCAGCCTATAAGTGCCCACCAATGCAGCCTATCAGTGCCCACCAATGCAGCCCATCAGTGCCCACCAATGCAGCCTATCAGTGCCGCCTTATCAGCGCACTTCAATGAAGGAGAAAAATGACCCGTTTGCAAAATTTTATAACAAACTATTAAAACATGATTTTTTTTGCATCTTTTTTTGTTTGTTTAGCAAAAAATAAAACTCCGAGCTGTAACTAAATACCACCAAAAGAAAGCTCTATTTGTGGGAAAAAAATGATAAAAATTTCATTTGGGTACAGTGTTGTATGCCCGTGCAATTGTCATTCAAAGTGCATCAGCGCTGAAAGCTGAAAATTGGTCTGGGACTGAGGGGGGTTTAAGTGCCCAGTAAGCAAGTGGTTAAAGACACTAAACATGCTATCCAAATTATTGAATCCACGCCTGCATGTGAGGATAGTATTCTTGTCACAGCAGACGTGGGTTCTCTATATACTATAATTGGCCATCAGGATGCCATAGGATCTGTAAAATGGGCCCTTGATGGATCTAATCTTCTGATTATACATAAGAATTTTCTTTTGGATGCCCTAGAGTTCTGCCGGACAAAAAATTACTTTTGGTATGACAACAAATTTTATTTGCAGGTACTTGGAGTAGCTATGGGTGCACGTTTCGCGCCCAGTGTTGCGAATTTGTTTATGGCTTTGTGGGAGGAGGAGACCATCTTTCATAATAGGACAACAAAACTTAAATGTTATTTTAGGTATATTGATGATTTAATCATTATTTGGGAGGGTAATATGACCAGCTTACAAATGTTCATGTCTAAGTTAAATGGAAATACCAAAAATATTACATTATCCTGGAATGCTGACCCCTCTCGTATATCTTTTTTAGATCTAGAATTTTTTAGGGAAGGTATGTCTTTCAAAACAAAGAACTTTTTTTAAAACAACAGATAGAAACGGGTTTATACCCTTGGATAGCTGTTATCATAGATTGTGGCTGTGCAATATACCTAGGGGCCAGTTTATATGTCTCAGACGCAACTGCTCTCTGAAGGAAGATTATTTTGCACAGTCAGAGATACTGGCTGAACGATTTATTCAGAAAGGATATCAAAGGAATGTTATCACAAAGGAAATCCAAGACATTGGTGACATTGATCGAGCTACACTGGTATCTGAGTCTAATGGTAGAAAGAAACAGAAGGATGGCTCAGAATTTAGGACCATTCTAGACTATAATATCCAGCACAGGAAATTTTAAAAAATTGTAATGAAGCACTGGGATATTTTGAAAAAAAGACTGGATTTTAGGTACCGTTTTACCATCACAACCTCGGTTTATTTATAGGAAAGCCCCTCTCTTAGGGACGTTTTAGCCCCCAGTGTTGTGGACCCTCCTGTTTTGAATGAAAACAGGATATTTTCTTTCTTAACTGGTTTTTATGGTTGTGGCCGATGTCCACCTTGTAAACAATGTAAACACAATGTGAAGAGAAGGAAAGATTTCGTAGCTTCAACTACTGGTATTACATATGCCATAAAAAACTTGATTATTTGTAATTAGGGATGGCCGAACTGTTTGCCCGGCGGTCATTTCGATGCGAATTTTGCGTGTTTGCGATTCGCCCGATTGGCAGACTATTGCTGCTGTTCGCCCGGTGGACATATGTGTTTACAGTGTGAAAGAACTTTGACCCATGATGACACATCCATCATGGGGTACAGGACAGCCAATTGAGACATTTCAGCAAATGGACAATTGGACATTCCCCCACCTTATAAATAGACCTGATCTGGCGGCCATTTTACATTCTGTCTTATGTCATTATAGGGAGAAGTTGCTGTGTGGAGCAGGGAGAGATTGTAGTGACACAAATCGCTAGCTATTAGGTCCACAAAAGTCCTTTTAAGGACTGGTATGGTATAGGTGTAGTACAGTATATAGGGTTCAGTGCACTGCTGTGCTGGTGATTGCAGCAGCCTGTCTTTTGTCAGTGCAGGGAGGGACAGGACGCTGTGTGCAGCAGGGACAGTCAGTTTAATCACTAGCTATTACTATTAGGTCCACAAAGGTCCTTTTAAGGACTGGTATAGGTGTACAGTATATAGGGTTCAGTGCATTGCAGTGCTGGTGATTGCAGCACCCTGTCTTTTGTCAGTGCAGGGAGGGACAGGACACTGTGTGCAGCAGGGACAGTCAGTTTAATCACTAGCTATTACTATTAGGTCCACAAAGGTCCTTTTAAGGACTGGTATAGGTGTACAGTATATAGGGTTGTACACGTATAATATACTTTCTTCCAAATATAGAAAGAATATTATACTTGACTGCCGCCCTATTCTGCAGCAGTCCTTTACCAGTGTAGGGACTGAGGTACAGTCTGCAAATTACTAGCTACTAGGTCCACAAAGGTCCTTGTAAGGACTGGTGCAGTATATAGGTGTGTAATACAGGTATAAAATACTTGCACATATAGAAAGCATAGTATAGTGCATTTCTACTGTGCAGCATTGTGACTGCTGAGCGGTTCTGCAGTGATACTACAAAGGGTGACAAACGCAATAAAAAAAAAAGTATTATAATTGGTGTGATAGACCAGTGGCCCCAAAAAATGACAGATTGAAGCGGGGTGTTATATACCTTCTTCCACATACATACTGCATTTCTCTAGAGACTTTTGTCACATTTAAAAAATGACAGGCAGAGGAAGAGGCAGGCCCTTCCGCAGGGGTGGTAGGGGTAGGGCAGGAGCAACAGACTTGAGCCAAAGTGGCAAATTGCAGAAGGTGCGTGCGATTACATCAAAGGATGCACCAGACTTGGTTGAGTGGCTCACTCAGCCTTACTCTTCTGCACCTTCCTCATCCTCTCGATCTGCACCCTCTTCACTCTCTGCTGTGTGCACCCCCAAATACACTACCACCAACAGTGCTCTCTATCACGATGCTGGTGTCACGGCTCTCTCTCTCTATCACTGTGCTGGTGTCAGTGCTCTCTATCTCGGTGCTTGTGTCAGTGCTCTCTATCTCGGTGCTGGTGTCAGTGCTCTCTATCACAGTGCTGGTGTCAGTGCTCTCTCCTCCATTGCTTTCATGCGCTCCTGAGTCCTGAATTGTCAAAATTTCACATATAAAAAAAGGATGCTTGTAGCTGTCGATCCTAGATTCACTTCATACATGTGTTATGTCAGTGGCCATGTGGTGGGACTATGTGTGCACAGCTAGTAATTATTTTGTGGCTGGAAATATGATCTGTAGGTTTTTAAAGTTCGCCTGCCATTGAAGTCAATGGGGCCCGCCGCAAACTTTGCGGTTTGCGAACCTTCGGCCGCGTTCACGGTTCGTGTTCGCGAAATGTCCCGTCGGAAGTTCGTCCATCTCTACTTGTAATACTATTGGTGTTGTTTACGTGTTCAAGTGAGATTGCGGTTTGCAATATGTAGGTAGAACCTCGAGACCGCTTAGCGTTCCCATTGGAGAGCACGTAAACAACATCAAAAAAGGACTGAAGACTCATAATGTCTCCAGACAATTTAAATACTTTCATAATAGAGACCCAAAGTGTTTAAAATTTTGGGGTTCCCCCCGTTCCCCCACACTTATCTTCTAGTGCAGTGAAGATATTAAACTTTCATACTTTTTTTATTTATTTATTGATACCTTTCAGATGCTCGTGGTTTTTTTTCGTCCATGTACATGTTTTTGATATATACATATTAAAAATATTTCTGTATTATTTATTTTATGAATTACTGTATAAAAATGCTTTACGATTTGTAATGATTATTTTTAGTAATTTAATATGACAGTAGTGAATATGCACGGTTTGTAATGTATGGCATATACTATTTAGCCTATAGGTGTCCCCACATCTTTTTGGTGCTGGTGTATAATGTGTGGATGTTTCCGCTTCATGGTCTTCCAGTCACGACATCCTTTACACTGCGGACACCTCACGTGGACCTTAGACTCCTATATAGGTACTGCTGGGTGGGTGCTGGGTGGCATAGTAGTTCCACCCACCGCTGACGAAGTCCGTTCGGACATAACGTACGTACGGGGGAAGAGCTACGGATTGTGGTTGTCTGAATCTTTCATATTTGTTATTTTTATGTCGTTTTTAAATACTGCACGCTGTTGAGCCATATAGTAAGCACTTTCTCAGCTGTTTGCTTGTTTGCTGCTATTTTTACAATAAAAAACGATCGGTACAGTCTGCACTGAGATCGCTTCCCCTCCTTTTTTGTATGGCTGATTTCTAAAACGCTGGTTAAACTGGATTGGGGCATCATCTTCACCCATGTGTGGAAATAATCTTTTCTGACCATTTGTTCATTCAGTGGTCCTCCGTATTTGGTAAGAGTACCTTATCTGTTTGGTGGAGGATTTACCACTGAGATGATATTACACTAAACTGTGGTGTGCACCGGGTGTTTATTTACAATACTATCCAGCTTCTCATCAGCATATGAACTGTATGAACTGTACCCATTGCGCGACAAGTTTTCTTTGCTTTGCACTGGGTGTTTATCCATAGAGTCTTTTGGCCTTTCATCAGTTTATGAACTTTATGAATTGAATGAAGTTTGTTTATTGAGCTTCACTTTTCTGTTTATTTTATATCTGTTTCTAAGGATTTGTGATTTGCCTTATAGTGTTCAGCTTGCAATTTTTTTTTTTATGTGTATATTAGATCATAGTGTGCGCTGAATGTTTCCTTTATATTACAAGCATGCACTAGTACCCGCATGCTTTGGCCAATCACATCGCAGAAAAAACAGAGAGCCATGATTGGCCAAAGCCAGGGTGGCTTTGGCAAATTATATCGCAGGGGGTTTAGTACATGCCCCACACTATATAAGACCACCTGCGTGTTGGCCTTGTGTAGTCTGTTGCGGTGGAAGAGAACGCTAGACAGAGAGACAGTGTCATTTGATTTAAGTTAGATAGAATAGGCAGGCGAGTTAGTTAGCTTCAGTTACAGTGTATAGAGGATATATATGCATCCCAGATGTGTTGTATATATATTTATACACTGTATTCAGTTTAGCTAGATCCGTTCCTGTTATTCTCTTCATAATATACTGATAGACAGGGAACTGCATTATTTTCACTTAGTGTACTGTGTTATTTCCACAGTGTGCACCTAAAGCTTTACCTGAATACAATTGCCGGCGTTCTCATACAAATACAGGCAGGGAGTCACAGTATTTTATTTTAGTTTCCTTTGCACAGTGTGCACCTAAAGATTACCTGAATTAAATTGCCGGCGTTCTCATACTAATAATACTACAAGCAGGCAGTTGATTCTGCTAGCTGCAGTATAATCAGTATATATATCCCAGCTTTGTGCAGCTACTTCTCCCTGCAGGCCATTAGGATGTCTGGAAGGCCAACAAGGAGAGGCAGACAGTCACAAGCCAATAAAAGAGGGCAAGCAGGCTCTGTGTCTAGAGGCAACAGTGCTGGTCGTGGACACTGTGCATCCTCATCAGCACGTGGCCGTGGGACACGCTCGTCCTTCTTTTCAGGACCTGGCCACGTTGAGCTGCAAGACTTGGTAGAGTGGATGACCAAGCCATCCTCATCCTCCTCATCCTCCCTCACCCAGGTTTAGGGTACTTTGGCAAAGCAGCTGCCAATGCGGCCTCTTCCCACGGCTCAATGGCATAAGTCACTCCTTCCCTAGCCCCACCATGTCCTCCTGAGGAGTCCCCCGAACTGTTTGACCACAGTGTTGGGTACATGCTCCAGGAGGATGCCCAGCATTTTAGAAGGCTCTGATGATGGTACCCAGCTAGAGGAAGGCAGTTACGTGAGCCCAGAGAGAGTGGGTGCCCAAGAAGGACAGCAATCTGGCAGTCATGTTCCCCCCGCTGCAGCGTAATGCCAGGTTTGCTCCAGTGATGAGGAGGGAGGGGAGGGGATGATGAGGTCACTGACTCCACGGGGGTGCCTGATAGGAGAGAGCAGGAGGAGGGGGAGGAGGCACATCTCCAATGAGGCAGGATGCCCTCCAGGGGCCAGCTTAAGCGCTGCTGTCTCTGCGAGTTATTCCAAAAGTTCTTTGGTGTGGGCCTTTTTTGAGATGAGTGCATCAGAAAGCAACGCTGCTATTTGCAACATATGTCTCAAGCATCAGCCGCTTGGGCACCACATGCTTGACCAGATATATGTCAACCTGCCATGCAGTTCGTTAGCAAGCGTACCTAAAAGACCCACACCAAAGAACAAAGCGGACCTCTCCATCAGCTGGGATCTCCAACCCCACTATACATTCAGTCCTCTCTGAAACCTGCACTGAGAGGAATGAAGGTGTAGAATTAGGTTTGTCACAGCCAAGTGCTTGCGGGCAATCTGCTATTGGTACACTGACGCCAGATTGTACCAGGCAAATTTCCCTGCCCCAGCTGCTGCACTGCCAAAAGAAGTTCACTCCCAGTCATCCACACGCCCAGCGGTTGTATGCTAGCTTGGCTAAATTGCTAGCACTTCAACTGCTGCCTTTTCAGTTGGTAGACTCTGCCTCCTTCCGTGAGTTTGTGGAATGTGCGGTTTCTCAGTGGCAGGTTCCCAAATGGCACTTTTTCTCATGGAAGGCAATTCCTGCTCTCTACCGGCATGTGGAAGGCAATGTCTTGGCCTCGCTGGACAGGGCGGTCAGCAGTAAGGTGCATGTTACCGCTGACTCATGGTCCAGCAGGCATGGACAGGGAAGTTACCTATCTTTTACGGTGCATTGGGTGACTCTGCTGGCAGCTGGGAAGGATGCAGGACAAGGTGCAGTAGTGTTGGAGGTTGTTCCGCCACCATGCCTCCAAAATGCTACAACTGGGGATTCTAACACCCCCTCCTCTTCTTCCTCCATGGCCTCTTCCTGTACTTTATCCTTGGAACCAGCGGTGCTCCATAGGCGTTCAAGTGGCTATGCAAGTACGTAGGAAAAAAGATGCCATGAGGTGCTTGCGCTGGTGTGCTCAGGGGACAAGAGCCACACTGGGGCAGAAATTCTGTCAGCTCTGCAGGGGCAGGCTGAGAGGTGGTTGACGGCACACCAGCTTAAGCCAGGAATGGTGGTTTGTGACAATGGCACCAACCTCCTCTCTGCCCTCCGACAGGGACAACTGACCCATGTGCCTTGTTTGGCTCACATCCTTAACTTGGTGGTGCAGCAGTTCTTGGGCAAGTACCTGGGCTTACAGGATGTCCTGAGGCAGGCCAGGAAAGTCTGTGTGCATTTCCGCTGGTCATATAATGCCAGTGCTCGGCTGGCTGACCTCCAAAAGGAATTGAACCTGCCCAAGAACCGCCTAATCTGTGACATTCCCACCAGGTGGAACTCAACGTTGGCCATGCTGCAGCAGCTGCACACGCAGCAGAGGGCCATCAATGAGTACCTGTATGACTATGGCACCAGGAAAGGGTCAGGGGAGCTTGTTTTTATTCTCCACGCCAGTGGGCCATGATCAGGGATGGAGCACACACTGCCTGGAATAATGGACATGGCACTTGAGGCAGAACAGAGGCAGAAAGAGGAGGACTTCCTTACCTCTCAAGGCCCCCTTTATCCAAACAGTGTTTCTGCTGGCCTGCCGATCACACAGGAAGAGGATGAGGAGGACAAGGAGGATGAGGAGGTGGAGCCTCAACTACAATATCTGTGAGTGGTTGCAGAGTTGTGGCACCAGTGCCTAAAGCCCAATTTTTCAGCCCCTGTTTAACAGGGGCGTGTAATTACAATTTTTGATGTAATACTTTGCAGCAGGGCTTATTTTGAGTATCAACATAAAAAAAGGAACAGTACAGAAGCATAGTAGCAGAGGCGGAATCACAAGACATAGCATGGTTAGAAATAAGCACGCTACCCGTGATAATGAGTCAGGGGCGCATACAACAAGGCAGAAGTGTGTGGTCGACCGAGCATGGGGGGTCAGCAAACACATACCGTCGGCTGTCCACTCCCAAACCCGAGAAGCCCGGTAAGTCCTGCCATAAGGCCTATGCATTACACTGAAATCGCAGCAGCAAGAGTCCGCCACATATACAATCAAAGTTAGTAGAGAAAGGACAGGAAAGAGATAAGAAAGAGCAGTGGCGTAACTAGAAACCTCAGGGCCCCGGTGCAAGAAATCAGGAAGGCCCCCCCCCCCCCCCAAAAAAAAGCATGATTTTGATTTTTTTTTTTTTTCCACTGTACAACAAAGTAAAACATTTCTGTTTCTGATTTCAACTTACCGTAACTGTCAAGAGGAAACTTCAGGATAGGACATGGTCACATGACAGGTCACAATGATGATAATGGATCTGCAAAATATCATGAAGAACAACCATAAATCAAGGCGATATATACATCCATTAGACAAAGTTATAGTCAAAGATCCACATTTCAATTATATATTTAAAGACATAAAATATAACATTTTGAATGAGATTAATTTGGAAATATAAAAACACTGTACATATGTATAGACACACAAACTTACTAAAAACCTTCAGAAAGGGTCCACAACAGGGCCAACAATAGCTTCTTCTTCAAAAAAAAAAAGGGTCCACAACAGGGCCAATAGCTTCTTCAAAAAAAGGGTCCACAACAGGGCCAATAGCTTCTTCAAAAAAAGGGTCCACAACAGGGCCAATAGCTTCTTCAAAAAAAGGGTCCACAACAGGGCCAACAATAACTTCCAACTTTTTTTTAGAACTGAAAAACTATTTCACACATTTAACTTTGTTTCTGTGAAGAAAGACCTGTAAAATTGAAAAGGTGTGTATATATATATATATTAGCATGGTTTATTGAAACTAGCATGCATTCAACTTAACTGGTTAGTTTAACTTGGAACCAAGCATGCGAGGTTCAACCATAAAAATAGGTTAGTGTAACTGGTAACAAAATTGAAAAAGTCTTTAGGGCAGCAATTCTCAACAAAGGTTCAGAGGAACCCTAGAGTTTCTACAGAGGTTATTGGAGGTTCCATGAGCTGGAGCTGATTGACCTCCTATCTGATGGCATCTGCTTTGATTTAGGGCCATTTGATCTATTTAGCTGTCTAAAAGGTGGCATTCTGACCACCACGATAAGAAAGACAGACCCACTGACCACCAATGTAGGCTTCATTCCTCCCATTGACCCCTAATGGATAGGTTTTAGTAAAAGTTCCCCAAGACTTGAAAATTGATGAAAGGATTCCTCTGGGGTAAAAAAAGTTGAGAAAGGCTGATTTAGTGTAACTTGTAACAGAACAGATATAACTGCAAACTTACTACGGTCATTAAAAATGACGACGCCTTGCTTTTGCTTCAGCAAAGTCATCTACAATGCTTTCGATGTTGAGTCTTCTAGCTCTCTCATTTTCTATGCTTAACAAAGCAAGCCCAGTGAGTCTTTGCTGAGACATGGAGTTTCTCAAATAACTTTTAATTATTTTTAATTTTGAAAAAGACCTTTCTGCAGTTGCTACGGTTACTGGGAGTGTGAGGAACAACAGTAATGCTATGCAGACATCTGGGACAGTAGAAGACAGTGCACTGTTTTCAACAAGCAGTAGGTGAGCAAGATCCTTTACAGTGGAACAACTGCGAACCTCTTTTTGAAGAGCTGAACGGAATGAAAGAAGCTGCCCGGGAAAATCTGGTGATAGATCCTCCTTGTAAAATTCATGCAGTTTGGATGCTGCTGCAATCAGATTATCATCAGATTGAGAAGCAAGAATGGCAGGCTGAACAATCTCAAATCTATGAAGGACTGCATTCATTCCTGTAAAGCGGTCTGACAGCTGGTTTATAATCATATCCAAACATCTATAAAATACAGTTGTTTTAAAGCGCTCCTCTGGATCAGATAATCTTTCATCAACACACAGCTCATCAAAGCGCCGCTTTACTTTTTTAATTCTTTTATTTGAAAACTTTGCTTCAATTGCCCATTTTTCTGCAAGTGTCACTGCAGTTTCTTTGGCTTCCTCGAAATTATTCCTGTAGCTGGAAAGGGCTGTAACAGCATTCTGAATGAGCTGCACTGCCCCAGACAGTTCCATGTCTTTTGATTGCAAGGCTTTTGAAATTGCATTCACATGGTTCAAGATTTTAGTTTGCAGGGCAACAAGAAGCACAAACTCAAAAGATTCAATTTTCTTTTTTAGATTTGCAGCGTCATCTCTTTCTATTGGTTTTGATGAAAGAAGGATTATTTTTGACAAAGCTTGCATGATGTCTGGAAAACGGAAACGAAGTGCAAGCAGGGAATCATGTCTAGAAGACCACCGTGTAGGGCAAAGCCGTTTCAGTGTGACAGAAGATTCAGATGTGAATGATGAGAGAAAGGCCCATCTGCGTATGCTTTCCCCAAAGAAGGTGTATAAATTATTCACCACATCAAAGAATCTAGAAACTTCTGGTATGTCAGAAACGGCATCCTGAATGACAAGATTTAGATTGTGTGCTGCACAATGCACATAGAGGGCATTCTTTTCCATCTTTGCTATCCGAGCCTGCACACCAGAATAGACACCACTCATTGTTGCTGCACCATCATAACCCTGACCACGACACTTTGATATTTCAAGGCCCTTGCTCTCTATGCAGGCAACAATATTGCTAGCAATCTGTGCTGCACTCTGATCTTCAATGGCAT
Source organism: Lithobates pipiens (assembly GCF_037356315.1). Lineage (NCBI taxonomy): Eukaryota > Metazoa > Chordata > Amphibia > Anura > Ranidae > Lithobates > Lithobates pipiens. Next base: position 117,310,225 of record NW_027507718.1, on the reverse strand, counting down.
GGAACCCTAAGAAAGCCTCATTTATTGTTATACTGCGGGCTCGTTGATTTGCATCTCTTTCCACAGATACATAACGAAATATCTGACTCATCTGATCTACTTTGGATATGTCCTGGGTTGTGTCCATTATTATACAATAAAATGGTGTATTTTTTATTTCAGAAACTATTTCACTTTGGACTTTTTTGGACAGAATTTCTATTAGCTCATTTTGTATTTTGGGGCTCAAATATTTAAATGTGCCTTGGGGTAACTGGAGAAGTTCCTTTAAAATTGGGTCATATTCTGCAAGTAGCTCTATGATGGAGAGAAAGTTTCCATTGTTAACCTCTCCCAGGCGCTCCCTGTGACCACGAAAGGCTAGATTAGCCATTGCCATTGTTAATGTAACATTAACAATTCTTTGTAGGACCTGCCTCCAAAAGTTTTTTTCTCGTCTAATTTGTTTTTCATTTTCCTCATCAATTGTTTTATTACGCCTCCACTGATCATAGAGTACACATGCTTCCATGTGTGTTTGTGAAGACTCATGGATCTGAATTTTAGCAGACAGCCTCTGCCACTTCTGGATCCCTTTGGCCCATGCAGGTTCAAATCCTACTTTTTTACGGTCTGCAAACAACCAGCATGGTTCACAGTACGCTGCATTAAGCTTTGGAGAGTAACAAAGCCACATTAAAGGTAGTTTAAGCCCTGTCTTGGTGACTCGCTCATAATAGCTTACAGAAAAGCATCTTTTCTTAGTATCATTATCTCGGGGGAAAGGTCCTGGAGGTCTGCATGGGCCATGAGCTAATATAAACCTTTTAACACTTGGATCTGTTATTGTAACTGGGTAATGTCCCCTGTCAGTCACATATTGCTCACCAGCAATACTACTATCAATAGCACCACCTGAAGATGCTCTACTGCTCACCAAATCTAAATCTTCATCTTCATCTGTATTTGTGGTGGTGCCAAGAGGTTGGTCTTGTATTGTGCTACAGCCTTCAAGTGGATTACTGCTGTCATCTTCTAGTGGAAATTCAATAGCGCAAGTTTCTTCACCAACTGTCGGCTGACTGATCCGTGAGATATTTACACTTTCCTGAATACTTTTTTCAGTTTCCTCACTGCTATCTCTATAACTTTCAACCACAGTTTTAGGGGTGGAAAAGAAAGTACTTATTTTAGGCATTTTTTGAATTTTCATCTGCTCTTCCTTAGCCTTTTTACGTTTCTGAGCACCACTTCTAGACTGCGTGGATGACATTATGATGCAAAAGTGTTTATTTTTTATTTTCTGTAAATAAAAGTATATTAGAGTCATGGTATGCAAGCTCTTCAGAAAAGGCACTCCATATATAATACCTAGGATTACATGCGAGATGAACAGATACACATTTTATAGAGTCTAGCATTGTTCAATATTCACAATGAACAGGGCAACTAGGGTATTATTAACCAAAATTATGCAAAATATATAGTGCAGCTATATTTCTGGGGCAGCACACACATTTTGAAAAATTCATTGTATTGATCCATTAACTCACACTTTCATAGAAGTGACCCAAGATTAGACAGGGTCATTATAAGTAAAAACTAGCTGTTTTCGATGAAGCTTTATAGTAAATGGACTCCCACCATGGTGCGGCCTAGTAATTGACTGCTGGGAACTACCTGGCTAAGGTTACCCAAAGTGAAGGATTAGAAGAATAAGAAGTGTAGGTGGGGCATGGCCATATTCTGGGATTCTATTCCCTATTCAGTCCTATGCCCAAGTTAAAGGGGTTGTAAGCCCTTGTTGTTGTATTTTTTAAAATGATAAAGCTATCATACTTACCTCCACTGTGCAGCTCCTTTTGCACAGATTGGCCCTTATCGTCCTCTTCTGGGGTCCCTCGGTGACTCTTGTGGCTCCTCTCTGCATCAGATAACCCCCTAGGAGGAGCACTCTCTCAGGGGGGGGTTACTTTTGTGGGCACGCTCCAGAGTCCAGCATTTGCATCCATATACCTGAATGCCAGACTCAGCACGCAAGGATTTGATTGACAGCAGGGAGCCAATGGCTGCACTGCTATCAATCTATCCAATTGCCAGGACCCCGTGGAGAGAGGGAGAGCGTGTCTCCACCGAGGGAAATACATGGCTCAGGTAAATAAAATGGGGGGATAGGGGCCGGTCACTGCCAGTTGTTTTTTTCAACTTAAAGCATAGGATGCATTAATGTGAAAAACACGAGGGTTTACAACCCCTTTAAGTGCTCTATCTTTTTATCTGCAAATTGCCTGAATTTGTGCGATAGTGAATAAGCTCTCTAGTTAGTTCTTTTTATGCAAAGTAAAACCTAAGCTGTGATCATTAAAAACACACAAACACCAAAGAAAAATAATTCTGCACGTCAATATTCAGTGACAAGTTGTTTTTCCTATAATACAATGCTAGATAACCATTGTCACTATTTTGGATTACTTTTTCCCATAAAGCATGGCTGGCTGAGCATCAGGGGGAATACTGACAGTCCACAACTGCCATCATTTAGCCATTAGTTAAAGTGGAGTTACGCCTTTTAACTTATTTGTTCAGGGCGCTCTGAAGGTCCAGGATTACCTTGCCGGATCTTCAGAGCTTTGTGCCAGAACTCAGGTCTCCTGCACACATGCACGGGAGTGACGTCATCGTGACACCGGCCAATCAAATAGCCAGAGCACACAAATGCGGAAAAAAGACTTGGGGAACATGTCAGCCCTTTCAGTGGTGACATTTTTTTTAACACTTTTTGCTATGATTTTGTACAGAACTGTAATACAAGGTAATTGCAACAAGGTACAAATTAGATAATATACATATATATATATACACACACACACACACACTATATACATCCTGTGGTACCTAGGTCAAATGTTGATACAAGTGTGGAAAAAAATTGAGGAGGGAGAATGTTCCTTCCAGGACTACATGTAAATAAAGAAGAGTTGGGACTTTAATAGGGCTGCAACGAACGATTAATTTCATAATCGATTAGTTGGCCAATTATTGTTTTGATTAATCGGTTAATAACCTTTAAAAAGTGTGGTGTGTAAAGTTTAAAAAAAAGGCAATTTATTCTTAAATATCCCTATGCTGTAGTAAATATAAATAACCAACTATATGGCTAGGGAATTTCTAATCCACTCTGAGAATAACAGACAGAAGAGAGATACTGTATATACTGTTAGAGGAGATATACTGTATATAATATTAGAGGAGATATACTGTATATAATATTAGAGGAGATATACTGTATATAATATTAGAGGAGATATACTGTATATAATATTAGAGGAGATATACTGTATAAACTATATAGAGGATATATACTGTATATACTATTAAAGGGTGAATCTGGTAAATATCATCAGACAGAGATCATTTGTTATTTTATTTAAAAAACAAACAAAGTCTCCCTTTGGGCAGATTAAAAAACACAAATTGTTGCAAAAACATATTACATGCTTCTGCAGCTTATCCATTGAAGTATATTAAACCAAAAAAGCATTGTTTTGCGTTAAAAAAAGGCCCTGACCCTTTCCAAATACACAGCGACTGAAAAAAAGAATAGGATGTGAACATGTCCCATAGGAAACCATGTATATGAACTGAAGTTAGTTTCTGCAAAAAGCACCAAAAACGCATAGCTATGAACCAGGTCCAAGACATTTAGTAACATAATGGGGTTAGAAAAACTAAAATGAGCCCTTTATAGTAAAAAAGAGCAAATAATCACTACTGTAAGGGATTCATTTTTTTTACTGTAGAACTGTGAAAGTAATATTTACAGTAGCAATTATTTGCTCTTTTGTACTATAAAGGGCTAATTTTAGTTTTTTTTTTTTAACTCCATTATGTTACTGGCCGTTTAATCGCTTATGAAAATAGTAATCGATTCATTTCATAATCGATTAGTTGTTTCAGCCCTAGACTTTAAATGAGGCTAATGACATTGTGGAGGTAAATTAATAGAAGTACATATTTATTGAACATAGAACAATGTAAAAATGCGTAACAGTAATAAAAAAAAACATATAAAAAAAATCATTTCATCTGTATATATATCTCATATCAAAAATGAAGAGTTTACGAAAGTTACGAAAATTCTTGTTTGACAGAATAAGACTTCAGAAGTGATGTCATGTGTTGTAATGTATTTGTATTGCATTTTTTAACGACAACTCTACCGATTTAACGAAAATCGGCCGATCTGGTATTGTACAACAAAAAATTTTCATGCATGTACAACTGGATAATATCAAATGAACTGTCATGATCAGCTCTCAAAAGTCCTGTACTAATGATCCTATTAGCATACGATCGGTTGGAAAGCGGTATTTTTCTTACGATTTTCTAATCGTGTTCACGGGGCTTTAGTCTTAGGCAGGCCATAGACTGTTTTAATCCTGGCCGAGGACTAGAAGAGATTCGAATTGCCAGCCTGAATGTGCCAAGTTGATCGATCAATCGACTCGTGTACAACCATCCTGCCGAATTCTCTTCTAACTATCGCTACTGGCTGCTATAGCCTTAAGCAATAATCACTGTCTTCTCCTGCCTGCATGCCCAACCCCCCCAGCCGAGAGAAGACAAATGCTTGGCACGATGGATTCCCCTGTCAGCACTGTGCTGAGGGAGGAATTGTGCAAATTTCTTTCCTGCAAAGAAATTTGCACCGTGTATAAACTGCCTCAGAAATTGGAGTCTATGACATTGACATATGAATCTGGTACAGATATTGGCTCATCATACCTGCAAAGCTGCCTGTTGCAAGTCTTCAAGCGGCTTGTGAAGGTCCACCTTAACTTCTCACGTTGTTTGGAAGACCACCAGAAAGGCAAAGTTCTAGCTGACCTAACAGGAATTCTAGACAGAGAATTGCAGTTGGTTACTTGAATATATGTAAACGATCACCTTGTAAAACAACTCATTCAGTTTAAAATTGAAATTAAATGCAAAACATTTTGCATATACAGGGCTCAAAATTTCTAGGCCAAAGCTACTAGCCAGGCCTCAAGGGTTACTCGCCATCTGTTGCCCCACCCAACCCCTACCATGTCCAGCCCCTAATTCCGCCCCCAAACACGCCCTCATAATATATCTCATGAAATTACAATGTTTTATGCAGGCAATGCCACCAACACCCCCCTCCAGTAACACTGCCCTCCAGTACCACCACTGCATTGGGGACACAGGCTGAACTGAGGACACAGCTTGAATTGGTGACACAGGCTGCACCAATTCAAGCTGTGTCCCCAATGCAGCTTGTTTCCCCAGTGCAGCCGGTGTCACCAATTCAAGCTGTGTCCTCAGTGCGGCCTGTGTCCCCAGTGAGGCCTGTGTCCCCAGTGAGGCCAGTGTCCCCAGTGCGGCCAGTGTCCCCAGTGCGGCCAGTGTCCCCAGTGCGGCCAGTGTCCCCAGTGCGGCCATTGTCCCCAGTGCGGCCAGTGTCCCCAGTGCTAGCTGTGACCCCAGTGCAAGCTGTGACCCCAGTGAGGCCTGTGTCCCCAGTGCAGCCAGTCTCACCACTGCAAGCTGTGTCCCCAGTGCGGCCAGTGTCCCCAGTGCGGCCAGTGTCCCCAGTGCGGCCAGTGTCCCCAGTACGGCCAGTGTCCCCAGTGCGGCCAGTGTCCCCAGTGCTAGCTGTGACCCCAGTGCAAGCTGTGACCCCAGTGAGGCCTGTGTCCCCAGTGCAGCCGGTCTCACCACTGCAAGCTGTGTCCCCAGTGCGGCCAGTGTCCCCAGTGCGGCCAGTGTCCCCAGTGCGGCCAGGGTCCCCAGTGCGGCCTGTGACCCCAGTGCAAGCTGTGACCCCAGTGCAAGCTGTGACCCCAGTGCAAGCTGTGACCCCAGTGCAAGCTGTGACCCCAGTGAGGCCTGTGTCCCCAGTGCAGCCGGTCTCACCACTGCAAGCTGTGTCCCCAGTGCGGCCGGTGTCCCCAGTGAGGCCGGTGTCACCAATTCAAGCTGTGTCCCCAATGCAGCCTGTTTCCCCAGTGCAGCCTGTGTCACCAATTCAAGCTGTGTCCCCAGTTCAGCCTGTGTCCCCAATGCAGTGGTGGTACTGGAGGGGGGTGGTGGCACAGTCTGGAGGGGGGTGGGGTGGAACAGTCTGGAGGGGTATGGGGTGGAACAGTCTGGGGGGGGTGGGGTGGAACAGGGGGATAGGACCTCGTGGGATAAAGACCACCAGGAACGTGAGGATACACATGTTAAACGCTGTTACCTTACAGCTGTAAGGTAAGGGGACATCCATACCCTGAGTACACAGGACCACGTGGGATATAGTCACCATCACTAATACCATCACTGTTTGCAACGTTACTTTACAGTGCACACAAAAATCTGATACCAGCACTTTATGCGTTTTTTGTTGCATGCGATTTTGAATATAATCACCACCAGTTATCGCACATCTTGAATGGACACAAACTTGATATATGTGATTGTGCAATCTTTTTATTGGTTAATATAGCTTTTTAAATCACTGTGCACATTTACTGCGAATATTTTTATAGAGATCTCATTTTTTTTTTTTTTTGACACGTTTTCAATTGCTTGTTTTTTGTTTATGTCACATGATTTTATGTGTTCACCGTATTTACACAATTTAGCATATGGTATAAAGATATTTATACGCATTTATTTACAATAATTTTTGGCACTGCCACTTTATGCGATTTCCTAGCCACTATCATACTCGGTTCACATAATTCCTGTTTTTTAGCGACTTTTTTATGTACATTGGTTTTTATTTATGGTGTAGTTGATATTTCTACAGATTTATCCACCTTCTAGCACTGGCACTTTTCATGCGATTTTGTGTTAATCGCATTAAGAACCACTATTTATTTTGTTTATTATTGGATGTACTATGTTATTCACATTGTGACGTAGAAGACACCCACTCATACTCGTTCACACCTGAGCATCATTTTTTTTTAATATTATTTTGCCAATTTTAGCCTCTTATATATCCCCTTTTAGTCTGGGCGATAACACATCTAACTTTAATTATTGTGATGTGGACAGAATTTACTGATTTCTCAGGATAATATCACCCAACCCAGTACTGCGCAACACTACTTCTTATATACAGTCTGGAGGGGGGGTGGTGGTAGCGGCACTGGAGGGGGGTGGTGGTGGCACTAGAGGGGGGGTGGTGGTGGCACTAGAGGGGGGGTGGTGGCATTAGGGGGGGTGGTGGTGGCACTGGAGGGGTGATGGCACAGTCCGGGGGGTGGTGGCACAGTCTGGAGGGGTGGTGGTGGCAGTCTGGAGGGGGGTGGTGGGCTGGTGGTACTGGAGGGAGGGTGGTGGCATTGGAGGGGGATGGTGGCATTGGAGGGATGGGTGGCACTGGAGGGCGGGTGGTGGCAGTCTGGAGGGGTGGTGGTGGTGGCACAGGCTGGAGGGGTGGTGGTGATGGCACAGTCTGGAGGGGGGGTGGCACAGTCTGGAGGGGGGTGGCACAGTCTGGAGGGGGGGTGGGACAGTCTGGAGGGGGGGTGGCACTGGAGGGGGGGTGGAGGGCTGGTGGCACTGGAGGGCGGGTGGGGGCACTGGAGGGGTGGTGGCACAGTCTGGAGGGGTGGTGGTGGCACTGGAGGGGGGGTGGTGGGCTAGTGGCACTCAAGGGGTGGTGGTGGCACTAGAGGGGGCTGGTGGCACAGTCTGGAGGGGTGGTGAAGGCAATAGAGGGGGAGTGGTGGTGGCACTGGCACAGTCCGGGGGGGTGGTGGCACAGTCTGGAGGGGTGGTGAGGCACTAGAGGGGGGGTGGTGGTGGCACTGGAGGGGTGATGGCACAGTCCGGGGGGTGGTGGCACAGTCTGGAGGGGTGGTGGTGGGCTGGTGGTACTGGAGGGAGGTGGGGGTAGCGGCACTGGAGGGGGATGGTGGTGGCACTGGAGGGGGATGGTGGTGGGGGCACTGGAGGGGGGGGGGTGGTGGGCTGGTGGCACTATGGTGGCACTGGAGGGGTGGTGGTGGCATTGGAGGGAGGGGTTGCACTGGAGGGGCGGTGGAGGCAGTCTGGAGGGGAAGTGGTGGAACAGTCCGGAGGGGGGTGGTGGAACAGTCTGGAGGGGTGGTGATGGCACTGGAGGGCGGATGGCACAGTCTGGAGGGGTGGTGGTGGCACTGGAGAGGGGGTGGTGGGCTGGTGGCACTGGAGAGGGGGTGGTGGCACAGTCTGGAGGGGGATGGGGTGGAACAGTCTGGAGGGGTATGGGGTGAAACAGTCTGGGGGGGGATGGGGTGGAACAGTCTGGGGGGGGGGGATGGGGTGGAACAGTCTGGGGGGGGATGGGGTGGAACAGTCTGGAGGGGGATGGGGTGGAACAGTCTGGAGGGGGATGGGGTGGAACAGTCTGGGGGGGGGGGTGGGGTGGAACAGTCTGGGGGGGATGGGGTGGAACAGTCTGGAGGGGGATGGGGTGGAACAGTCTGGGGGGGGTGGGGTGGAACAGTCTGGAGGGGGATGGGGTGGAACAGTCTGGAGGGGGGGTGGTGGTGGCACTGGAGGGGGGGTGGTGGGCTGCTGGCACTGGAGGGCAGGGGGTGGCACAGTCTGGAGGGGTGGTGGTGGCACTGGAGGGGCGATGGTGGGCTGGTGGCACTGGAGGGCAGGTGGTGGCACTGGGGGGGGGTGGTGGGCTAGTAGCACTTGAGGGGTGGTGGTGGCACAGTCTGGAGGGGGGGTGGTGGTACTGGAGGGAGGTGGGGGTAGCGGCACTGGAGGGGGATGGTGGTGGCACTGGAGGGGGATGGTGGTGGGGGCACTGGAGGGGGGGGTGGTGGGCTGGTGGCACTATGGTGGCACTGGAGGGGTGGTGGTGGCATTGGAGGGAGGGGTTGCACTGGAGGGGCGGTGGAGGCAGTCTGGAGGGGAAGTGGTGGAACAGTTCGGAGGGGGGTGGTGGAACAGTCTGGAGGGGTGGTGGTGGCACTGGAGGGGGGGGTGGGGTGGTGGCACTGGAGAGGGGGTGGTGGGCTGGTGGCACTGGAGAGGGGGTGGTGGCACAGTCTGGAGGGGGATGGGGTGGAACAGTCTGGAGGGGTATGGGGTGGAACAGTCTGGAGGGGGTGGGGTGGAACAGTCTGGGGGGGGGTGGGGTGGAACAGTCTGGGGGGGGGATGGGGTGGAACAGTCTGGAGGGGGATGGGGTGGAACAGTCTGGGGGGGGTGGGGTGGAACAGTCTGGGGGGGGGATGGGGTGGAACAGTCTGGGGGGGGGATGGGGTGGAACAGTCTGGAGGGGGATGGGGTGGAACAGTCTGGGGGGGGGTGGGGTGGAACAGTCTGGAGGGGGATGGGGTGGAACAGTCTGGGGGGGGGGTGGGGTGGAACAGTCTGGAGGGGGGGTGGTGGTGGCACTGGAGGGGGGGTGGTGGGCTGCTGGCACTGGAGGGCAGGGGGTGGCACAGTCTGGAGGGGTGGTGGTGGCACTGGAGGGGCGATGGTGGGCTGGTGGCACTGGAGGGCAGGTGGTGGCACTGGAGGGGGGTGGTGGGCTAGTAGCACTTGAGGGGTGGTGGTGGCACAGTCTGGAGGGGGGGTGGTGGTACTGGAGGGAGGTGGGGGTAGCGGCACTGGAGGGGGATGGTGGTGGCACTGGAGGGGGATGGTGGTGGGGGCACTGGAGGGGGGGGGTGGTGGGCTGGTGGCACTATGGTGGCACTGGAGGGGTGGTGGTGGCATTGGAGGGAGGGGTTGCACTGGAGGGGCGGTGGAGGCAGTCTGGAGGGGAAGTGGTGGAACAGTTCGGAGGGGGGTGGTGGAACAGTCTGGAGGGGTGGTGGTGGCACTGGAGGGGGTGGTGGGGTGGTGGCACTGGAGAGGGGGTGGTGGGCTGGTGGCACTGGAGAGGGGGTGGTGGCACAGTCTGGAGGGGGATGGGGTGGAACAGTCTGGAGGGGTATGGGGTGGAACAGTCTGGGGGGGGTGGGGTGGAACAGTCTGGGGGGGGGATGGGGTGGAACAGTCTGGGGGGGGATGGGGTGGAACAGTCTGGGGGGGGGATGGGGTGGAACAGTCTGGAGGGGGATGGGGTGGAACAGTCTGGGGGGGGGTGGGGTGGAACAGTCTGGGGGGGGGATGGGGTGGAACAGTCTGGGGGGGGGGATGGGGTGGAACAGTCTGGAGGGGGATGGGGTGGAACAGTCCGGGGGGGTGGGGTGGAACAGTCTGGAGGGGGATGGGGTGGAACAGTCTGGGGGGGGGGGTGGGGTGGAACAGTCTGGAGGGGGATGGGGTGGAACAGTCTGGAGGGGGGGGGTGGTGGCACTGGAGGGGGGGTGGTGGGCTGCTGGCACTGGAGGGCAGGGGGTGGCACAGTCTGGAGGGGTGGTGGTGGCACTGGAGGGGCGATGGTGGGCTGGTGGCACTGGAGGGCAGGTGGTGGCACTGGAGGGGGGTGGCGGGCTGGCACAATCTGGAGGGGGGATGGCGACTTACCGTCAATCAATCGATGATGATCGATTCCCCCTCCTCAGAATCCAGCAGACTGCAGAGAGAGAGACTCAAAGTTCCTCGACGAAACGTGCCTCCGCTCCTCCAGGAAAGCCTTGCTTCAGACTCAGAGAGCTCCTCCCCTGCCTTCACTGAATTGGCTGGTTTTTTTTTTGTGTCCGCCCCGCCTCCCTTACAGTCGCTCTGGATAGGCGGGGGCGGAGCCAAGCAAGCACTTCTCTCGCTGGTGAAGGAAGCCCCCCCCCCGGCCCCCCCTCACCACGGCATGACAAGCGAGTCAGCGAAAATGAATAACAGCACACGCACACCCCCGGCCGGACAGTCAGGTGGGCCCCTCGGGCGGCGGGCGGAGGGCGGCGGGCGGGCTGCCAGTGGGCCCCCTGAAGTGGCAGAGAATTACAGGGCCCAGTCGCACTTGCGACTGTTGCGACCCTGATAATTCCGCCACTGAGAAAGAGAAAGCCAGTGGTCCATGTCGTCACACCATACCCGGTACACCTCTAATCCTCCAGCAGCTGCCATCTCGCAGCAGGGCTTATTATTGCGCTCCAACTAGAGTATCTTTGAGGGGTTGCAGTGTTGTGACACCAGCACCAGTGCCTAAGGCCCAATTTTTCAGCCCCTGTTTAACAGGGGCATGTAATTAAAAAATGTTGATGCAATACTTTGCAGCAGGGCTCATTCCAGCGCTCCAACTAGAGTTTCTGTGTGGTGTTGCAGTGTTGTGGCACCAGTGCCTAAGGCCCAATTTTTTTGCCCCTGTTCAACAGGGACATGTAATCACAATTCTTGATCTAATATTTCACAATAGGGCCCATTCCTGCGCTCACCAAGAATAACTGTGAGGGCTTACAGTGTTGTGGCAACACCACCAACACCTCACCATCACCAAAGGCCCAATTTGTCTGCCCCTGTTCAACAGGTGCATGTAATTACAATTCTTGATATAATATTTCACAGCAGGGCCCGTTTCAGCACCCACCAAGAGTAACTGTGAGGACTTACAGTGTTGTGGCAACAGCACCCCCACCACCAAAGGCCCAATTTTTCTACCACTGTTCAACAATGGCATGTAATTACAATTCTTGATATAATAGTTCACAGCAGGGCATTCCAGCGCCCACCAAGATAACTGTGAGGGCTTACAGTGTTGTGGCAACACCAACACCTTAGGCCCAAATTTCTGCAGAGCATATAGGGCAGGCCCAAAATCCGTCAGAAAAAATCAGACGGATTTTGTGGTCGGAATGTCCTACCGTGTGTACAAGGGCTCAGAGTTGATATGGGAAAAACGTGTCTCCTCTCCACTGATGCTTTATCACCAATCCTTGCTTCACTAAAAACCCCAAATTTTCAAAAAACATTTGTCATTGGGACAGAAAGTGAGGTGAAATCTTCTGAAGAGGTGCACAAACAGTAAAAAAATGTTACAGGGGTGATAATCCTTCCCTATGTTTTCCAAAAAGCTTAAAAATAGATTTTTTGACTGGAGCTACACTTTAAAAATGTACTAGTTCAAAAATTACAAACAGATTCTACTTAACAACAAACCTACAGTCGCTGTCTTGTTTGCACTGCCTGTAAACTGCTGTTCAGAGTATATAGAGCCTGGGGGCCCCACGCCTTTCCTTTTTTTAATTTGGGTGCAGGGTTCCCCTTAATATCCATATGCAGAGCTGGTATTTTTAATACCAATGCTAGTATTTTTGTAAATTTAAGTTTGTCTGAAGCTGCAGTTTGGTTCAGACTAATAATGCTAAAGTTCTGGCTTCTGTACCAGTTTGGCTGGGTTGTGCTAATTTCCACTTGACCGTGGGTGCCGGTAAGTGTTGGAAATGCAACAAGCTAAATGTATTGGGTACCCCTTTTACTCAGAAACAGCCCGGTGGGAGTGGTCTACCCGTTGTGAATTCTGGGTAAGGGTACTTAAGGTACCAACAGCATTTTCTGGGGTTCATTTTTCCCGACCTCATAGCCCTCCTGGCCTGAGGTGTGTGCTGCCTTATTCAATGTCTCGGGGCCGGCTGGCCTAAGGCTCCGCAACTGAAAGGCAGGCCCAGAGGCTCTGGGGCCTATTGATCCAGAGATGATCCTGTGCTGTCTTGCCTGCGGGGAGAAGCCAAGCAACTGGAGGATCCAGGGGAGGACTTTTCTGAGGAGGACCGAGCAATAAGGCCGCTGCCTCATGGAGAAGCCTGGAGACTCAGTTGGAGGATGCATCCTGGGTTGTCTACCACACAGTATCGCCGGGTTGGCTGAAAGTATCAGGTACTGTGGGGAAACTCTTTAATTTTGCAACCAGAAGCTTATTGTGCCTTTCTGTGGCAGAGGATTGCATAACAAGATCGCTAAACTTATCAAGTCTGTGGCAGAGACTTTGTTGGAGCATCTCACCGGCTGCTAGGTCAGTGAGAGAGGCCTATCCGGTGATTGCTAGATCCAGCTTGTGGGAGTTATTTGTCCTCTGGATCAAGGAAATACCTTTACCTTTGGCTCATCCCTACTAAAGAACACCTTGTTTGTAACTTACATAGAGCAATGTTTCTCAACTCCAGTCCTCAAGTACCCAAAACAGGTCATGTTTTCAGGATTTCCCTCAGAAGAAACGGCTGTGGTAACTACTAAGGCAGTGAAACTGATCAAATCCCCTGTGAATAATAATGGAAAGTCTGAAAACATGACCTGTTGGGGGTACTTGAGGACTGGAGTTGAGAAAAATTGACATAGACGTAGGAAGAATCAAAAACTATTAGATCCTTATTAGAAGAAAAGGTTAACAAAAAGTAAAGCTTATCTATGTCTGTATTCTAGCATTGATGATTTGATTATTGCTCACATATTGCTCCACAAGTGGATCAGGAAGTTGCAATGCTAGAATACAGACATAGATCTACCTAAGTATTCAAATACAGCTTGATGAAAATGAAAGCTTCCTGCTAAATCAAAGTTCTAAAATGTGTTTGATACTTAAAGTGGTTCTAAAACCAGGGCATGTCTTACTTTAATGCATTCCCTGCATTAAAGAGGAGTTTCCATAAAAAAATAAAAATAAAAGTCAGCAGCTAAAAATACTGCATCTGCTGACTTTTAATAATCGGCCACTTACCTGTTCCAGGGTCCAGCGAAGCCCCACTCATCCCCCCCTCTGCTCGGCGGCGCTGGCATTACAACTGTGGGCACCCGGCTGTGGCTTCACAGCCGGGGCACCCACTGCACATGCAAGAGCGTAGTCGTGCGCTGTGATTGGCCGCACAGTCATCTGGGACCTGTCACATGTCCCAGATGACTGACAGGAGGGAGTGGACAGAGCTGAGCTCTTCCTGTGCCGAGAGGAAGTGATGTCACCAGCCCAGGCACTGAATGAGGCAGACTACGAGGGACCCCCTAGCAACAGGCATTTAGAGGTGAGTTAAAAAAAAAATTCCAAATGTTTTTTTTTTTAGGAATATTAATGATTTTTTTCTGTGGAACACCACTTTAAGGTAAAAAATGTTCCAGTGGTAGTATTGCCTCCCTTACCTCCCTATATACTTTTCTGAGTTATATCTTGATCCAGTGCTGAGCCCGTTTTCAGTGGAGCTGGTCTTTGTTCCATAACTTACAGGACACAGAGGTAGCAGCAGGAACCATTGGTTTCTGCTGCTGTCAATTAAATCTTGTGAGGAGGGAGCAGGGAGGCAGACCTGAGCTGTGTTTTGTGTATCTATAGAGACAGCCTGGCACAGGCATGATCTTGCAGGTGTACTTCCAAAGTAAGTGGCTTGCTATGCTATGGGGGCACACAGAGAAGAGGAACAACTGAGAGCACTAGTGGGGGACCCCAGAAGAGGAAAATCGGGGCTGCTCCATTGCACAGAGAAGGTAAGTATAACATGTTTATTATTTTAATCCTTTACAACAAGCAAAAGTGTAAGCATGCTAGAAATAGGTTAGCTAAAGTTGGAAGGTGAAGAAGATCATCTACCTAAAAATGAACAGTACAGACAGGCAGCAGGGGCATTTTTATATATTTTATACATTGCAGAAAATACATGACCAGTGTTGTTCAGAGGTATCCAACTTGCCTCTTACTGCTATACCACTTGTACTGCAACATCCCCATTTCTTATCCCTTCTAAAATGATGAGACCACACCTTAATTTTGGAGTATAAATGGCCATAGCAGCCTATTTATTATTCTCCCCATATAAATAACTCCAATATCAAATATATACCAAAATATCACATCCGTAACAACTTGTTTAACTCCAGCCTGTTGGTCTTTGATGGCACCCCCGAACTCCAACACATATTCCCCCAATACACTGTGGGACCTTTTTCCACACGATAGGCCTCCAGCGGATAATCAGCTCGGAGACAACCTCCTTCCCACAGTGCAACCATTACAGTATTCCAGCTAAGCTTTCGCTGGAATACAATGGAGGGGCACATACTACCAATGAGCCCCTAACCCCTGTCCATCACATATGTTTACTGCCACCCTCAAAGACCAACAAAACACTGCCAATCCACTGCTGCCATGACGACCATCTGCCATGCTCCTGAAAGAAAGAAAACACATAAACCAACAAACACAGACAACATATAGGGAGGGTGAGAAAAACTGCCTCATCCTTTCTTGTCTCCCCTAAACACACTGTCATGCCCGGCCCTGCACTACTTTTTCTTTCTGTCTTTTCCATTCCAGGCCTCACTTGACCAGTGTAGTTCAGAGGTACCCAACTTGTCTCTTACTGCTATACCACTTGTACTCCAACAACCCCCTTCCCGCAGTGCAACTATTACAGTATTCCAGCTAACCTTTCGTTGGAATACACCGGAGGGGCAAATACTGCCAATGAGCCTCCCACCCCTTTCCATCACATATGTTTACTGCCACCGTCAAAGACCAACAAAACACCGCCACAGCCCTCAAGGATGACACCTTACCATTAAGGGCTCCCCCACACCCCCAGGGTCCGCTGGATCCCATCTTGCAGCCCCAGTGCACAGCCAACAATCACCACAACCGAGAGGTGTATGTCAACGCCCTCAATTACAGGCCCACGTTAGTTTCCACCTCTACTTGCCTGATCACAATGCCCCAATTCTGAGCCACAAACCTCCCCACCACCTGATAAACTCTGATGCAGGTCTTGTTACTTTTTGCCACGGACCGTGCCATGCACTTTGTCGTCCGCTCACCCATGTCAGACCCCAGCAGCATACTGTTAGGAAAACCGTCTGAAGTTTTAAAATATCTGACATAACATCCAAAATCAGCTCCCTGATCGTCTGGACCCTAAAGCATTACCACCCACATGCATACCGAACCAACCGGTGGTCTATCCCTCCACGTCTAACGTTCCACTTCCGATACCATCTTGTTCCGCCTCAGCCTGTATACCCCTAGCCTGTGAACACATGCCTCCCTCCTCTAGATACCCAACTGTCTGCCAACCAGTCTCACATCTGCTCTCCTAGCCCCCCCAACAAACATACAAACGACCAAGAAATCCAGACAAGGTGTACAAGACCTCCATCTGGGTGAAAAACTGCCAAATGCAGCACCAACTTTAACGTAAACCAGCTTACCCCATTCCTCAAACAACACGGCTTGTATGTACAGCCTACCCCCCACCTCCTCTTACTTTTTTAAAGCGAAGGCATATGTAAGTGCAGAATCTCCTCGCTTCCCACCTACCAGTCCTACTTACTGCCGCCTCATCCAACCCACATCTGGCAGCTTCCACAGCCGCCCCGACGCGGAAGGAGTGTGTTCTGCACCATCCAACGTTGCGTCCCTGCAGCACTTTCAGAACACCCAAACAGGAACTGTAACCTAGGCCAATACTTCCCAGCCTTGTGAACCCCCCCCCCCCATTCCATCTGTTCTAAAACCTAGAAACTCCCTTACCATTTTCCAAGAGCATACCCTGCAACCTGGTACCACAAACCGCAGCACCTCCACCCCTCTAACCCTTTGATTCTCATTAATTTTTTTTTTAAACTGCCCAATCCAAATTCCTTTGTCCATTCCACCCTGCCCAGCAGCTTAAACAAAAGCTACAAACCCGCTAGTTTCCACTCAATGGCAGTCACCGACCCCGTTTACCATGTTCCTGGAACCAAAGTACCAAACCAAAAACCTTACCCCCCACACGGCCATGCTTGACCCCAGACTCCTGCACCAAAAAACCACCCTTCATACCATCACATAAGCCGCCCATGTGGACTCACTGACTGACTGCCCGGGTACCTCCTGTGCTGACTCCAATGCCATACCCCTTATCCAGCCCAAGTAGGGAACTCCTCCCTTCTCTGTGGCCGGCTAACTCTCTGAACCTGTCCCACTGAAAATAGAGGCAAGGAGTAAGCCCCCATTTTTGCGATGTTCGTAATATAATAGCATAGAGGAAATGTTCAACTTCACTCAGCACAACCCCAAATGGTGCAGCCGCCGCATGACCAGTTGTGACAACGAGTATTTGTGGTTGCCCATGTGAACCACACCCAGGTAATCACAATTCAGCTCCGTGTCGGGTTCCTGCATGACCTTTACCACAGCTCCATAGCCAGAACCACTAGAAAATTTCAATAGCCCCAGTTCATGAATGAACACCCCACTTCCACCCAACAAAACTTGGAGCCAAGGTTCTGTACCCCTTGCCCCTAAAAGAAAGAAAACCACAAACACGTTGACCCCACCGTGTTCTCTATCAAACTTACTCACCGGGCCGGCATCCAAACCGATTGTCCGTTATATGCAGCTAAAAACTTGTATCAAATCTTCTAACCCTCCCTATGTTCCCCATTAAACTGTTTAAATGAGTAAGGGTCTGAAACCCCCACTGTAGCAGACGGCAGCTGTCGGCCAAAAACCCCACTCATCGAATAAAAACCTGGTTGCCAGCAGATGACACTACCTGAAACATTCACAATGCCCCAAAAACCAAATAATATAATATCTCTCGTCTGGCCCCCTGTTTTGGCTGCTAATGGCACTACGAACCTATCCGCAATGTGCTGCAATGTAAAAAATATAATCGCACACACACCGGAGGAAGGCGCCCTACACACCAAACGTCCCATTCATGTATGATTGAATCACTGACCGACACGTCTCTAACCCCCCCATTCCAGCAAAGAACTAAACATCTAACCATGGCCCACTAAATTGAGCAACCCAAGGGCCAGCACCGATCCAAATAAAAACTCCTCTTGCCAGCATCTATCCAGAAGCCGAAGCTCTCCGAATGACTGTAAGCAAGCGGAACACGGATTCTATGTCCAATTATGCCATAGGCTCCCTCTTATCCATCACGCCTAACCCACCATAAAGCTGTGTATCTGAGGTATAGGACACAGTACACCGCATCGGGGTTATGACAGAACCCCCTTTTTGGAAAGATAAGTGGTGAATGAGGCGAAACTTGTTCGGTTCCTTCTCAGACACCACCCACACTGGATACACCATTAACAAACCTGGAGGCAAACAGCCCTGCTGTTTCCCTATCCTATTATCTCAATAGGAAAAAGGCTGCAACCTCTTTCCACCCCCCTTCCAAAGTCATCCCTTTTGTGACTAGGCTTGCTCGTTCATTGTCCTTCCTTGAAGCCACGAGACAATGGAAGGGGTCCCCCCACCCCCTAAATACTTGTACTTAAAAAAACATCAAGACCCCCAAACTTACGGGAGCTCTTGTTGTACTGCCAACACACCCCTTTTTTTCCGGACATCATTCCTGAGGATCGTGTAACCCCTCCCTCTCAAAGAAACAGATTCGGGGTCCCCCACCTACTACATAACCGCATCTATAGGCCAATACCTTTTTGATCCCAGTGAAGAGATGGTCGTACCGCCCTGCGCTATACAACTGCTTGTCACACCATAGCCAAGCAGATCCCCCTTTATAACCTGTGCTCCTCACCCATGGCCTCCATATAACCGAACAACGGCAAACACTGGTTGGGGTTCTTCACGCCAATGACATTCGCCGTAATGGCGAATGCTTGCAGCCCGCTTAACAAATTCCCGAAAAATCAATCTGTACCTCTTCTTCTAAGTCCTTTCTTGGAATCTTCCTGCTTGACCCTATTCCCTTTAAATGTAAAATCTTTTTTTATTTTTTATTTTTTTTTATTAGGCCATACCTAGAAGATCTCCACCTACTCACCCTTGCCACTCATATCCCGGACCCCCTGTGTCCAATGTGCTCCCCAGCGGACCCTAAAAGCACCCGTACATCTCACATTTCTTTTACGTCCGCAATCCTTACCATATCCAACTAGTACTTCTTCTCCCGCCTTATTGCTGCTTGACCACCCCACCGGTGTGCCCATGACCCTGAACTGGCAGGCGCACTGCCCACCACTTGTGGGCCAGCATCCTCCACCGCTGTTCCCAGCGGAGCAACCCTTACCATCCTTGCACCCCCTTTTCAACCCCCCAATAAATCCCACATACCGCTTACAATAAAACATTATAAACATTGGTGGACTTACCGGGCTGACAGGGAGCATCTCCCACAGCCGCGGTGCGTGCTTCTCTCACTGGCTCGTGTCCCCACGGCTCCTCTTCTTCCGACACTACCCCTTTTTTGCGGAGTCCCGTATCGCAGCTTTCACTGCTCTAGGGCCTGGCTCGCCTCTGAACCTCCGCCCATTGCCGCGGTTCCATGCAGGCCAGTCTGTGTTGTGTCTCCTGGCCACACTGTTACCAGCTCACCTCCGACATTTTTTTGTGCTTGCTCCCTGCTGCCCGGATAGGCCCCGCCCACTCACGGAACTGCCGTCCTCGTCCCTTACCGGCTCGACAGCTGTGCCTGCGGTGGCTTCTTTGTCCCCA
This sequence comes from Lithobates pipiens, assembly GCF_037356315.1. Lineage (NCBI taxonomy): Eukaryota > Metazoa > Chordata > Amphibia > Anura > Ranidae > Lithobates > Lithobates pipiens. Next base: position 117,290,913 of record NW_027507718.1, on the reverse strand, counting down.
CCTCGCCTCCCCCCTAGTAGCAACTGAGGCAGGGGGGGGCGAGTGCCCCTCAGTCCCACGATGTACGGACGGGGAATCGGCGCCATGACGGCCCATCGCTCCACCCACCGAGCTCGGCCGGCGGTGGTGTGTCTGCCTGGACCCCCGCTGCGGCGGTCAGATGAATCCGTTTTTTGCTGGGGGAGCGGATTCTTCCCCCAGAGGGCTCCTATGATGACACAATCCTGGGGGGAAGCCCCAACAAATACGCGCTGACAGCATAGGCCGCTGCCTGCATGTGGGCACCTCTGTGCCGCCCTCTGGTCCCCTGCGCGCAACAGTGTAAAATAAGCTGAGACAGCCAAAATGGAGGAGCAGTGAGGATAAAACTGCCTCCTCCTTTCTTTCTCCACAACTTTCTGTTCCCCAGCCCAGTCCCGCCTCCTTCTTATATAGTACCACTCCCCCCTGGACTTTACTCACTGTCCCCTCCCCTCTTATCTCTTCATATTAACCCATGCATTTCCCCCCCTAAACACACCGTCATGCCCGTCCCTGCACTACTTTTTCTTTCTGTCTTTTTCGTTCCAGGCCTCACTCATCCAGGTATAGAAGCTACCTTGTCACTGTTACCAGGATCCTTTTTAACCACTTTCAGACCGGACCATTTTGCTGGTAAATGACCAGAGGTCTTTTTACACTTTGGCACTGCGCTGCTTTAACTGGTAATTGCGCGGTCATGCAATGTTGTACCCAAACAAAATTTGCGTCCTTTTCTTCCCACAAATAGAGCTTTCTTTTGATGGTATTTGATTGCCTCTGCGATTTTTATTTTTTGCGATATAAACGTAAAAAGACCGCAAATTTTGAAAAAAAATGATATTTTCTACTTTTTGTTATTAGAAAAATCCAATAAACTCAATTTTAGTCATACATTTAGGCCAAAATGTATTCAGCCACATGTCTTTGGTAAAAAAAAAGTCAATAATTGTATATTTATTGGTTTGCGCAAAAGTTGTCACATCTACAAACTAAGGTACGTTTTCTGGAATTTACGCAGCTTTTAGTTTACGACTGCCTATCTCATTTCTTGAGGTGCTAAAATGGCAGGGCAGTACAAAACCCCCCCAAATGACCCCATTTTGGAAAGTAGACCCCCTAAGGAAATTGATAAGAGGCATGTTGAGCCCATTGAATATTTTATTTTTTTGCCTCAAGCGATTGAATAATGACAAAAAAAAAAATTTTTTTTTTTTTTTTACACAAAGTTGTCACTAAATGATATATTGCTCACACATGCTATGGGCGTATGTGAAATGACACCCCAAAATAAATTCTGCTGCTTCTCCTGAGTATGGGGATACCACATATGTGGGACTTTTTGGGAGCCTAGCCGCGTACGGGGCCCCGAAAACCAAGCACCGCCTTCAGGCTTTCTAAGGGCGTAAATTTTTGAGTTCACTTCTCACTACCTATTACAGTTTTGAAGGCCATAAAATGCCAAGATGGCACAAAACCCCCACAAATGACCCCATTTTAGAAAGTAGACACCCCAAGCTATTTGCTGAGAGGCATGTTGAGTTCATGGAATATTTTATATTTTGCCACAAGTTGCGGGAAAATTACAAACTTTTTTTTTTTTTTTTTTTTTTTAACAAAGTTGTCACTAAATGATATATTGCTCATGCATGCCATGGGCATATGTGAAATGACACCCCAAAATAAATTCTGCTGCTTCTCCTGAGTACGGGGATACCACATATGTGGGACTTTTTGGGAGCCTAGCCGCGTACGGGGCCCCAAAAACCAAGCACCGCCTTCAGGCTTTCTAAGGGCGTAAATTTTTGAGTTCACTTCTCACTACCTATTACAGTTTTGAAGGCCATAAAATGCCAAGATGGCACAAAACCCCCACAAATGACCCCATTTTAGAAAGTAGACACCCCAAGCTATTTGCTGAGAGGCATGTTGAGTCCATGGAATATTTTATATTTTGCCACAAGTTGCGGGAAAATTACAAACTTTTTTTTTTTTTTTTTTTTTTTCACAAAGTTGTCACTAAATGATATATTGCTCACGCATGCCATGGGCATATGTGAAATGACACCCCAAAATAAATTCTGCTGCTTCTCCTGAGTATGGGGATACCACATATGTGGGACTTTTTGGGAGCCTAGCCGCGTACGGGGCCCCGAAAACCAAGCACCGCCTTCAGGCTTTCTAAGGGCGTTACAGTTTTGAAGGCCATAAAATGCCAAGATGGCACAAACCCCCCCCAAATGACCCCATTTTGGAAAGTAGACACCCCTAAATTTAGGGGTACACTAGTGAGACTAGGTAATAAATGGCGGGTGCCCTGAAACTATAAAAAAACAACTAACCAACCAGCGTCACCTGTAACAGTTATATGGTGATCACTGGTGAAAGGGTTAACTAGGGGGCAATTAGGGGGCTTTATGCGGTAGTATATGGGGGTCCCTGGCGCTATAAAAAGCTGCAGCGAACCTAAATACCTACCTGCCTAACTAGCGTCACCTGTGACACTAATACAGCGATCAGAAAAACGATCGCTTATTAGGCTGGGTTCACACTGGAGCGATGCGGGAACGCCACGAATGCGCGGCGGGTTCCCGCATCGCATGCCTCCCGGCGGCAGTTCACACTGCCCTATGCGAACTGCTGGGAGTGTCAGTGAAATGTTACTGACACCCCCAGATCAGTTCGCATATCGCAGTGCGATCTGCAAACTCGGATCGCATGGTGTGAACACCCATGCGATCCGATTCTGCTGCGGGCCAAAAAAAGGGTCCCGTGCGAATTTGCGGCGGGTGCGGCGAATGGCTGAACTCGAATCGCACAGAGATCGGATGTGATTTGCACTGCAGTGCGGTGCGAATCACATCCGTTCTCATAAACCGCTGCAATGTGAACCCAGCCTTAGTGACACTGGCGACGGGGGGTGATCACGGGGTTAAACCTTTATTGGGGGGGTTAGGGGGGTACCTTAGAACTAAAGGGGGCTAACCCTAACTGCCCTAACAGTTATTAGTCACAAATGACACCCGCCGGGTGATCAGGGGGTTAAACCTTTATTAGGTAATAAATGGCGGGTGCCCTGAAACTATAAAAAAATAACTAACCAACCAGCGTCACCTGTAACAGTTATATGGTGATCACTGGTGAAAGGGTTAACTAGGGGGCAATCAGGGGGCTTTATGCGGTAGTATATGGGGGTCCCTGGCGCTATAAAAAGCTGCGGCGAACCTAAATACCTACCTGCCTAACAAGCGTCACCTGTGACACTAATACGGCGATCAGAAAAATGATCGCTTATTAGGCTGGGTTCACACTGGAGCGATGCGGAAACGCCGCGAATCCGCGGCGGGTTCCCGCATCGCATGCCTCCCGGCGGCAGTTCACACTGCCCTATGCGAACTGCTGGGAGTGTCAGTGAAATGTTACTGACACCCCCAGATCAGTTCGCATATCGCAGTGCGATCTGCAAACTCGGATCGCATGGTGTGAACACCCATGCGATCCGATTCTGCTGCGGGCCAAAAAAAGGGTCCCGTGCGAATTTGCGGAGGGTGCGGCGGGTGTGGCGGGTGCGGCGGGTGCGGCGAATGGCTGAACTCGAATCGCACAGAGATCGGATGTGATTTGCACTGCAGTGCGGTGCGAATCACATTCGTTCTCATAAACCGCTGCAATGTGAACCCAGCCTTAGTGACACTGGCGACGGGGGGTGATCACGGGGTTAAACCTTTATTGGGGGGGTTAGGGGGGTACATTAGAACTAAAGGGGGCTAACTCTAACTGCCCTAACAGTTATTACAGTCACAAATGACACCAATGCAAAAAAAAAAAAAAAAAATGACATTGGTGTCACTGTGACTGGGGGGCAGGGGTAATTGGGGGGGTGATCGGGGGGTAAAGGGGGGGTGTGAGTGTGCCTGGCATGTTCTACTGTGTGTGTAGAGTGTTGGTGCAACTTACTGATCCGCTCTCCTCCGTGTCGGAACGAAAAATACCGACACGGAGGAGAGAATACATCACTTCCTCTCCTGTGTTTACATTACAGGAGAGGAAGTGATGTCACCGGGGATTTCTATTCGTCGGGAGCGATCGCGAGGGGGTGGCCATGAATGAATGGCCGTCCCCTCGTCCGGGATCGCTCCCGAACGAATACCGACCGCCGCAGGCACCGGGCGGGGGCCCGATCGGGCCCCCGACCCGCGGGAGGCAAGGGACGTACATGTATGTCCTTATGCCTGCCCGTGCCATTGTACCGACGTACATCGGCGTGCGGCGGTCGGCAACTGGTTAAGGTGGGGCAAAAGGCACAACTGTACTGGGCTCAGTCATTTATGTGGGGCCCAAAGCAGTTGCCCCTTGAGCCCACCATAGACTTAATATCTTGGGGCGCTCCTAGCTACAGTGGCACGTGTGGCCTCCCTGTCATCAGTGTTGCTGTGCAATCTCCCCTCTCACTGCTGCATGGGCCACTACAGGTCTCAGGTCAGTTGTGCTATGACAGAGGAGAGGCACAACTGCGGGTTGTCTGTGTACTCACAAACCGTTTGCCCCCCCTCCCCCCATCAGCAGCCAGTTCTGTCTAATCACTGCTTGCTCTTTCCTCTCCCTCTGGCTCAGCAGAACAAGCAGCCAATCAGAAGAGACTCGAGTAGTGGCATGATGGTATATGTAGTCCCAAGGAATGAACTGTTCACTGAAGTCTATGGTGCCTGACCTATACCCTGCTTTTAAAGGAGGAGGGAGCAACATTTGCCTGGGGCAAAAATTCACCAGGACAGTGCAGTGTTCTAGGGGAGTTAGTGAGAGGAACATGTGGTACAATTCCCCCCAGAGAGACACTGAGCTGCTGAAAAACCACCAAGCAAGTACTATGTGGGGAAGACTGCAAAAGCGAAAGGGCTATGTTGCCAAGCCTTATTGCTCACTACTGTAGTAGTCACGGGTAGGGATGAGCTTCGAGTTTGAGTCGAACTCATGTTCGACTCGAACATTGCCTGTTCGCCTGTTCAGCGAACAGTGAACAATTTGGGCTGTTTGCAGCAAATTCGAAAAGCCGGAACACCCTGTACAAGTCTACGGGAGAAATCTAAAGTGCTCATTTTAAAGGCTAATATGCAAGTTACTGTCCTAAAAAGTGTTTGAGGACCTGGGTCCTGCCCCAGGGTACATGGATCAATGCAAATTTTTTTTTTTAAATGCGCGTTTTTTCAGGAACAGTGATTTTAATAATGAATAAAGTGAAACAATAAAAGTGTAATATTCCTTTAAATATTGTACCTGGGGGGTGTCTATAGTATGCCTGTGAAGGGATGCATGTTTTCCGTGCTTAGAACTGTTCCTGCACAATGTGTCATTTCACAAGGAAAAAAAGTCTTTTAAAATCACTTTGAATTGTTGGCTCCCGTAATACAGAGAACACTCAATGAGTGTTCTCTGTATTACGGAGCCGACAATTCATTCATTGATAAAAAAAAAGCGTGGGGGTCCCCCAAATTCAATTACCAGGCCCTTCAGGTCTGGTATGGATATTAAGGGGAACCCCGTGTCAAATTAAAAAAAAAATTGATGTGGGGTTCCCCCTAAATATTTGCTGAGGCCTGCCAGGTTGCGTGCTCAGATAAAGGGTCTGGTATGGATTTTTAAGGGGACCCCATGTCAATTTTTTTTTATTTGATGTGGGGTTCCCTTTAATATCCATATCAGACCTGAAGGGTCTGGTATGGATATTTAGGGGGACCCCCACGTCAATTTTTTAAAAAATTTGATGTGGGGTTTCCCTTAATATCCGTACCAGACCTGAAGGGCCTGGTAGTTGAATTTAGGGGAACCATGCTTTTTTTTTTTTCAATGAATGAATTGTCGGCTCCCGTAATACAGAGAACACTCATTGAGTGTTCTCTGTATTAAGGGAACCGACAATTCAAAGTGATTTTAACCACTTGACCACTGGGCACTTAAACACCCTTAATAACCAGACCAATTTTCAGCTTTCGGTGCTCTCACATTTTGAATGACAATTACTCAGTCATGCAACACTGGACCTGAAATTCTTGTCCTTTTTTTCACACAAATAGAGCTTTCTTTTGGTGGTATTTAATCACCGCTCGTTTTTTTTTTTTTTGTGCTATAAAAGAAAAAATACAGAAAATTCTGTAAAAAAATGAATTTTTCTTTGTTTCTGTTATAAAATTTAGCAGAATAGTAATTTTTTCTTCATAAATTTTGGCCAAAATTTATACCACTACATATCTTTGGTAAAAATAAGTACAAATTGGTGGATATTATTTGGTCTTTGTGAAAGTTATAGAGTCCACAAGCTATGGTGCCAATATCTGAAAATTGATCACACCTGAAGTACTGACGGCCTATTTCAATTCTTGAGACCCTAACATGCCAGAAAAGTACAAATACCCCCCAAATTACCCCTTTTTGGAAAGAAGACATTCCAAGGTATTTAGTAAGAGGCATGGTGAGTTTTTTGAAGTTGTCATTTTTTCCCACAATTCTTTGCAAAATCAAGATTTTTTTTACTTTTTTTTTTTCACAAAATTGTCATATTATCAGTTTATTTCTCACACACAGCATATGCATACCACAAATTACACCCCAAAACACATTCTGCTATTAGTCCCGAGTACGGCGATACCACATGTGTGAGACTTTTACACAGTGTGGCCACATACAGAGGCCCAACATGCAGGGAGCGCCATCAGGCGTTCTGGAGCACCCAGGACAATTCTGACATTTCTCTCCTACATATAAAAATCATCATTTATTTGCTAGAAAATTACATAGAATCCCAAAACATTATATATGTTTTTTTAGCAAACACCCTGGAGAATACAATGGTGGTCGTTGCAACTTTTTATCTCGCACGGTATTTGCGCAGCAATTTTTCGAATGCTTTTTTTCGGAAAAAAAACAGATTTGTGCTTAAAAAAAAAAACACAGTAAAGTTAGCCCAATTTTTGCATAATGTAAAAGATGAAGTTACGCTGAGTAAATAGATACCTAACATGTCACTCTTCAAAATTGCACATGCTCGTGGAATACCCCATACCCCATAGGCGACGATTTAATTTTTTTTTACTGGTTATATGTTTTGAGTTACAGAGGAGGTCTAGGGCTAGAATTATTGCTCTCGCTCTAACGTTAGCAGCGATACCTCACATGTGTGGTTTGAACACTGTTTTCATATGTGGGCGGGACTTACGTATGCGTTCGCTTCTGCATGCGAGCACATGGGGACAGGGGCGCTTTAAAAAAAAAAAATGTTATTGTTCATTTTACTTTATTTATTTTAGTTTGACATTTTTTCCCCCAAAAATACATTTTTTGATCAACAAACAAACAGGTCCTCTTTACAGTGAGATATGGGGTCAATAAGACCCCGCATCTCACCTCTAAGCTGGGAAGCCTGAAAAAAAAAAAAAAAGATTCTGGCTTTGATCGTATTGGCAATTCGGTAGAAGCACCGGAGGGCGGCGGGAGGGGGGGGGGTGTCTATGGCTGGGTATTGCAGGGTATCACCGACTATGGCTGGGTATGGCTGGGTATCTCAGAGTATGGCTGGGTATCTCAGAGTATGGCGTTGCACTGTATTGCGTTGCAGAGCATTGCAGGGTATTGGCGGGTGTTGCAGAGCATTGCAGAGTGTTACAGGGTATTGGCGGGTGTTGCAGAGCATTGCAGAGTGTTACAGGGTATTGGCGGGTGTTGCAGAGCATTGCAGAGTGTTGCAGGGTATTGGTGGGTGTTGCAGAGCATTGCAGAGTGTTGCAGGGTATTGCAGAGTGTTGTAGGGTATTGGCGGGTGTTGCAGAGCATTGCAGAGTGTTGCAGGGTATTGCAGAGTGTTGCAGGGTATTGCAGGGTATTGCAGAATATTGCAGAGTATTGCAGGGTATTGCAGAGTATTGCAGAGTAATGGCAGGGAATTGAGGGGTTAAATTTTCGGTGAGCAGCGATGTGGGCACTGCAGATGCAGCCCACAGCGCTGCTGACACCGATCTCTTCCCCCTCCGCTGTACCGATCGGTACAGAGAGGGGGAGGGAGGAACCGGCGTCATAACATGACGCCAGTTTGTTTACAAGTGATCACTCCGTCATTTGACGGAGCGATCACGTGGTAAACGACCGCGATCCGTGATGCGCCGGGTCCTGTGGACCCAGTGGTCACGGATGCTCTCGAGTGCGCGCAATTCTGGGAGGACGTCATATGACGGCCTCCCAGAGTTAAACAACCACCCTGTAGCCGTCATTCGGCTATGGGCCGGTTGTTAAGTGGTTAAAATACTTTTTTTCCTTGCGAAATGACACTTTGTGCAGGGACAGTTCTAAGCAGGGGAAACATGCGCCCCTTCACAGGAATACTATAGACACCCCTCAGGTACGAAATTTAAAGGAATATTCCACTTTTATTGTTTCACTTTAATCATTATTAAAATCACTGCTCCTGAAAAAACGGCCTTTTTTAAAACTTTTTTTTGCATTGATCCATGTCCCCTGGGGCAGGACCCAGGTCCCCAAACACTTTTTAGGACAGTAACTTGCATATTAGCCTTTAAAATTAGCACTTTAGATTTTGAATGTTCGAGTCCCATAGACTTTAATAGGGTTCTAAAGTTTGCACGAAGTTTAGGTCTGTTCGCAGGTTCTGGTGCGAACCAAACAGGGGGGTGTTTGGCTCATCCTTAGTCACGGGTAACCTGCGACACCTGATTGAAGGGGCCACTGCTGCTGTGTCTCTAGATCTGGTAGGAGGACTTTGCAGCCACTACTTGCTACAACCACCAGGGAATGAGCCATTAAGAACTACCTAACCAGCCACCTTATAGCTGTGGTACCAGTGGCAGAACACCCAGGGTCACAAAGGTTGTACTTGTGATCTGGCCCTGGTATTCCACCACTGTGGGGTCCCCAGATGGCAGGAAAGGGGCCCGCTGCAGAACATGCCAGGGACAGATCCTCCCACCTCCACCCTCAGCAGTGATCAAATGGCTCCTACTGGAGTACTGATCCCTGAGGCAGAGCCTTCTGCAAGGCTCATAGTGATTTGGCGAGATTCGGTAAGGGAGTGCAGCCGGCCTTGGAGGTGATCACAGTTTGTGGGGCAAGCAGATGTACTGTTTTGAGAGCCTTAGGTCAGCCATAGACAGAGCGATTTTCTTTCCTGAAACCGTGGTTGCAGGAAAGAAATTTGCTTGATTTCCTCATCAACACAGTCAGTGTTGTGACCCACAGTTTGTTACGTGTGCCATTTAGGCCCGATCACTATGGGGAATAGTGTGGGTTATGCTACAACCACTGCAAAAGTGCCAGCTAAAGATGGAGCTTGTCTCAGCTCCTGTAGCCACTGGAGGGAATAGAGGAAAGATCCCCGGTGCCACACATCCACGGAGTCCTATGGTGTATGAGAGAGACAACCTCAGCCTGGTCTCCCACCAGGCCACGCCCCCAACCTGTTTTCCTCCACCCTTACGGAGCTTAGTCATTGGGGTGACTAAGCTCTGGGGGCAGAGTGATACACATTTGGGGCGTGGCCTGGCAGGAGCCCAGGCTAAGATTTTCTCTCTCATATTACCATAGGGCTCCATGGATGTGTGACACCAGGGATCTTTCTTCTCTTCCTTCAAGTGAACACAGTCAGTGTTGATGGGGGAATCTGTCCTGTGGAGCCATTGTCTTCTTCCAGCGGGTGGGTTGGGAAGCTGTCAGCCAATCAGTGAGTGGTAATAATGTGCAGTAACCTTTAGCAACCAATCAGCGAGCAAAAAGGTTGTGCAGTAAAGTCTAGCAACCAGTCAGTGAGCAGTAATAATATGCTGCATCCTCTGACAACCAATCTCAATTGCTGCCTGATGTGCTATAGTAAACCACTTTTGATTCTAGCTGCTTTCAGAGCAGATGGAGAGCAAAATTGCATTGCATGGCAGAGGCCAGTGGTGTGTGTGTGTGTGGGGGGGGGGGGGGGGGGGTAAGAAAATGTTTTCCCAGGATCCAATCAATATTAATGTAAGCATTTTGGCCAGTGAGGCTGGTGAATGGCTCTTTTTAATTATCCAATTGCTAACACTTTGCCAACAGTGATCGGATCACCAATGTGACCTGATCTTTAGTGAGCCTTTTCACATGCCAATCACTGAATTGTATCAAAAAAGGTCACAAGTTCCCTGAAATGCACATCTTTGTTGTATTCCACACAGATAAAAAATTTTCCCTTCTTTTTTGCCAGGTGTACCCACTGAAAACTCTTCCTAAGAAGCAACCAACGGTTTTGATTATCTGTGGTTCAGAGGAGAATGGTGCTATTGGCCTTGTCTGTGCTCGAAACCTTCGTACTTATGTAAGTGATTTGAGTGGATTGGTAAAATATTTATAATATAGTGAAAATATGAAGGTTCTCTGTTTTATTTTTCATTTTGACATTCTAAGTTTAACTTATTAGAACTCATGCATACACATGGATATTGAGTTAAAGAGGAAGTAAACCCCGCCCAAAAAATCGTAATTTTCTAATACTACAATGTTGTTTTACATTGCTAATCAAGAGGTCTATAAATTACTCCGAAACAAGTGTTAGAAGTACCTTTTTTGTTGTTTGATTGTGAATTCTCTTCCGGGTATCGTCCACACCATTCTTTGTTCTGTTTTCCTGAAGCCGATGCGGATATCATTTCCGCCCTTCGTTTGTATCCCTGCCGAAATCTCGCTCATGCGCCGCAGCGTCGTTACCAAGCCTCAATCTCGATTGCCGTTACTACAGCAACAGAGCATTCTGAACCAGAACAGACTAGAATCATTCCTGCATGCATTGCGAGACTTCTCCTCTGTGCTGTTCAGAGGGGAAGCTCGCACATAGTCAATTACAGACATGCCGGAAATAAACAAATGGCACTATATACATGCTGTTAATGAAAGTACACACTGCGCAATCGCGCATGACGTCATCAAAGATAAACTGACGAATTTCATGGAAAATACACAAGTAAGTGCACTTTCACAGGCAGCGATTAGCTGCCTTTGTTATCTAGTATCTGATAACATTAAGTTGACTCAGAGGGTTTACAGCCACTTTAAAAAAATGGTTTTCTGCCTCAACAGCTTTTCATCTCTCTGCTTTGGTTTACTCAGGCAATCTCTCCATGTTCTTTTGTTTTTGCTAAAGGGGTTGCTGTTAAACAATGTTTGCTTAGGCATAATGGACCTTGTTATGTGCATATAACACAGGCAATGGAGTGTAGCATACACGGAAAGCTGGAGCGCCTTCAAAATCTGTTGGATACACTAAATCAAACTATAAACAAAGGCGTTTAATTTGATACATATTCTGTCAGAAAGAGAATGTTCTCTCCAATCCATTTATATTTTCTTTCCCCTCTGCTCTTCTTTTCACGTCCATCTTACCTAAAGTACAGTGCATTCATTTTTTTTGTCCTGTCATTTAAATTATTCAACTTTTTTAAAATTGTTAATGTCTATGACACATTCTGCTTATCTGGACACATGGGGCAACCATGCTTGGCACAACATAACCAACAAACACTCCTGGGGTTTTAGGGAGCAGGTGCAGCCGCAATCTTGTCCCAGCTGAGAGGTGATGTATTGTGCATGGAAGGCACTACACCAATTAATCAGATTATCTTTACTAAATTATTTACCACTTTGTTACTGCAGTATAGTCAAAACTGTCACTATTCAATCTGGTGTTGTGGCTGTTTGGGAGCTAATAACGCCTGCATTTCTGAATGACTGATGCTTTGCTATGCCTAATGATACTTTCAAAAACTTTATTTTATTTTTCACATATGTTTATTAGCAGCAGCTGACAGAATTGGGTGCCTGTGATAGAAATTGCAGCTGCGTACAAGTAGAAGACTTTATTTTGCTGAAGTGTGCAATACTGTACAGCGATGGAATGTATTATTCAAGCAGTCAACATCTTGATGGAGTCACAGATAATAAAACACTGTCATCAAAACTGGAAAACAAAGTGTTCCTGTATATAGCCCTGTACCATACACAGTTCTAAAAAAACTATTCACAGTAAATATTTTTTTAAAACAAATGAGCAACCAAAACATTATAGTAATAAATTGTTTAATGTTTAAGGATTGTCGTTGTCATGTCCCCATTGGAGCAATTGTTCCCCCGGTGTTGAATTTTGGTAGAACTTTTAGGAAGCAGTGATGTCACCCCCTATGACATATGACAGCCAGGACTAGTGATTGGTCATATGTACCCCCATACCCAGATGTATCAGGTATTTTGTGCTGGCTGATCTGGGGGTTTGGGATTTTTCACAGTCACTGTCACTTGGCCTATATAGGATAAACTGACAGTGCCTCTTTATGTTAGCTGTGTATATTTCTACAGAACATTTGTCATTCTTTTATATTGAGATGGCATTGCATTTTGAAGATTTTTATTTTATTATTATATATAATTAATTGTGAATAATACAAGATAACTGTGGATGAAGCAGATTTATATACAGGGACACTTTGTTTTCAGTTTTGAGTGTATCATAATTTCTATGCAACATGACTAAGGACCTATGTCAGTGGGCTGCTTGCTTGCTTTAATCAGCCTTCACATTGCCATTCTAGTCTATAGGTGTGAAAAAGCAGCTTGAAGCAACCAAAATGCAAGTCAAAAGGAAGTAAACTATTGGTCAAAAGTAACCCTCACTGCTTTCTGAATGATGTCACAAGCCTCAGGAACAAATGGCATCAGCAAAAGTCCAGGCCCTGAGGCCAGGTTCACATATGTACAAATTGGATGCAGATCTCTCTGCATCCAATTCCCATGAGGTACGACTGTGCCTGGCTCACAATGGAGCCTGGTTCACAGAGGTTCAGCTTGGCTGCGGTCCACATTCCAAAAGGGGGTCCTGTGTGTCTTTGGGTCCGGTTCAGGTGAGAATTCAGGCAAAAATGCCAACCTGATTCTCACCTGAATGGCACCTGAACCGGTGAACAGGGATGCACTGGACCACATGCTGGGCACCGAGGCCACACATATGTGAACCTATTATAATGTGTACCAGAACAAACCCCACCTGTGTAATTAAGTCACCTTAGTCCATTCACCATGAATTGTGTCAAGGCAGCTGTTGATTGCCAAAGAACATGATGTTAAGTATAAAAGTTTGTAAAACCACCCTGTTCTATTTGCATAATCCCATCACCATAATGCCATAGTCTGCCAAGTCTGGGATATGAATTGTAAAGGAAATGTGTAAATTCTGTATATTATTATTATTATTATACAGGATTTATATAGCGCCAACAGTTTACGCAGCACTTTACAACATGGAGCAGGCAGTACCCTTACAATACAAATCAATGCGGGAGGGATCAGAGGGCCCTGCTCGTTAGAGCTTATATATAACTATATTCTATATTTGGATGGTTTGCCTATGTATTGCACACTGCATTCATTGTGCACACTGCACTCATTGTGCACACGGCACTAATAATGTTTTGATTACATTTTGCATCCTCTCTAGTCCTGATTAGAATATAGCCTGCCTATGTTGCGCCCCTTGTTACCATAAAAGTACATTTGAAATATTAATGTGATACCTACGTAATCATGTGTATAAAACTCTATAATTACACCAAATAAATAGAACAGTTATTTGGAAGTGTATGTTTTTATGTCTGTTCCCTACTGCAGTAGTTGTTATTAATTTGGAACCACTAATCAATATGAGGATATGAGTTGCCTATTTATAAAATTTCAAGAACACGTATTAATGGTTAGTGATGGACGAACTTCCGACGGGACGTTTCGCGAATGCGGACCGCGAACGCGGCTGATAGTTTGCGAACCATAACGTTCGCGGCGGGCCCCATTGACTTCAATGGGAGGCGAACTTTGCAAACCTACAGGTCAAATTTGCAGCCACAAAATAATTAATAGCTGTGTAAACATAGTCCCACCACATGGCCAATGACATAACACATGTATGAGGTGAATCTGGGATTGACAACTACAAGCATTCTTTTTTTTATATGTGAAATTGTTGTGACAATTCAGGACTGTGGAGCGCATGAAGGCAATGGAGGAGAGGGAAGGTCAGGGTAGAGGCCGTGATAGAGAGCACTGACATCAGCAGCGTGACATAAAGCACTAACACCAGCAGCGTGATATACAGCACTGACAGCAGCACCGTGATATAGTCATCTGACACCAGCACCGTGATAGAGAGCACTGACATCAGCAGCGTGACATACAGCAATGATACCTGCACCGTGATAGAGTGATCTGACACCAGCACCATGATAGAGAGCACTGACATAAGCAGCGTGACATAAAGCACTAACACCAGCACCGTGATATACAGCACTGACACCAGCACCGTGATAGAGAGCACTGACATCAGCAGCGTGACATACAGCAATGACACCTGCACCGTAATAGAGTGATCTGAAAACAGCACCGTGATAGAGAGCTCTGACATCAGCAGCGTGACATAAAGCACTAACACCAGCACCGTGATATACAGCACTGACACCAGCACCGTGATAGAGAGCACTGACATCAGCAGCGTGACATACAGCAATGACACCTGCACCGTGATAGAGTGATCTGACACCAGCACCGTGATAGAGAGCACTGACATCAGCAGCGTGACATAAAGCACTAACACCAGCACCGTGATATACAGCACTGACAGCAGCACCGTGATAGAGAGCACTGACATCAGCAGCGTGACATACAGCAATGACACCTGCACCGTGATAGAGTGATCTGACAACAGCACCATGATAGAGAGCACTGACATCAGCAGCGTGACATAAAGCACTAACACCAGCACCGTGATATACAGCTCTGACAGCAGCACTGTGATAGAGTCATCTGACACCAGCACCGTGATAGAGAGCACTGACATCAGCAGCGTGACATACAGCAATGACACCTGCACCGTGATAGAGTGATCTGACACCAGCACCGTGATAGAGAGCACTGACATCAGCAGCGTGACATAAAGCACTCACACCAGCACCATGATATACAGCACTGACAGCAGCACCGTGATAGAGAGCACTGACACCTGCACCGTAAGCAGCCCCAGGAGGAAGTCAGCATAGCACAGGGATGGTGGGAGCCCTTCATAATAAGCAGCCCCAGGAGGAAGTCAGCACAGCACAGGGATGGTGGAAGCCCCTCATAATGAGCATAGCACAGGGATGGTGGGAGCCCCTCATAATATGCACAGCAGAGGTACAGCCCCAGGAGGAAGTCAGCACAGCACAGGGATGGTGGGAGCCCCTCATAATAAGAAGCCCCAGTAGAAATATGACACCGCTCAACCTCTTCAAACAGGAGGGTACGGGCATATAGTACGGTGTGATTTTTTTGGACAAGGAAGTGAGCCAAATGAAGAAAGAAGGTCTGTGTGCTCGATTAAAAAAATTGTTTATAGACATATACATGGTCTACTGGTCACATGTGTTGAATTCCTCCGAGATCCATGCCTCATTCATTTTTAGAAATGTGAGGTAGTTAACACTGTCGTGAGCTAGGCGAGTACATTTATCGGTCACGATCCCCCCTGCTGCGCTGAACGTCCTTTCGGACAGGACACTGGATGAGGGGCAAGCCAACAGTTCGATTGCAAATTGGGCAAGCTCTGGCCAGAGGTCAAGCCTGCCCACCCAGTAGTCCAGGGGTTCATCACTCCTCAGAGCGTCCACATCGGCCTTTAACCCGATGTAGTCGAACACCTGACAGTCTAGGCGTTCCCTGATGCTGGATCCGGATGACACCTGTCGATGGGTCGGCTGAAAGAATGACCTCATATCCGAAGTCACCAACACATCTTCAAACCGGCCTCTTCTTGCAGGCGCTGTTGGATTGGTACCCGCAACTCCTTCTCTGGGAGTGGGAATTGCTCCTCTGCCAGCGCACGCAAAGCCGAATGCAGCATTTCTCGAAGCAAGGCCTGGAAGTGCTCCATTCTGACAGCCCTCTGTGATGGCGGTAACATTTCTGCCATTTTGTGTTTGTACTGGGGGTCTAAGTACATTGCCACCCAGTCCTGGTCCTTGACCCTTATGCTTTTTATACGGGGGTCCCTATTAAAACACTGGAGCATGAAGGCCCCCATTTGCACTAAACTGGAAGCGGTGTGGTGGCCTTGCTCCTGCTCATCATCCAGGATAATGTCATCCTCTTCATTCTCCTCTCCCCATCCACGCACAACAACAGGGATCCCAGAAAGATTTAAAGCATGCTCTTCTTGCTCCTCCTCATCCGCCCCGGCACCATCCTCCTCTGACTCCTCTTCAGACTCCTGTTGTTGACTTGTCTCAGATAGAGTAGCCCCCCCTGGGAATTCATCCAGCATTGCGACTTCCTCATCTTCCCGCTCCTCCACAGCTTGATTAATGACACGACGCAATGCACGCTCCATAAAGAAGGCATAAGGTACCATGTCACTGATGGCGCCATGGCTGCGACTGACCAGTTTGGTGATCTCCTCAAATGGGCGCAGAAGTCTGCATGCATCGCGCATGAGCAGCCACTGGCACGGTGAAAAAAAAAACAGCTCCCCAGAACCTGTTCTGCCGCAGAGTTCATACAGGTAGGCATTAACTGCACATTTCTGCTGGAGCAGCCTATCAAGCATATAGAAGGTTGAGTTCCATCGAGTCGGACAATCGCAAATAAGACGTCTGACCGGCAGATTGTGTCGCCGCTGAATGTCATCAAGGCGAGCCATGGCCGTGTAAGATCTTCTGAAATGGGCCGAGATTTTCCTTGCCTGCCGCAAGATGTCCTGGACCCCAGGGTATTTGACAACGAATCACTGCACGACCAAGTTTAAGATGTGTGCCATGCATGGCACGTGTGTAATTTTGCCCTGTTTCAATGCGCTAAGCAGTTTGGCACCGTTGTCACACACCACTTTACCAACTGTCAAATTGAGCGGTGTTAGCCACTGATCTGCCTGTGAACGCAAAGCTGAAAGGAGTGCCGGGCCAGTGTGGCTCTTGGCTTCCAGGCACAACAGACGCAGCACGGCATGGCAACGTCTCACCTGGAATGTCGAATAGGTTCTGGGGAGCTTGGGCGGCGCAGCGGAAGAGACGCAAGCAGCGGAAAAGGAGGAGTCAGCCGAGGAGGAGAGGGAGGAGGATGGAGTAGGAGGAGGAGGAGAAGAAGAGCCAGGCCTGCATGCGATCCGTGGCGGTAAAACCAAATCTACACGGGTGCCACGGGTTACATGCTTGACGGCCGTCAGAAGGTTCACCCAGTGGGCAGTAAAAGTGATATACCTTCCCTGCCCGTGTTTGCTAGACCACGTGTCTGTGGTCAGATGTATCTTTGCACCGACACTGTGTGCCAGAGATACATTCACTTGCCGCTGAACATGGCCATATAGCTCTGGGATGCCCTTCTGTGAGAAATACTTACTTCCTTCCTGGGACCTTCCATTGTGGTGTTCCAATGGCCACAAATTTGCGAAAGGCCTCCGAGTCCACCAGTTTATATGGCAGTAGTTGGCGGGCTATCAGTTCTGACAAGCCAGCCGTCAACCGTTGGGCAAGAGGGTTATCCGGTGTCATAATTTTTTTACGCTCGAACATTAGGCCCATGGAAGCCTGCCTTTTTGCAGAAAAACGTGAGCTTGGCGTGATGGAAGGTGGAGTGGAGGACAATTGTGAGGAGAAAGGAGAAGGAGAAGTAGAAGACGAGGCTGGACGGTGAGAGCCTGGAGTGTGGCTTTGTGTGTTCCGTTGCTCCCACTGGGCTCGGTGATGGCTGCTCATGTGCCTTCTTAAGGCGGTCGTCCCTAGGTGAGTGTTGGGCTTACCGCGACTAATGCGTTGACTGCAAAGATTGCAGATGGCAGCGCTATTGTCAGCAGCGGACACGTTAAAAAAAGCCCACACTGCGGAGCCATGTGCTGGTGTCCTGGGAGTGCCAGATGTGACCGTACATGGTCGATGACTCGCTCCTGATACATTTGCAGTCTGCTTTGTCCCTCCTGTGCAATGTAAGTTATTCCTGCTTCTCCTCCCTATCTGCTGGTCCATATCTCCCTCTGAACTCCCCTCCTCTTCCTCTCTTGTGGGCACCCACGTGACATCACTAGACACGTTATCATCAACGTCACCTTCCCCACCGCTATAAGTAGAGATCTCGGAATAGGCAGCAACACCGGGGACCAACCTCCTCCTTGGGCTGATCTGGGAACTGTCGTCAGACTGCTGAGTATCGGTTGTTGCTAGCTCCTCTTCCTGATCCAATACCAAGAGTGGCTGCGCATCAGAAATGTCTTGATATGGATCGGAAAATAATTCCTGTGACTCAAGCGGAAGGTATGTGGTGGTGGTGGTGTTGTTGGTGGTAGTGTCTTTGGGGGTGCACATAGCAGAGAGTGAAGAAGAGGGTGCAGATCGAGAGGATGAGGAGGGTGCAGAAGAGTAAGGCTGAGTAAGCCACTCAACCAAGTCTGGTGCATCCTTTAAAGTAATTGAACGCACCTTCTGCAACTTCCCACTTTGGCTCAAGCCTGTTGCTCCTGCCCTACCCCTACCACCCCTGCGGAAGGGCCTGCCTCTTCCTCTGCCTGTCATTTTTTAAATGACCCTGTGACAAAACTCTCAGTCCCTATACTGATAAAGGACTGCTGCAGTATAGGGCAGCAGTCAGCAGTAGTGCACCTCAACCCTATGTATTGTGGACCTATACCAGTCCTTAAGGAATAGCAGACTGTACCTCACTCAACCCTATGTACTGTAGCACTCTAGACCTTACCAGTCCTTATAAGGACCTTTGTGGAACAAGTAGGTTGTGAATGATTAGCAGACTGCAGCAGAAGGGCAGCAGTCAAGTATAATATTCTTTCTATATTTGGAAGAAAGAATATTATACGTGTACAAGCCTATTACCATACCAGTCCTGAAAAGAACCTTTGTGGACCTAATAGTAACAGCTACTGATTAAACTGACTGTCCCTCACTGCCTCACACACAGCTTCCTGCCTGTCCCTATTTAAACTGATAAAACACAGGCTGCTGGCACAATAACTTGAATAGCACTTTTGTGGACCTAATAGTAACAGCTAATGATTAAACTGACTGTCCCTGCAGCACACAGCGTCCTGTCCCTTTCTCTACACTGACAAAAGACACTCAGGCTGCTGCAACAATCACTAGCACAGCACTGCCTCAAACCTATATCCTGAACTACACCTAACACCTATACCATGATACCAGTCCTTAAAAGAACTTTTGTGGACCTAATAGATAGCGATTTGGGTCACTGAAGTCTCTCCCTGCTCCACACAGCAACCTCTCCCTATAGTGACAGAAGAAAGAATGTAAAATGGCCGCCGGATCGGGTCTATTTATAAGTTAGGGGGAATGTCCAAGTGTCCATGTGCTGTAATGTCTCAATTGGCTGTCCTGTACCCCATGATGGATGTGTCATCAGAGGTCAAAGTTCTTTTACACAGTAAACACGGAAGTCCGCCGGGCGAACGGCGCCAATAGTCCGCCGATCGGGCGGACGGCGAAAAGCTGAAATTCGTCGCGAAACGACTGCCGGGCGAACCGTTCGCCATCCCTATTAATGGTTCAAAATAACATGACTGTTACACAAGGTTGTGAATTCCTGTCCATTTGTTAGAGATTCCATTGTAGCAACAGCAGCATGGTAACAAAGGTTCTGTTCTCTGATTGGTGGAAAGTTCTCCCCAGCAGAAATGGCAACTGTTGCTGATATGTGAGGCCTACCATGTGATTGCTCAGTGGAGTCCAAAGTGGAAACATTTAGTAGGGAAAACTGTCAGGGTTAGAA
Source organism: Lithobates pipiens (assembly GCF_037356315.1). Taxonomy (NCBI): domain Eukaryota; kingdom Metazoa; phylum Chordata; class Amphibia; order Anura; family Ranidae; genus Lithobates; species Lithobates pipiens. The sequence goes on along the minus strand of NW_027507718.1, from coordinate 117,271,080 downwards.
ACACTACTCCTAGTGAAGATAACATCAGCCTAGACTTAGAGAAAACAGAACAGACCCCTCCTGTTAGCCCAAAATCAATTCCCAAAACTGAACATGAACCCAAACCCAAATCCCTTTATCCTGGGGAGGAGTTAGAGAGACTCAGAAAGGGGGATTGGGAGGTTCCTTATCCTTTACGAAGGGAATGTGAGTCTTCTGTAATAGCAGTGAGGGCAGTGGAGACCGACGCCCATATGCACCTGTCACTGTATGGTGGGGGAAGTCATCTTTTCCTATACATGTAATGGAGTTGAGGAGTTGAAGTTACACTTTTGCAAGGAAATCTTTCCCATCACAAAGGATAATTGATTTATGTAGAAGGTTTGGGAGGGCAAACCACACCAGCAGTTAGGATACAGGTGAAATTGGCTATTAGCAAGGGATCAGGATTTTTGACAAATGTTTTGGTATGAGAGCTACCGAAAATACCGAAAATATTCTTGAGATAGATGTACTTCAAGGTCAGTCAATTCAGACTGAAAGGGGTACATTCATATTCGGGTATCCTTATAAAGCTTATATGGTTAGGGCGGTGAAGAGGTCATGCAAAATGGACCCGTCTACATTCTCCTCCACCAGAAAAGCCAGTCTGTCTCAAGCAGTACAGACTTCCTGGAGGCCACAAAGAAATTGGGGAGACTATTCAAGAACTGTTGAGAGTAGGAATCCTTAGACCTGCTATAAGTTTTTTCTGGTCTCTGGTGTTCCCAGTAAAGAAACCTGATGGGACATACAGTATGTCCCAACAGTATAGACTGTGGATCACAGAAGTCTAAACAAAGTGGTGCCTTCATTGAAGTCAGCTGTACCGGATATGATCTCAATTGTTGAGAAAATTGCTAATAAGGCAGGAGAATATCATGCTGTGATAGACCAGGCTAAGGCTTTCTTTTCAATGTTGTCAAGACCAGTTTGCTATGGTGTGGGATGGCTGTCAGTACACTTTCACTGTCCTTCTGCATGATTTGTCATGGACCGATTGCCCAAGATTTAAGTACGCTGAATTTGAAAGTCACTGTGTTTCACTACATTGATGACATCATGATCTCTGGGACAAAATAAGATGTAGCTGAAGCACTGTACCTGATGATGCAGCACATTGAGAGCAGAGGGTGGGGTATCAACAAAGACAAAGTCCAAGGACCTGCCAATGAGGTGAAATTGCTAGGAATGATGTGGACTGGGCCACAGAGGAAAATTCCAGAGACAGTTGTGCAAACTATCCAGGTGCTTTTGCCCCCTACTACCTAAAAGGAGGCACAGAAATTAATTGTAATTGTGGAATTCTGGAGATTGTTCATCCCACATCTTGGACTGATTTGGATGCCTATATACAATGTTACCTGGAAAAAGACTGAGTTCTCATGGGATTCAGAGTAGCAGACCACATTCCTTGCTGCTAAAGAAGACATTTTGCAGCATCAGGGATTGGGACCCGGGAGACAAGGAGTAGCATTTCAGCTGGATGTAGTGGAGCAGGATGGTACTATGTCTTGGAGTCTGTGGCAGCCAAATAAAAAGAAAGGACTGAGAGCAATACCCATTGGATTTTGGTCCAAACAACTGACAGGGGCACAGAAGATATACACTACCCTAGAGAAGTACCTGTTTGGGGCCTACACAGCACTTCAACATGTAGAGACCATTACAAAGGACACAATCACCATACATACTGCATTGTCAATAGCAGGATGGGTGAGAGATAATGGACTGACCACTAGGGCAGCTGTAGCCCAGAACCAGACACTGATGAAATGGACGTAGTACCTTTAAGAAAGAGGGGGTATTGCAGCTTGGGATGTCAGAAACAAATTCAAAACATTTGGCAGGGCTTGTTACTTTCACTAGCACCCAGCCAGAAGAAGAAATTCCTGTACTGCAATCATCCCCCATTCAAGAGGCTTCACCCTTTGAGTCTCTGTTGGAAGACATGAAGGAGTTAGTATGGTTCATTGATGGTTCCGTCATAGTTACCTCATCTGGGCGTAAATAGACAGCAGCAGCCTACAACCCTAGTACAGACACAGTTGAAAGCTGTAGTGATGACTCTTCAGGAGGATCCTTCTTCCCATGTCACTATCTACACTGACAGCTGGGCAGGCTTTAAAGGACTGACAACTTGGATGCCTACGTGGAAGTCCAATGATTGAATGATTCATGGAAAGGCGAGGTGGGAGTCTAGTTCCAGACCTTGAGACCTATAACAGAGTTGCAGATGAAATCACCAAAGTGAAGGCAGTTGTGCCACGTGATCCTGTCTTGATGAACTTGGTCAACTGGGCCCACAAGCAATCTAGACATTTGGGACAGAAAGCAACATATGAATGGGCACAGCAGAGAGGATTTCTTATATCTATGGACATGATAAAGACTGTAATAGGGAACTGTACAGTGTGTGGAGAAATGTGACAATGAATATTGCAAAAGTACTCCACTGGGTCCATTCAGAGGGGGGAGAGGGCTGCAGAGATTTGGCAGGTTGACTTCAGTCCCCTGCCCCGGGAAAACAACAAACTGAGATATTGTTGTACTGCAGTTCACACCTATTCAGGACGTTTACTTGTTCATCCTTGCAAATGTGCAGATCAAGCCACAATGCTTCAGCAGCTCTAGAAACGTGTCATTGGTTATGGTTGTCCCAAACATGTCCAAAGTGATAACGGCTCACACTTCACTGGATCAACAGTACAGCAGTGGGCTAGAGATTCAAGAGTGTACTGGTTGTGCCACATCCCATACAATCCACAGGCAGCTGATTTTATTGAAAGATACAATGGACTATTGAAGAACCAGACCATACGACACACACACACCATCAAATTGTCATCCCAGAAGGAATCCTCTTCAAAACATGAAAGCCCACAAACAGTTTGCTAAAGACAAGCAGACTTAAGACATGGATTACTGGAACCATGTCATGTGGTCTGATGAGACCAAGATAAATTTATTTGGTTCAGTTGGTGTCAAGCACGTGTGGCAACAACCAGGTGAGGAGTACAAAGACAAGTGTGTCTTACCTACAGTCAAGCATTGTGATGGGAGTGTCATGGTCTGGGGCTGCATGAGTGCTGCCACCACTGGAGAGCTACAGTTCATTGAGGGAACCATGAATGCCAACATTTACTGTGACATACTAAAGTAGAGCATGATCCCCTCCCTTTGGAAACTGGGCCCCCAAACACATCTCCAAGATGACCACTGCCTTGCTAAAGAAGCTGAGGGTAAAGGTGAAGGACTGGCAGAGCGTGTCTCCAGACCTAAATCCTATTGAGCATCTGTGGGACATCATCAAATAGAAGGTGGAAGAGTACAAGATCTTTAACGTTCACCAGCTTCGTGATGTCATCATGGAGGAGTGAAAGAGGACTCCAGTGGCAACCTGTGAAGCTCTGGTGAATTCCATGCCCAAAAAGGTTGAGGCAGTGCTGGAAAATAATGGTGGCCACACAAAATATTGACTCTTTGGACCCAATTTGGACATTTTTACTTAGGGGTGCTTGTTGCCAGCAGTTTAGACTTTAATGGCTGTATGTTGAGCTATTTTGAGGGGACAGCAAATGTACACTGTTATACAAGCTGTACACTCACTACTTTACATTGTAGCAAAGTGTCATTTCTTCAGTGTTGTCACATGAAAAGGTATAATAAAATATTTACAAAAATGTGAGGGGTGTACTCACTTTTGTGAAATACTGTGCCATACGGCCTGCCCTATATACTCTGCAAAAAATTGGGCCTTAGGTGTTGGTGGTACCAGAACACTGTAAGCATCACAGTTAATCTTGTTGGGTGCAGGAACGGGCCCTGCTGTGAAATATTATATCAAGAATTGTAGTTACTTGCCCCTGTTAAACAGGGGCAGAAACATTGGCCCTTTGGTGGTGGTGGTGCCACAACACTGTATGCCCTCGGTTACTCTTGTTGGGCACAGGAACGGGCCCTGCTGTGAAATATTAGATCAAAAATTGTAATTACATGCCCCTGTTAAACGGGGCAGAAAAATTGGGCCTTGGGTGGTGGTGCCCTAAACCAAAAATATAGTTGGAACCTAGCATCATCAAGGTGGAGGAGGAATAGTATAGTCAGCATAGGCAGTATTCAAGGGACCCCACATCCATATCAAATTCAATCAGTTACCTCAGCATAGGTGCTTGATAGCTGCTGATCCAATCTGGTTCAAGAAGGGTTGCCAGCTAGTAATGATCCCTCTCCCTGATATCACAAATCCTAGGGTCCTTTCGCAGGCTTTGCAGAATCAGGGAGGCCATGCAGCATAAGTTTGCAGAGGCATTTGATTCTAAGTCCTCTGGGTCACTAAGGATCACATGATCTGTAACTACCTCCTCCCAGCCACGTACAACTCATTGGGTTTCTGGGGACTGAAAACCATCCCTGGAAGACTGCTGCTGAGTGTTATCCTCTACATCCATGCTGACACAATCCTCTTCCTCCTCCTCCTCCTCTACTTCATGTGTGTTTGGCGGGCCCGCAGGAATGCTATCTGGATAAAGGGGGCCTTGAAAGTCCTCCTCTTCCTCCGGCTGTTCTGCCTCAAGTGCCCTGTCCATGATTCCATGAAGCGTGTGCTTCGACATGAAGACTAGAGGGACAGTGTCACTGATGCATGCATTGTTGCTGCTCACCATCCTTGTGGCCTCCTCAAATGGTGACAGGACAGTGCATGCATCCTTGATCAGTAGCCACTGGTGTGGCTAAAAGAAGCCAAGTTCCCCTGACCCTGTCCTGGTGTCATATTCTCACAGGTACTCATTGATGGCCCTCTGCTGTATGTGCAGCCACTGCAGCATTGCCAACTTTGAGTTCCACCTGGTGGGCATGTCACAAAGGAGGCAGTTGGTGGACAGGTTGCATCCACTTTGAATGTCATCCGAGGGAGCACTGACATTGTATGACCAGCGGAAATGACCACAGACTTTTCTGGTCTGCCTCAGGAGATCCTGTAAGATTGGGTACCTGCTCAAGAACCGCTGCACCACCAAATTTAGGACATGTACCAAACATGGAACATGCGTCAAGTGTCACTGTTGGAGGGCGGATAGAAGGTTGGTGCCATTGTCACATACAAATATTCCTGGCTGAGGCTGGCGTGGCGTCAACCACCTCTGAGCCGGTCCCTGCAGAGCTTATAGAATCTTTGTCCCAGTGTGGCTCCTGTCCCCTAGGCAGACCAACTCAAGCACTGCATGGCATCTTTTAGCCTAATTTCTTGCGTAGCCCCTTGGACGCTTACGGAGCACCGCTGGTTCAGAGGACAAATCTGCAGAATAGACCATAGAGGAAGAAGAAGAAGAGGGTTGGAGGAGAGAGCCGTGGCATAATCACCACTAGCATTTTGGAGGCATGGTGGTGGAACAAGCTCCAACAACACTGAACCCTGTCCTGCATCCTTCCCAGCTGCCAGCAGACTCAGTGCACCGTGAAGGAAAGGTACATCCCTGCCCATGCCCATGGACCTTTAGTCAGCGGTAATATGCACCTTACAACTGGCTGCTCTGTCCAACAAGGCCAAAATATTGCTTTCCACATGCCGGTAGAGAACCGGAATAGTCTTCCGTGAAAAGAAATGGCGCTTTGGAATCTGCCACTGAGGTACAGCACATTCCACAAATTCACAAATGGGGACAGAGTCTACCAGCTGCAAAGGCAGCAGTTTGCAGTGCTAGCACCAAGCTAGCATTTAGACACTGAGCATGTGGATGGCTGGGACCGAATATCTTTTTACGGTTCAGCAACTGGGGTAGAGAAATTTCCCTGCTAAAATCAGATGGTGGTGTACTGCTAGCATATTGGCTGCAAGTACTTGGGACACTTATTGCTATACCTTCATTGCTCTCAGTGCAGGTTTTTGAGAGGACTGGAGATATAGTAGGGTTTGAGATCCCAGATGAGGTGCAAGGAGAAATCTGCTTTTTTCTTTGATGTGGGTCTTTCAAGTACTGTTGCTAACGAACTGAATGGCAGGTTGTCATATGTCTGGTCAAGCAGGTGGTGCCCAAACGGCTGCTGTTCTGGCCATGCTTTATCTACTTCAGACATAGGTTGCAAACAGCAATGGTGCGATCTGCTGCACATGTGTCAAAAAAGGCCCACACCAAGGAACTTTTAAATGTCAGCGAGGAGTCAGTAACACCCTGCACTTGCGTAACTCTGTGGTGTGATGCAATAGGGTGGCTGCCCTTAAGCTGCCCCCTAGAGGACATCCTGCTTCATTGGAGTTGTGCCTCCTCCTCTCTTCTCTCAGACACCCAAGTACAGTTAGTGACCTCATCAATCATCCCCTCCCTCCTCGTCATTAGAGCAAACTTGGCAGTATGCTGCAGCTGGGGGAACATGACTGAGAGTTTCTTGTCACCTCCTCTCTCTAGGCTCATGTTACTCCCTTCTTCAACCTGGGAACCAACATCAGAGCCTTCAAAACACTGGGCATCCTCCAGCAGCATGTACCCAACACTGTGGTTGAATAATTCTGGGGACTCCTCTGTGCATGATGGTGGGGCTTCAGAAGGAGTGACTGTGGACAAGGAGCCAGTGGTATAGGCTGCTTTAGCTGCTACGTTGGAAGGCACACTATTCTGAGCCCGTGTGACAGAGGACGAGGAGGATGAGGACGGCTTTGTTATCCACTCCACCAACTCTTCTGCATGTTCTGGCTCAATAACATGGCCAGCAGCAGAAAAAATGGACAAGCGTGCCCCGCGGCCACCTGCAGAGGATACACTATGTCCACCACCAGCACTGTCGACTGTAGACACAGAGGCTACTTGCCCTCCTTTAGTGGCCTGTGAGCTTCTGCCTCTCCTTGGTGGCCTTCTGGACATGATATATATTTTGTTTTGCAACACCACACTACAGTGTATTAGATACTGTGTACACCGCCTGCACTGTATTAGCAACTGTACTATGGCTGTACTGTATTGTGTACTGTGTACACCACCAGAAGTGTAGTAGAAACTGTACACACTGTATTAGATACTGTGTACACCACCTGCACTGTATTAGCAACTGTACTATGACTGCACTGTATTGTGTACTGTGTACACCACTAGAAGTGTAGTAGAAACTGTACACACTGTATTAGATACTGTGTACACATCCTGCACTGTATTAGCACCTGTACTACGGCTGCACTGTATTGTGTACTGTGTACACCACCAGAAGTGTTGTAGAAACTGTACACACCGTATTAGATACTGTGTACACCGCCTGCACTGTATTAGAAACTGTACACTGGCTGCACTGTATTTTATACTATATACACCACCAGAAGTTTAGTAGACACTGTAAACACTGTGTTAGATACTGTGTACACCGCCTGAAGTGTATTAGAAACAGTACGTCACGGAATGCACTGTAGGTATAGGTTACACTGGATATTAGACTGACTGTATACATATAGAAATCAAATACACTGCCACTACCTGAATAACCTGCCTGCTTAATCTTAATCAAGCTATCTCTCTGTCCACACCAACAACACTACACATGGCCACCATGTAAGCAGCCTTATATAGTATGGGGCGTGGACTTAGTCCCCCTGAGCCATGATTGGCCAAAGGTACCCTGCTTTTAGCCAATTATGGCTCTTAGCAGAGGGCGCTGTGATTGGCCAAAGCATGCAGGTCAAGTGCATGCTTTGGCCAATCATCATACAGCAACACACTGAGCTCTCGCAGTGCATTATGGAGCAATCCTCGGCGCTCAAACAGGCGAACACTCAATGTTCGAGTCCAACTTAGGCCGCGTACACACGTGGCGGATTGTCTGGCCAACTAAGTCCATCAGACAATCCGACAGACAGTCGGTCCTACTTTCGAATGAACGGACTTGACCACACACGGCACTTTTTGAGCGGACTAATACGGCGGACTAAGTCCGCCATACAATCCGCTCTACTTTTGAAATGAACGGACTCGCCCACACACGCGGAGGAAAGTCCACTCATTTCGAGCGCGTCTCCAGGTAGGCGGGGCCCGCGAAGGAAACGTCGCTGGCCCCGCCGCCTGGAATGGACTTAAAGGGGAACCCCAACGCCGGAAAAAATCGGCGTGGGGGTCCCCCCCAAGTCCACAACAGACCCTTGTCCGAGCACGCTACCCGGCCGGCCAGGAAAGGGGGGCGAGCGAGCGCCCCCCCTCCTGAGCCGTACCAAGCCGCGTGCCCTCAACATGGGGGGGTGCCTTGGGGAAGGGGGACCGCGCGGCCCCCCCACCCCAAAGCACCTTGTCCCCATGTTGATGAGGACAAGGGCCTCTTCCCGACAACCCTGGCCGTTGGTTGTCGGGTCTGCGGGGGGCTTATCGGAATCCGGGAGCCCCCTTTAATAAGGGGGCCCACGGATACCGGCCACCCACCCTATGTGAATGAGTATGGGGTACAATGTATCCCTACCCATTCACCTGTGAAAAAAAGTACAAAAAAAACACAACACTGGGTTAAAATATTTTATTGCACAGCTCCGGGGGTCTTCCGTCTTCGGGGGTCTTCTCGCCGGACTCCTCCGCTATCTTCTTGTAGCTCTTTTGCTAGCGGAGGAGTCCGGCTTTCTTCCTCCCCGCCGGCATCTTCTCCCGACTTCGGGGGTCTTGTCCCCCTCTTCGGTTCTTCTGCCGGGCCACCGCGCCTTCTTATAGCTCTTTTACAGGCGGTGGCCCGGTCTTCTGTCGCCGCCGTCGCCGCCGCCGCCTTCCGTTCTTCTTCTTCTTCTTCTCCAGGAGATGTTGCCTCGACGATCTCTCCGGCCGGAATGCCAGAGCCGCGTTGCGCGGCCACTTATATAGTGACAATGGGGCAGTGTCACATGGCTTTATGTCACATGGGTTGGTGTCACATGGTGACATCAACCCATGTGACCAGCCCATGTGACATATACCATGTGACACCGCCCTATTGTCACTATATAAGTGGCCGCGCAGCGTGGCTCTGGCATTCCGGCCGGAGAGATCGTCGAGGCAACATCTCCTGGAGAAGAAGAAGAAGAAGAAGAAGAACGGAAGGCGGCGGCGACGGCAGCGACAGAAGACCGGGCCACCGCCTGTAAAAGAGCTATAAGAAGGCGCGGTGGCCCGGCAGAAGAACCGAAGAGGGGGACAAGACCCCCGAAGTCGGGAGAAGAGGCCGGCGGCGTGGAAGAAAGCCGGACTCCTCCGCTAGTAAAAGAGCTACAAGAAGATAGCGGCGTAGTCCGGCGAGAAGACCCCCGAAGACGGAAGACCCCCGGAGCTGTGCAATAAAATATTTTAACCCTGTGTTGTGTTTTTTTTGTACTTTTTTTCACAGGTGAATGGGTAGGGGTACATTGTACCCCATACTCATTCACATAGGGTGGGGGGCCGGTATCCGGGGCCCCCTTATTAAAGGGGGCTCCCGGGTTCCGATAAGCCCCCCGCCCGCAGACCCCGACAACCAACGGCCAGGGTTGTCGGGAAGAGGCCCTTGTCCTCATCAACATGGGGACAAGGTGCTTTGGGGTGGGGGGGCCGCGCGGCCCCCCCTTCCCCAAGGCACCCCCCATGTTGAGGGCACGCGGCCTGGTACGGCTCAGGAGGGGGGGCGCTCGCTCGCCCCCCTTTCCTGGCTGGCCGGGTAGCGTGCTCGGACAAGGGTCTGTTGTGGACTTGGGGGGCACCCCCACGCCGATTTTTTTTGGCGTTGGGGTTCCCCTTTAAGTCCATACCAGGCGGCGGGCCAGCGACGTCTCCGTCGCGGGCCCCGCCTACCTGGATACCCGCTCGAAATGAGCGGACTTTTCTCCGGGCGAGAAAAGTCCGCTCATTTCAAAAGTAGGGTGGACTGGCACACACACGGGCGGACTGTCCGCTGAAATGCGAGTCCGACGGACAGTCTTTCCAACATTCCGAAAGACTTAGTCCGCCAGACTGTCCGCTGAAAAAGTCCGCTGAAGCCCACACACGAGCGGACTGTCCGCTGAAATGTGTTTCGGCGGACTAAGTTGGGCAGACAGTCCGCCCGTGTGTACGCGGCCTTATGTTCGACCCGAACATCAAGCTCATCCCTATTTATCATCACTGAGACACGTATATTTAAGAACTTTATTTATGTTGAATTTCTTCACAGATTTGAACATTAATATTGTAGATGTTCTCATGGACTTATCACTGTATATATCATTTGTATTTTGGTTTTATCACCTCCTATTTTAGCACAGCAATTCTGGGTTTTCTATTTTTTTATGCACAAATGTTTTGTTGTGTAATTGTCAGCTGCTGTTTTGATTATTTAGTATTTCACCTGCACAATTTCTATCCACATTTTTTACATGTGTTAGAATGGCTCAAAGTCCAGACCTAAATCCAATTGAGAATCTGTAACAAAACTTGAAAATTGCTGTTCACAGATGCTCTCCATCCAATCTGACAGAGCTTGAGCTATTTTGCAAAGAAGAATTGACACAAATGAAAGACTGGCAGCTGTAATTGCAGCGAAAGGTGGTTCTACAAAGTATTGACTCAGGGGGGCTGAATACAAATGCACACCACACTTTTCATATATTTATTTGTAAAAAATTTGGAAAACCATTTAAAATGTCTCTTCTACTTCACAATTATGTGCCACTTTGTGTTGGTCTATCACATAAAATCCCAATAAAATAAATTTTGTTGTAACATGACAAAATGTGGAAATTTTCAAGGGGTGTGAAGTATTTTTCAAGGCACTGTAGCAACTGGGAATTTGTCACTGGTGCCAACTTAATATTTACAAAAGGCAAAAGGGTTAAAGAATATGTAAACCCAAAATCTATGTTTCACTATTTGGCTTTATACCTCACTGTATACCAACTCTTAAACTTGCTGCTAAGTTTCTTACCTGCCTTTTAATGGCAACACTTACTGTTGCAGGCAGGGGATGGTAAGATTGTTGGCAGGGGATTGTCTGTTGACAGACTGTCCTAAAATATTACCGTAATGCCGCGTACACACGGGCGGACTGTATGGCGTACTTAGTTCGTCATACAATCCGACGGACAGTCCGTCGTACTTTCGACTGAACAGACTTGACCACACACGGATGCACAAACAGTCCATCGAAAGCTTGCGCGATGACGTGTACAGCACGTACGACGGGACTAGAAATAGGAAGTTCAAGACACAGCAAAGCACCCTTCCGCCGTGTAAATCCTTTCTGGGCATGCGCCATTCTTAGTCCGTCGAACTAGCATACTGACGAGCGGATTGTCCCCTGAAACCAAAGTACGACGGACAGAATTTCGAAAAATCCGAAATTCTTAGTACGCCGGACTGCACGCTGAAAAAGTCAGCTGAAGCCCACACACGAGCGGATTGTCCGCTGAAATGTGTTTTGACGGACTAAGTACGCCATACAGTCCGCCCGTGTGTGCGCGGCATTAGTATGCTCCTTTTGCCATTGTCAAATTTTCTGCCAACAAATGTTGGATGACAGGCTAGTAAATTTTCGGCTTGACATCAAATTTTTGTATGGTCAGTACACAAATCCATCACACAACAATCGAAAGTACAAGCATGCATGCTTGGAATCAATGCTCACCAAGCACAAAATTAATAGAAGGGTCCCAAAGGGGGGAGCTCGAGAGCTGAAATTCCACATGGTACCTCACTATGTTTGTGTTTGTGGCACGACAATTGTGTACCGTTAGTATGCAAGACAAGATCCTGGCACGTGCCCCTTTGACAAAAATCAGATGCTCGGTTGACCAACAATCGTACCGTGTGTACGAGGTTTAAGCCTTGCAATTAACAGAAGTGTTTTCAGCCTGATATTCAAAATCCCTTAGCTGCCCATTGGGCTGCCTACTTGATAGGCTGTCCAATAGCCAGCTAAAGAGGTACACTGACATCAAAACTTCTAATTGTGAGGCAGTACTGCTACTGGCTGAATCTACAGGTAAAAAACATTGCAACATACAGTGCCTTGCAAAAGTATTCACCCCCTTGGCATTTTTAGTGTTTTCTTGCCTCATAACCTGGAATTAACATGGATTGTTTGAGGATTTTTATTGTGAAGCAAACAACAAATAGGACAAAATAACAGAAAAAGTCAACGTGCATAACTCTTCTCCCCCCAAAGTCAATACTTTGTAGAGCCACCTTTTGCAGCTATCACAACTATCAAGTCGCTTTGGATAAGTCTCTATGAGCTTGCCATATCTTACCACTGGGATTTTTGCCCATTCCTCCTTGTAAAACTGCTCCAGCTCCTTCAAGTTGTGTGAACAGCAATCTTTAAGTCTGACCACAGATTTTCTATTGGATTGAGGTCTGGGCTTTGACTAGGCCAATCCAACACGTTTCCCCTTAAACCACTCAAGTGTTGCTTTAGCAGTGTGTTTGGGGTCATTGTGTTGCTGGAATGTGAACCTCCATCCTAGCCTCAAATCACACACAGAGTGGTACAGGTTTTGCTCAAGAATATCCCTGTATTTAGCACCAGCCATCTTTTCCTCAACTGTGACCAGTTTCCCAGTCACACTGGATGGTGTTCTTTGGGTGATGTGATGTGTTGAGTTTTGCGTTTTCTTTGATGGCCAAAAAGTTAAATTTTAGTCTCATCAGACCAGTGCACCTTTCTCCATACATTTGGGAGTCTCCCACATGCCTTTTCGCAAACTCAAAACATGCCATTTTGTTTTTTGCTGAAAGTAATGGCTTTCTTCTGGCCACTCTGCCATAAAGCCTAACTCTATGGAGCGTACAGCTTTTTGTCGTCCTATGTACAGATACTCCAGTCTCTGCTGTGGAACTCTGAAGCTCCTCCAGGGTTACCTTAGGTCTCTGTGCTGCCTCTCTGATTAATGCACTCCTTGCCCGGTCTGTGAGTTTTGGTGTGCGGCCATCTCTTGCCAGGTTTGCTGTTCTTTACATTTGGTTATGATAGATTTGATGGTGCTCCTAGGGATCATTAAAGATTTGGATATTTTTTTATAACCTAACCCTGACTTGTACTTCTCAACAACATTGTCCCTTACTTGTTTGGAGAGTTCCTTGGTCTTCATGGTAGTGTTTGGTTACTGGTGCCTCTTGCTTAGGTGTTGCAGCCTCTGGGGCTTTTCAAAAAGGTGTCTATATGTAATGACAGATCATGTGACACTTAGATTGCACACAGGTGGACATCATTTCACTAATTATGTGACTTCTGAAGGTAATTGGTTGCACCAGAGCTTTTTATGGGCTTCGTAACAAAGGGGGTGAATAAATACGCACATGGCAATTATCGTTTTATTTTATTTCTGTATAAATTTTTCTAATTTTACTTCACCAACTTAGACTATTGTGTTCTAATCCATCACATATACCATAATTCAGATTAAAAAAACATTGAACTAAAGGCTGTAATGTAACAAAATAGGTAAAAGGGGTGGATACTTTTGCAAGGCACTTTATATGCAAAAAATATTTGTTCAAGAAAACTTTATACAGTGAAGCATGATGTCAAGCATACTGGAAAAAAAAAGATTTAGGGTTTCCATATGCATTCAAGCGTTTATTACACCAACACTTCATATTCCTGATATGTGCCTGCTGTGCCATCTACTTGGATGAGAAAGTATCCTGTTCTCCTTGTATTGTTTCCTTTATGTGAAATCCCTGGTATTCCTGCCAATCCCCTTGCTTTCCTATTAAAAACGGACCACGCTAAGTAGTAGAGCACACCATGGTCAGTTCTCCTGCTATACTGGGAACTCAGTGTCACTCCAATGATCAGACTTGTCCTGACACCCCACCTCTGCACAGCCATTCACTGCAAGCTTAGTGTGCTGCTGCTTCTCCTCCCTCCAGCTCTTATGCAGCTGAGAACAGAGGGAATGTAAGTGTAGCACTCTGGGGTTTAGTCAGGGAGCTCCTCACAAATTTACTTGCCACGAGTAGTTATCTTGGTTTATTGATAGAGATCTATTGATTTGGCCTTGTTGCACTTTTCGTTTCTACCACTAGGTGGCCGAGCACTTAGCGGTATTAGATATGAGAAGAGCAACCCAAGGTCAGGTTGTGAGTATATGGGGTATCTCAGCCAATGAGCAGGGGTTTTCTTGAATCCCTTAGCCTGCTGGGAGAACCTATATATTCGGGTGAGGTTAGGCAATCTATGTGCTGTGCCACCTGGACGGCTGTCTGGGTGGACACATGTCGTACGGCCCGGGCTGCTAGGCCAGAGATTGTGCCTATCCTGGGGGCATCTGGCTGTTTGATCTGTGTGAGGGCCTATCCAGAAGTAAGAGGGCAGCGCAGGGTTGGGGCTGCGGGTTTCAGTCCAACCAAAAGTGACGGTTCTGTCAGCCAGAGAACCTGTCAGTGGTCGGAGGTAGAAGGGAGACTGTCGCCACAAAGGGACCAACCACCTTTACCAGGGACCACAGTGGGTAACTGAAGAAAGTACCGGAACCATATTCCCACCAAACGGGCATGGTGGAGAATCGAGAAACTTCAGGCAGTGATCAAGTCAGGGACCCAACACTTGAAGGAGATGCTTGCAGGGCAGACTTGTGAGTCAAGCCAGGGACCTCACTGGTTAGCAGGGGTGAAGCTTGAGAAGTATCTGGAGTGCCAAGCTAGGGACCCAGCAGAGAAGCAGGGGTGATGTTTGAGGGAGGGACCCCCGCCAACCTTGGAGGAGCTCAAAGGATTCAGAGTAATTGAATCAGAGGGTCTAGTGAGAGACTGGGAGCTCAGTGTTGAACTTCAAGTGGCGGTTGTAGTGAAGATGAAAGGACTGTTATGTTTGAGTTAGAAACTGTTAAAGACTGTTACCATAGGAGACAGCATTCCTGCATGTGCAGATGTGGCGCCTTGCTGGGGCCTTTCCCTGTGCGGCTGTCTTCCTACTGAAGTCTTGGAGTCTGCCAATTGAATCTATAACTACTTAAGGATGTCCTGGTCCTAACCCTCTTTCCCCCAAAAATACAAAAAGGACTTTCAAAAGAAATACAACCTCTTTTAAATCCAAGAAGTTTCTGGTGCCCAATGACTTTCAGCATCTTTGCACCCACTTTGCCTCACAACCCACTACATATTGAAGGATGTCAGCTATCTTTGGTCTTGGAGGTCCTCATTAGACTGGAAAAGGGTGGAGACCTTGCTACATGAGCATTTATAGAAAAAGGGTTTTTATAATGTTTTTTTTTTATATCTCTGTAGCACCCTCTAGTGTGCTAGAAAGTTTATATACACTATATTTTCAAAAGTATTGGGATGCTTGCCTTTACACACACTTGAACTTTAATGGCATCCCAGTCTTAGTCCATAGGGTTCAATATTGAGTTACCCACCCTTTGCAGCTATAACAGCTTTAACTCTTCTGGGAAGGTTGTCCTCAATGCTTAGGAGTGTGTCTATGTGAATGTTTGATCATTCTTTCAGAAGCGCACTGATGTACTACAAAAAACGCAAATAAAATGCCACTGCTCCTAAATGCTAAATCCTGATCCAAAATCCTAATCCTAAATTTGCATGGAGTCAATCCGATCAGTGGCCTCCATTCTACAAGGTGGAGACCTGCTAACACCAATCGACATCAAGGATGCTTATCTCCATGTACCTATTTTTCCAGCTGACCAGAAATATCTACGCTTCGAGATAGAAAATCTTCATTTTAAGTTTGTAGATCTGCCTTTCGGTCTAGCTACTGCATCTCGAGTGCTTACAAAGGTTCTGGCTCCACCTTTAGCCAGATTAAGGGTTTAGGGTATAACCATTCTAGCTTATTTAGACGATCTGCACTTGATAGATCAGTCGGTAGCCCACTTAAACCAAAGTTTGGTCACCACAGTCAGCTACCTGGAATACCTAGGTTGGATTCTCAACCAAGAGAAATCCTCCTTAAAACCTTCTAGGAGATTGCAGTATTTGGGTCTGATCATACATACAGCTCAGAAGAGGGTGTTCTTGCCCCAAGCAAGGATCAGTTCCATAAGAGAACTTATTCAGGTGGTCAAAGCAAAGAAGAATCCTTCTACTTGACTTTGCATGAGATTGTTGGGAAAGATGGTGGCTTCATTCGAGGCCATTCCTTATGCACAGTTTCATTCGAGACTGCTGCAAAACAGTATCCTGTCCTCTTGGAACAAGAAGGTCCAAGCCCAATGCGTTTATCCTCCAAAGTGCGTCAAAGCCTCAGTTGGTGGTTGATATCCAAGAATTTTCAAAAAGGGAAATCCTTCCTACCAGTTACCAGGAAGGTGGTAACAACCGATGCCAGCCTTCTGGGCTGGGGAGCAGTCCTGGAAGAAGCGTCTGTCCAAGGGAAATGGTCCAAAACAGAAATGGCCTTGTCTGGACGTGGATCCGTTTGCGTCCAGGTTCAACAAAAAGATCAACAACTTTGTGTCAAGAAAAAAGTATCCGCTGGCATGCGGAACAGATGCCTTGGTTTTTCCGTGGGATCAGTTTTCTCTGATATATGCGTTCCCTTCTGTTCTGCTGCTTCTGCGCCTTCTTTGCAGGATCAAGCAGGAAGGGAAAGAGGTGATTCTTGTGGCCCAAGAGATCTTGGTATGCAGAGATCGTAAAGATGGTGGTAGGGGACCCATGGACCCTACTACCATGGCCAGACCTTCTCTCGCAAGGTCCAGTATTTCATCTTACCTTACAAACACTTAATTTAACGGTTTGGCTATTGAGACCCACATTCTGAAAGACTGTGGGCTGTCAGGTTCAGCAGTTTCTACTTTGGTTAATGCTAGGAAGCCGGTCTCCAGGGTCATATATTATAGAGTCTTGAAGGCATATGTCTCCTGGTGTGAATCCAGGGGTTGGCACCCCAAGAAATATGTCATAGCTAGGATCCTTGCATTTTTACAGATGAGATTAGAAATGAAGCTGGCCTTGAGTACTGTGAAAGGCCAGGTGTTGGCTTTTTTCAGTGTTTTTTCAGCAACCACTTGCTTTACACTCTCTGGTTCGTAGTTTTATTCTAGGCAGACAGGGTTATGCAGATTAATCCTTGGGTTAGGTCACCCCTGAACCCTTGGGACTTGAATTTAGTCCTGTCAACATTACAGAAACAGCCTTTCGAGCTGATACGAGATATTCCCTTGGTCCTTTTGACAAGGAAATTCGTTTTTCTGGTTGCCATATCTTCTGCAAGAAGAGTATCAGAGTTGGCTGCTCTTTCTTGTAAAGAGCCATATTTGATTATTCATGAGGATAAGGTTGTATTGCGTTCTCATCCTAATTTCCTACCGAAGGTAGTGTCAGATTTTCATTTAAAGCAGGATATTGTTCTGCCTTCATTTTTTCCAGAACCTCATTCTGCAGAAGAAAGGTCACTACAGTCTCTTGATGTGGTGAGAGCAGTCAAGGTCTATTTGAAGGTGAGCGCTCAGATTCGTAAAACAGATGTTTTTTTTTTTGTGTTGCCAGAAGGTCCTAAAAGAGGACCAGTAGCATTGAAATCTATTATTTCTAAATGAATTTGTCAAGTGATTGTTCAAGCTCATGGTTTAAAGATGAAAATTCCACCTTTTCATATTAAAGCGCACTCCACCAGGGCTGTTAGTACTTCCTGGTCAGTGCATCACCAAGCCTTCATGGCTCAAATATGCAAGGCCACAACTTGGTCTTCAGTCCATACATTTACCAGATTATATCAGATAGATGTAAAAGGTCACGAGGATATCGCCTTTGGGCGCAGTGTACTGCAGGCTGCAGTATAAGTCCTCTAGTCTCTTAGTGTCCTACTTTTGTTGTGTCTCCCTCCCCTCAGTTGGCATTGCTATGGGACATCCCACATAGTAACTACTATGGCTCTGTTTCCCGTGATGTATGATAAGAAAATAGGATTTTTAAAACGGCTTACCTGTAAAATCCTTTTCTTTGACGTACATCAGGGGACACAGAGGATCCTCCCTTCTTTTTGGTATACACGTGTATTTTTTTTCTACAAAACTGAGGTACTCCCAGTAGTGGGATGGGGTTATATAGGGAGTGGACTTCTTGTCTTAGGGTGTGCCATTGTCCACCACCTGAAGGTGGCCTATAACCCACATAGTAACTACTATGGCTCTGTGTCCAGTGATGTAATTCAAAAAAAAGTATTTTAAAGGTAAGCTGTTTTAGCCATTTCCCGACCGGCGCATGCCAATGTACGTCAGCAGAATGGCACGGAGAGGCAACTGGGCATACAGGTACATCCCTTTAAATTGGCCGCCATGCCATCGTGTGCGTGCCACTGGCGGTGCGCGCCGGTCGGGACCTCCGTGAGTCCGATCGCGGTCCCGCGGACTCAATCGCAATCGTCTCACGGGGAGGAAGAACGGTGAGATGCTAAAGTAAACAAGCATCTCCCTGTTCTGCCTAGCAACAGTTACACTGATCTCTGCTCCCTGTGATTGGAGCAGAGATCAGTGATGTGTAAAACACAGCCACACCCCCCCACAGTTAGCACCATGCCCCTAGGACACACTTAACCCCTACACTGCCACCTAGTGGTTAACCCCTTCACTGCCAGTGTCATTTACACAGGAATCAGTGCATTTGTATAGCACTGATTGCTGTATAAATGACAATGGTCCCAAAAATGTGTCAAAAATGTCCGATGTGTCCGCCATAATGTCGCAGTCACAATAAAAATTGCTGATCGCCGCCATTACTAGTAAAAAAAATTATTAATAAAAATGCCATAAAACTATCCCCTATTTTGTAAACGCTATAACTTTTGCGCAAACCAATCAATAATCACTTATTGCGATTTTTACCAAAAATATGTAGAAGAATATGTATCGCCCTAACCTGAGGAAAAAAAAGTTTTTTATACATTTTTAGGGGATATTTATTTTAGCAAAAAGTAAAAAATAATGCGTTTTTTTTCAAAATTGACGCTCTTTTTTTGTTTATAGCGCAAAATAGTAAAAACCGCAGGGGTGATCAAATATCACCAAAAGAAAGCTCTATTTTTGGGGAAAAAAAAAGGATGTAAATTTTGTTTGGAGCCACGTTGCACGACTGCACAATTGTCAGTTAAAGTGACGCAGTGCCGAATCGCAAAAAGTGGTCTGGTCTTTGGCCAGCAAAATGGGCAGGGGCTTAAGTGATTAAAATAAATCTAAGGATTGCATATAAAAAAAAAAAAGATTTTAACTAAGAACAACCTGCATTTTAACCTATATTCAGAAACAGAAAAGCAAATACTCTAGCTGATGGCAGACATTTCCAAATACAGCTGTTATGTATGTTGTAATTTTCTCCAATTTAAATTCTTTAAAAACATAGATCGAATGATATGAATACAGACTAAATATTGAATTAAATTAATATTTATTCACTAGACATGTATTCATAATAAATAGTAAATTTGTGGATGGACATAGACAACAATCTTACATAAAATAACAACATTTTAGGCAATACTTACTTGCTAGTGGGTTTTGCAACGCAATATGAATGGAACAATATATATATATATATATATATATATATATATATATATATATATATATATATATATATATAATACACTACTAAGCCGCGCTTAACTTATGCAGACAACTGATTGTGCACAAAAATTTAAAATTGAAAACACAGTATAATAACCATATATAAATTAGTGAACATGTGTGCATAGTGTAAAGCACATATAAAAAAACTTTATAAACATAAAAATTGACCCTTACAACATAAATTTCCGTTATGTGGGCCTCTATCGGCATAAAAGAAAATAAAACAAAAACATCCAGTATTTAAACAGTGAACCACAAAAACAATTATTATAAAGTGTGAAGATGAAGTCCTTCCAAAACTTAACCACCATATTCATGGAAAAACAGCCACTTAGTCCAATGAGAGGGTAAGTGTTCAATCCGCCACCAACATGTGATAAAGATTTGCCGCTTACCAGAAAAACATGACCCCCCACTATAGAGGATCACACGAGACTTGTAAGGATGACTTCCGGCCAAAGGGGGATCCTCACTTTCCTCCTGGTTCCACTACTGGGGATTGGGAAGAAGGCCTGTTCCCAAGCGTATTCCTCAAAGGCCCAAAGAAGGACTCAAAAGAAGGGACATCGGAACCATAAAGGGAAGATAAAGCTCCAAATAGTGTAAAACCCTTTATTTCTCAAAATAAAAAAATAAAAATGCACTTACAAATGTATAGAAGAAAATAAGCCTTAAGTCCGTTGCGCCGGCCGGACGCACACAGACAGACCCGTTCTCCTGGAAACCGTCACAAACACGAGGTGATGTATAGCGTACCATGCAGCCCTACACGTTTCGCAACAAAATTGCATCATCCAGGGGCACGAGCGGCACGCTGCATCACCTCCATTTATATTGTCTCTATCCTCCAAACCTCACTCTGGGCACCTGGCTGTTCCCGCCAAAACCAAGCCTCATTCTGATGTCCATACCTGATTGGTCAGATCCCCACCCCCTAGACCAATCAAAGACTGGATCCGGGTCAGAGAACCACACCCCCCAAAGGGCAACCAATCGCATTAGTTTCCTAATGTCTATCCAGACTATAATGGAACCAATGATCAAGCACATGAAACACTGGTATATGTTATCCCACTAAATCTCCTGGGTCACACAGCCATCCACACTAGTACATACCTCCAACTGTAAAAGAGGGGAAGAGGAAACGTGGGACATCATGTTAAAAATCCTCCCGCCCCACTTCCGGTCTACAGCCATCCTGTAAAGCCAAGCCTCGCTTTCAGTCTGTGATGACTTCCGGTTCGACGAGGTCCGGTATGCAAACTACTAGTATTTGGTGTTCAACTATATTCAGTGTAACGTGCGCTCATTTACATTAGTGTATATCTCTATCTCTTTGGGAAAAATTGTTAAAAAGGGGGAATGAACATGGAATACTATATTGGGACTTCTCCCGCCCCACTTCCGGTTTACTGCCGCCCCACTTCCGGTTAACGGCCGTCCATTGAAGCCAAGCCTCGTTCTCACTCTCGGCTGGCTTCCGGTCCGGCGTCATCACTCATTGGCTGTGCCCACAGTAACCACGCCTCACTTCCGCTGTCATAGCCATATACTGGATCAAGCCTCATTCCCATTTCTTTATGTCATATCCAGTCTATGGCTCACTAAAGAAGCTACCAAGCCTCATTTTCATCAGCCTGTAGTCTCCAGTGCGTCCCGTCCGGTAGCCAATCACCGTCCGCTCGGGCACGCACCTGTTAGTCATAGAGTCAAGCTAATGTCCCTCACAAAGGTAGCATCTATATTAGGGCACCACCTAGCGCCCCAATTGTGGAACCACACACAGTCACACACAGAACAAAGTCTCCATTAATAATCTAATAGACAAAAGACGGTTACCACAAATATCAGCCCAGATACCAGGCTCAGGCTACTTTAAAATACAATCTGTATACTCTTACAGCTTGGGGGAACATGATATCACCCCAACAGAAGAGGAGAAAGGTACCATAGATGGAAAATTTAATATTATTAGATAAATATTATTAGATAAAAAATGATAAAATAGAAGTATAAAAAATACGATCAATAATGAATTTAAAAATAAATGATAGGGAACTTGTTCTGGTACATGGAGGCTCCGCCTGCATTAGATGGAGGTGGGTCAATCACCAGACCCCTCTCCTCGCTACGTCCTAAGATCGGAATACACCAAAAAACCTCCATAATTTTAACCCCAAAAAAAGGGCATTGCTGACTCCCTTGGGCTTGCCATTGATATATAAAAAATGTTAAATCAATGTTACGTTCCCATCATTCCATATAGACAGATTTTTGTGACCCCTTACCACATGCCACTTCACACTAAGATCCTAAAATCGGGATATACCAAGATTTACCATAGTTCTGACCTTGGGGACTCCCTCATAAGTATCCCCTTTGGACATATGTCATAAAGCCACCGGCCCAGAGTGTAAGTCTAGTGGGGAGAGCTCACAATATCATAAATTGAACATAGTATGTGAACAGACTTAGAAAAGCTACCATCCTTGACCTGGTAAAAATAAAACATCATATAAAACTGTATTCCCCATTTTCAAAAAATTTCTCCAACAAAGGACATGGAAAGTTATTCAATAATAAATACAAAACAATGCCCACAGCATACCAATTTCAGTCCCTATTATGGGCCCCACAATAACTGGGGTTCCTTATTTTATAAAGGATATTCACAAAGTGAACAAACAACTGGAAGAATGTGGCAAGGACGTGTGCGCCCTCACGAATTATTGATGAACGTGTTCACGTCCGTGTCCACATTCAACCCGAACGGAACATAAGTTTTGAGTCTGTATATCCAGGCCATTTCTTGTCTGGAGATCTCTCGAACAAGTGACCCACCCCTCCAATGGGGTCTGTATTTGTCAATGCCCACATATAGCGTATTGGAGGGGTCCCTATTGTGTACTTCATCAAAATGGCGTGACACCGGATGTTTATCGAAACCCCTCCTAATGTTGCCAATATGTAGCCTAGTCTTCAGTGCCCTTTTGGTCCTCCCTACATATTGGAGGCCGCAAGGGCACTGAATCAAATATACTACTCCCTCGGACGAGCAGGTAATAAAGGATTCAATGTCATAGGATCGTGATGTACTCGTGGATGAAAACTTGTAAATCTTCCTGTCTTTACAGCTATTTAAAGTACACACTTGACAATTTCTACATTTATAATAGCCTTTCATATCCTGAAAAAAAGATCTATTCGCTTTTGGGGGGTCGTGTACACTTGGTGCCACCCTGCTCCCCAGGGTTGATGCTCCCTTAAATACCACCTGTGGTTTGGATGGTAAGACAGTGCCAAGGACTGGGTCACTTGTTAACAGATGCCAATGTTTTTGTATTAGCTGTTTAATACTGCGATGTTGTGCTGAAAAAGTGGTGATAAATGGGATCCTATTTTGTGCAATTGTGTCACCCACCAGGTCTCCTGTCCCCTAACAATGTTGTTCTATCCTGTGCTCGGGCTGTTTGAAGTGCTTTTAATAGGTGATCGTTATTATATCCCTTTTCTAAAAATCTCTTTGAAAGGAGGGTAGCCTGATCTTCAAAGGTACTAATTTCAGTGCAATTGCGCCTCAAACGCGTAAATTGCCCTTGAGGTACAGCCCTCAACCAGGGTTCATAATGACAACTGTCTAGGGGGATGTAGGAGTTACGATCGGTTGTTTTGAAGAAGGTTGATGTTACAAAACGATCACCCTCTATCTTAATCCTAAGGTCTAGGAAACATATCTCTGTCTGACTGGCCTCAAAATTGAACTTGATGCCCCTATTGCTCATATTGAGGTTGGCCATAAATGATTGTAATTCAGTCTCCGCTCCCTCCCATAGGAGGAGGACGTCATCAATGTATCGTGCCCATAGGGCCACTTCCGGTCTCCTAGGGGCATCGATGACGTCCTCCTCCCATTTGGCCATGAATAAATTGCCCAAGCTGGGGGCATACTTAGCCCCCATGGCCACTCCCCTATCCTGGCAAAAAAATTGATTATCAAACCAGAAATAGTTGTGACTTGCTGCATATTCCAAAAGTTCCATAATGAACTCGATCTGTGCGGGCACAAGGCCTGACCCCCTCTCCAGGTATAGTCTAACAGCTTCTAGGCCCATATATATATATATATACTCTCTCTCTCTCTCTCTATTTATATATATATATATATATATATATATATATATATATATATATATATATATATATATATATATATATATATATATATATATATATATATATATATATATACACATTATATACCCTGGCAGCATTTATGATTTCCTGGCCATTTTTCAAAGAATATTAATAATAGCACAAAAACTTTTCTTTTACACGTGGTAAGTTTTTGGCTTAAGCCATTTATTATCAGTCAACTCTGTTTATTCTTTTTAAATCATAATGACAACAAACTACCCAAATTACCCTGATCAAAAGTTTACACGCCCCAGTTCTTAATACCGTGTATTGCCCCCTTTAACATCAATAACAGCTTGAAGTCTTTTGTGGTATTTTTGGATGAGGCTCTTTTTTTCTCAGATGGTAAAGCTGCCCATTCCTCTTGACAAAAAGCCTCCAGTTCCTGTAAATTCTGTCTTGCATGAACCGCACGTTTTAGATCTCCCCGGAGTGGCTCAATGATATTGAGGTCAGGAGGCTGAGATAGCCACTCCAGAACCTTCACTTTATTCTACTGTAGCCAATGATAGGTCGACTTGGCCTTGTGTTTTGGATCATTGTCATGTTGGAATGCCCAAGCATATCCCATGAGCAGCTTCCTGACTGATGAAAGCAAATGTTCCTCCAGTATTTTTTGATAACATACTGCATTTATCTTTCGAGCAATTTTGACCAAATTTCCTGTGCCTTTGTAGCTCACATATTCCAAAAACATCAGCGATCCACCTCTGTACCTTTCATCATAGGCCTTGTTGCCTCCTCTCCAAATGTAGCGTTTATGGTTGTGACCAAAAAGCTGAATTTTGGTCTTATCACTCCAAATGACTTTGTGCCAGAAGGTTTGAGGCTTGTCTTGTCTTTCTCCTGAAGTTGTTTGTGAGTTTTTCTTTGCATCTAGAGCAATTTTCCTGGCAGTTGTGGCTGAAATTGTAGTTGGTCTACCTGACCATGGTTTGGTTTCAACAGAGCCCCCCATTTTCCTCTTCTTGATTAGAGTTTGAACACTGCTGAATGGAATTCTCAATTCCTTGGATATCATTTTATATCCCTTTGCTGTTTTATACAGTTCAACTACCTTTTCCCACAGATCCTTTGACAATTCTTTTGCATTCCCCATGACTCAGAATCCAGAAACATCACTGCAGCACTGGGTGAAATATGCTAGGGTCTGTCAGGAGTCCAGAAACTCATTGACCTTTTATACACACACAATAATTACAAGAAAACAGATCATAGGTGAGGATGGTTACCTTTAATAGCCATTTAAACTCTTTTGTGTCAACTTGTGTTCATGTTGTCAGGCCAAAATCACCAGGGTATGTACATTTTTGATCAGGGTCATTTGGGTAGTTTCTGTTGTCATTATGATTTAAAAAGAGTAAACACAGTTGATTGATAATAAATGGCTTCAGCCAAACACTAACCATGGGTGAAAGGTTTTTGTGTTATCTAAATCTAAAATGTTTATTTTATCAGGGGAAGAACAATCGAATTATCGCCAAAAATCAATAATAGGTATATTCAAATAATCAATGAATCTTGAAAAGATCAATGTATTAAAATTACCCTTCCAAATAGCTGCTGGCTTACAATGGTTGTTACCAGAGTCCCCTAAAATGGCTGCCTTTCCAAAATGGCTTTTCGTTAGGGTGGAACTGTGTCTTGGCATTCTTAAAGTGTCAGAGGATGAGGCGTGATGATGAGTATATGAGGTGTCTGGTTTCGTATGGATGAAGTGTGTTTTGTATGATGAGATGTGAATGGTATGATCTAATGCGTGTTTGTGTGTGCCTCTGTGAAGTGTCCTAATGGCTTCCTATCCTGGTCCTATATACTGTTCTGGACAATAAGCTCATACAATTTTAATAAGCCTAGCCCAGAGGGTGGAACTTCTATGTATTGGTTCATGTGGCTAAATATTAATTCAGTTATTTGTTCAGGCATTGCCTCTCTTAGCCACCATGTGTCATCCTAAGGCAAGAAATGGCTGTTCTAAATAATTTGTTGTAGGACTGTGCACTTTCTCATGATACAAGTGTGGTCATGTGATTTTATATATATGTGTTTGGGATATCTGGTAATGCCAACATACGAGCATATATTCTTCTTACAGCACTATTTCAAATATAAATATATTGATTATGAAAAGGTGTTTTACACACACACATATATATTATTTATTATATCTTTTCATGTGGCAACACTAAAGAAATGACACTTTCCTACAATGTAAACTCAACACATAGCCAGTAATGTCTAAACCACTGGCAACAAAATTGAGTACACCCCTAAGTGAAAATGTCCAAATTGTGCACAAAAGTGTCAATATTTTGATTTTGTGTGGCCACCATTATTTTCCAGCAACCCTCTTGGGCATGGAATTCACCAAAGCTTCACAGGTGGCACTGGAGTCCTCTTCCACTTTTCCATGACGACATCATGGAGCTGGTGGATGTTAGAGACCTTGCTCTTCTCCACCTTCCGTTTGAGGATGCCCCACAGATGCTCAATAGGGTTTAGGTTTGGAGACATGCTTGGCCTGTCCATCACCTTTACCCTCAGCTTCTTTAGCAAGGCAGTGGTCATCTTGGAGGTGTGTTTGGGGTCGTCATCATGTTGGAATACTGCCCTACGGCCAAGTCTCAGAAGGGAGGGGGATCACGTTCTGCTTCAGTATGTCACAATACATACTGGCATTCATGGTTCCCTCAATGAACTGTAGCTCCCCAGTGCTGGCCGCACTCATGCAGCCCCAGACCATGACACTTCCACCATCATGCTTGACTGTAAGCAAGACACACTGGTCTTTGTATGCCTCACCTGGTTGTGGCCACACATGCTTGACACCATCTGAACCAAATAAGTTTATCTCGGTCTCAAGGATTTGATGCATCGCAGTGCATTGCTGCCTCATGATTGGCTAAGCATAAGGCCACCAGGGCGGTGGCCTTGTGTAGTGTGTTGGTGTACAGGGAAAGAGCAGGATAGGCAGGGACAGTGTCTTTTTGCTTGTGAACCTGGCGCTGTTACAGTGGGTGTTGTGTGCCTCCTGCACAGTATAAACCTGAAGCTACCCCTTATTGCTGGTGTTGTTCTGTTTCTGTAACTCAGGCATCGTCATTGGCGCAAGAGCACAGAAGAAACGGCTCGATCGTGTCGTTTCTAAAGGGCCTGTGCCATGACCAAAAATAACTCCGGGAGACATGTCACTGGTTACAACGATGTACAGGGACCAACGCAACAGCTTCAAACTAATGTAAGTATTTCATAATGAGCTAGTATGCGATGCATACTAGCTCATTATGCCTTTGTCTTGCAGGGTTTTTTTTGTTGAAAAAATCTATGAAGATTTATTTAACTTTCCACCCAGTTAGGCAGGGGGCATGTGAAAAATCTTCATGAAAAGATTGCAGCTTCTCACACACTGCTGCTGAAATGTAATATTGTACTAGTATAAAACATCCCTTGACCACTCTGTAGATATGTGAAGCAGGGGATCCCTGTTGAGGCAATTTTGGAGTCTATCAGGAACTACTAGTGGACCCATACCTATTTTTTTTATAATAGGTACTTATATACTGCTGACAATTTACTCAGCACATTCCGTATATATTATACATTCACATCAGTCCCTGCCCATACTGCTGCTGTTAGATCTTGGGCCTATGTGGTACACCTCAGAAATTTTATTTTGTCTTAATCATACTTTGTATACAGTACTCAGTACTTTTGCCTGGCAAAATTCTGGAGATCAACTGTTGCATTGCAAAAGTTCCTTGTGTATATGCAGCCTACATTATCCTATTTACAGCAAAATGTAAACAAAGGAGGGAGGGGATACGGATTGAAGACCCTCCCTCCACGTGTTATGATTCATATTCTCACGATTGTGCTGCCGGTTCAGTGTATTCAATGTGCTATGCATATGATGTACCCTGTGTATTCTTTGCTTATACATCCTGCTGATTGACCTGCTTCTTTTGTTCAAACAACGATCTTTGTTACATGTTTTCTTTTTGAAAAATAATAAAATCTTTGTGGAAAAAAAAATGTAAACAAAGGGTCTGAGAAACAATAGGATATTTGTGCCTAGAGATGAGCTAGGTGTTTCAGCGAAGCCAGAACTCTGTGGGCCGTTCGCGCCAAGTTCGTGTGGCGCTCACGGCCAACAATGCACTGCGCCATCGCAGTGCATTGCTGACTCATGATTGGCCAAGCATGCACTGTGACCCCGCATGCTTGGCCAATCACAGCGCTGGCAGCGAGGAGAGCCATGATTGACCACAGGCAGGATGCCTGTGGCCAATTATAGCTCAGGCTGTGTAATACACGCCCCACACTATATAAGGCTGCCAGCGCGTTCCCCCGTCTGCAGGAGTTAGTGGGTGTTGTCTGTGTGCCTTCAGCGCAGTATACACCTGTATCTACCCTTTATTGCTATTGTCTATTTGAGCCATCTGCCATCTGCAGGAGTTAGTGGGTGTTGTCTGTGTGTCTTCAGCGCAGTATACACCTGTATCTACCTATATTGCTCTTCTCTAATTGATCCATCTGCCATCTGCAGGAGTTAGTTGGTGTTGTGTGCCTCCAGCGCAGTATACACCTGTAGCTACTTATATTGCTCTTCTCTAATTGAGCCATCTGCCATCTGCAGGAGTTAGTGGGTGTTGTCTGTGGGCCTTCAGCGCAGTATGCACCTGTAGCTACCTATATTGCTGTTCTCTAATTGAGCTATCTGCAGGAGTTAGTGAGTGTTGTCTGTGTGCCTTCAGTGCAGTATACACCTGTATCTACCTATATTGCTCTTCTCTAATTGAGCCATCTGCCATCTGCCGGAGTTAGTGGGTGTTGTCTGTGTGCCTTCAGCGCAGTATACACCGGTATCTACCTATATTGCTCTTCTCTAATTGAGCCATCTGCAGGAGTTAGTTGGTGTTGTGTGCCTCCAGCGCAGTATATACCTGTAGCTACCTATATTGCTCTTCTCTAATTGAACCCACTGAAGGACTTAGTGGGTGTTGTGTGCCTCCAGCACAGTATACACCTGTAGCTACCTATATTGCTGGTCTCTAATTGAGCCATCTGCCATCTGTAGGAGTTAGTGGGTGTTGTGTGCCTCCAGCGCAGTATACACCTGTATCTACCTATATTGCTGTTCTCTAATTAAGCCATCTGCCATCTACAGGAGTTAGTTGGTGTTGTGTGCCTCCAGCGCAGTATACACATGTAGCTACCTATATTGTTCTTCTCTAATTGAGCCATCTGCAGGAGTTAGTGGGTGTTGTGTGCCTCCAGCTCAGTATACACCTGTATCTACCTATATTGCTGTTCTCTAAATGAGCCATCTGCCATCTGCAGGAGTTAGTGGGTGCTGTGTGCCTCCAGCGCAGTATACATCTGCATCTACCTATATTGCTGTTCTCTAATTGAGCCATCTGCAGGAGTTAGTGGGTGTTGTTTGTGTGCCTTCAGCGCAGTATACACCTGTATATTCCTATATTGCTCTTCTCTAATTGAGCCATCTGCAGGAGTTAGTTGGTGTTGTGTGCCTCCAGCACAGTATACACCTGTAGCTACCTATATTGCTGTTCTCTAATTGAGCCATCTGCAGGAGTTAGTTGGTGTTGTGTGCCTCCAGCGCAGTATACACCTGTAGCTACCTATATTGCTGTTCTCTAATTGAGCCATCTGCCATCTGCAGGAGTTAGTGAGTGTTGTCTGTGTGCCTTCAGCGCAGTATACACCGGTATCTACCCTTTAATTGCTGGTGTTCTATAATAAAGGCATCTGCAGGAGTTAGTGGGTGTTGTGTGCCTCCAGCACAGCACAATATACACCTGTATCTACCCTTTATTGCTGGTGTTCTATAATAAAGGCATCTGCAGGACTTAGTTGGTGTTGTGTGCCTCCAGCCCAGTATACACCTGTATATACCCTTTATTGCTGGTGTTCTATCATACAGGCATCTGCAGGAGTTAGTGGGTGTTGTGTGCCTCCAGCACAATATACACTACCCAACTGCTGGTTTTCCCATCTCCCTTCAGGCCATTACCATGTCTGGAAGGCCAACAAGGAGAGGCAGACAGGCACGAGCCAATTAAACAGGGCAAGCAGGCTCTGTGTCTAGAGACAACAGTGCTGGTCATGGATGCGGTGCATCGTCATCAGCACGTGGCCATGGAACACGCTTGTCCTTATTTTTGGCAGCTAGACGTGTTGAGCGGCATCATGCCGAAGACTTGGTAGAGTGGATGACCAAGCCCTCTTCATCCTCTTCATCCTCTCTCACCCAGGCTCAGGGTACTAGCAAAGCAGCTGCCAACGCATCCTCTTCCCTCGTCTCAATGTCATCATCAGTGACTCCTTCCCTAGACCCACCACGTCCTCCTGAGGAATTCCCCAAACTCTTTGAGCACAGTGTTGGGTACATGCTCCAGGAGGATGCCCAGTGTTTTGTAGGCTCTGATGATGATACTCAGCTAGAGGAATGCAGTAGCGTGAATGCAGAGAGAGGGGATGCTCAAGAAGGACAGCAATCTAGCAGTCATGTTCCACAAGCTGCAGCATACTGCCAGGTTTGCTCCAGTGATGAAGAGGTTGGGGATGTTGAGGGCACTAACTCCACGTGGGTGCCTGGTAGGAGAGAGGAGGAGGAGGCACATCTCCAATGAGGCAGGATGCCCTCCGGGGGCCAGCTTAGGGGCAGCACACCGACTGAATCACACCGCAGAGCTCTGCCTGTGCAGGGCGCTGCCTCTGCGTGTTATTCTAAAAGTTCTTTGGTGTGGGCCTTTTTTGAGAAGAGTGCATCAGATCGCACCTCTGTTATTTGCAACATATGTCTCAATCCTATCTCGTGTGGCCAAAACATCAGCCGCTTGGGCACCACATGCTTGACCAGACATATGTTGACCTGCCATGCAGCTCGTTGGCAAGCTTACCTCAAAGACCCACACCAAAGAACAATGCAGACCTCTCCTTGCTCCTCATCAGCTGGGATCTCCAACCCCACTAGACCTTCAGTCCTCTCTGAAAATTGCACTGAGAGGAATGAAGGTGTAGAATTAGGTGTGTCACAGCGCTTGCGGGCACTCTGCTAGCAGTGCACCCACGTCCGATTGTAGCAGGCAAATTTCCCTGCCCCAGCTGTTGGACCGTCGAAAGAAGTTCACTCCCAGCCATCCACATGCCCAGCGGTTGAATGCTAGGTTGGCTAAATTGCTAGCACTTCAACTGCTGCCTTTTCAGTTGGTAGACTCAGCCCCCTTCCGTGAGTTTGTGCAATGTGCAGTTCCTCAGTGGCAGGTCCCCAAACGCCACTTTTTCTCATGGAAGGCAATTCCAGCTCTCTACCGGCATGTGGAAGGCAATGTCCTTGCCTAGCTGGACAGGGCGGTCAGCGGTAAGGTGCATATTAACGCTGATTCATGGTCCAGCAGGCATGGACAGGGACGTTACCTGTCTTTCACTGCCCATTGGGTCACTCTTCTGGCAGCTGGGAAGGATGCAGGACAAGGTGCAGTAGTGTTGGAGGTTGCTCCTCCACCACACCTCGAAAATACTACTAATGGTTGTGACACCCCTCTCTCCTCCACCCCCTCCTCTTCTTCCTCCATGTCTCCGTAGGCGTTCAAGGGACTACGCAAGTACACAGGCAAAACAATGCCATGCTGTGCTTGCGCTGGTTTGTTTGGTGACAGGAGCCACACTGGGGCAGATATTTTGTCAGCTTTGCAGGGGCAGGCTGAGAGATGGTTGACACCACGCCAGCTTAAGCCAGGATTGGTGGTTTGCGACAATGGCACCAACCTCCTCTCCGCCCTCCGACAGGGACAACTGACCCATGTGCCCTTTGTGGCTCACGTCCTTAACCTGGTGGTGCAGCGGTTCTTGGGCAGGTACCCAGGCTTACAGGATGTCCTGTAGCAGGCCAGGAAAGTCTGTGTGCATTTCCGCCGATCATTTAATGCCTGTGCTTGGCTGGCTGAGCTCCAAAAGGAGTTGAACCTGCCCAAGAACCACATTATATGTGACATGCCCACCAGGTGGAACTCAACGTTGGCCATGCTGCAGCGGCTGCACACGCAGCAGAGACCCATCAATGAGTACCTGTGCGACTACGGCACCAGGACAGGGTCAGGGTAGCTCAGTTTTTTCTCACCATGTCAGTGGGGCATGATCAGGGATGCATGCACTGT
Source organism: Lithobates pipiens (assembly GCF_037356315.1). Lineage (NCBI taxonomy): Eukaryota > Metazoa > Chordata > Amphibia > Anura > Ranidae > Lithobates > Lithobates pipiens. The sequence goes on along the minus strand of NW_027507718.1, from coordinate 117,239,220 downwards.
CCTGTCACCGTTTGAGGAGGCCACAAGGATGGTGAGCAGTGACAGTGCATGCATCAGTGACACTGTACCTCTTGCCCACCTGTTGGAGCATACGCTGCGTGGAATAATGGACAGGGCACTTGAGGCAGAACAGAGGCAGGAAGAGGAGGACTTCCTTGCCTCTCAAGGCCCCCTTTATCCAGACAGTGTTCCTGCTGTCCCACCCATCACACAGGAAGAGGACGAGGCGGAGGAGGTGGAGGAGGAGGATGATTGTGTCAGCATGGAGGTGGAGCCTGGCGCTCAGCAGCAGCAGTCTTGTAGGGATGATTTACAGTCCCAAGAAATCCGTAGACTTGTACGTGGCTGGGAGGAGGGAGCGGTGGAGAAGGTGTCCGTCTGACCGATGCGTTCAGACAATTTTTTAGTCCGCAGCCCCAAGGTATGATCGGTTCCAGCAACCATCGCCAGCGTCTGATTTACATGGTGCAGAAATACCTAGGGGCAAGGTCAGACTTGGACACCTTTCCCACCGAAAATCCTCTGGCTTACTGGGTCTTGAGGATGGATCACTGGCCAAAGCTTGCACAGTATGCAATTGAGCTACTGGCCTGTCCTGCATCCAGCGTTCTTTCGGAACGCACCTTCAGTGCTGCTGGTGGCTTTGTAACCGATCACAGGGTGCGCCTGTCCACCGACTCGGTTGATCGACTTACCTTCATAAAGATGAATCAGTCTTAGATCACCACCAGCTACCAAGCACCTGAAGCTGATGTAACCGAATCATTTTTTTGGAAATATCACATCCCTTCAAGACTGCCTATGCTGATGCTGAGTGACTGTCCTGTTATGTTGACTGTCTATCCTCTTCCTCCTGATATCTTGGAAGAACATTTTTGGTTCTGGGTAATGCCACCAGCCCAATTTTTCAGCCCTTGTTTAACAGGGGCCTGTAATTAAATTTTTTGATTAAATGCTTTGCAGCAGGGCTCATTCCTGCACTCCAAATAGAGTATATGGTAGAGGTTGCAGTGTATAGGCCCAATTTTTCAGCCCCTGTTTAACAGGGGCATGTAATACAATTTTTAATGCAATGCTTTGCAGCAGGGCTCATTCCTGCACTCCAACTAGAGTATCTGGGAGAGGTTGCAGTGTTGTGGCACCAGCAAGCAGTGCATAAGGCCCAATTTTATAGATAGTATCTATATTCTATTCTGTTCTATTGTTCTAGTCTACTCTCTATTTCTATTCTAATCTTTTCTATTCAAATTCGAATTCATTCTATACGAAATTCAAATGTCAAAAATATACATATACATATATATATATATATATATATATATATATATATACAAATATAAATATATAAAACCATCTTCCGAAATTTGAATTTAGTATATAATGATTTTGATTTTAATAGAAAAGATTTTAATAGAATATAAAAGAATAGACTAGAAAAACAATAGAACAGAACAGAATAAAATATAATATATTCTATTCTGTTCTGTTCTATAATTTTTCTAGTCTATTTTCTATTTTATTATAATCTTTTCTATCCAAATTTAAAATTTTTGAATTCATACTTTTCGAAATTCAAATTTATTCTATTTGAAATTTGAATTTCAGAAGATGGTGGTATATTCTTTCTATTTTATTCTATTAAATTATATATTTTTCTTATCTTTTCTATTTGAATTATACATTTTGGAAGATGGTTAGTTACTTATATACATCTGTCACATCAACTTCTCATACTTGCAGTGTACCAGTGCAAAAAAACACACACATCTTATTTCATTTATATTACTTTTCTGCAGAAGAGAATGACATTTTGCGCCCACCAAGAGTCACTTTGAGGGCTTACAGTGTTGTGGCAACACCAACACCTTGTTCCGCCATTTCTGCAGAGCATATAGGGCAGGCCCCTACTTTCAAACATCCAACTTACAAACGTCTCCTACTTGCAAACAGAAAGGAGACAACAGGAACAGATGAAAAAAGACGGACGGCAAAACAAATTATACAGGGGTGATAACCCTTCCCTATGTTTTCCAAAAAGCTTAAAAATTGATTTTTTGACTGGAGCTACACTTTAAAAATGTACCAGTTCAAAATTACAAACAGATTCTACTTAACACAACAAACCTACACAGTCCCTGTCTTGTTTGCACCGCCTGTATACTGCTGTCCTGAGTATATAGGGCCTGGGGGCCCCACGCCTTTCCTTTTTTTAATATGGGTATGGGGTTCCCCTTAATATCCGTACAAGACCCAAAGGGGCTGGTAATGGGCAGGGGGGGCTACCTAAGCCATTTTTCTCAATGATTTTCATCCATATTGCCGGAGCCAGATATTACATTAAAACCGCAAGCAGTTTTGAATTACTTTTTTTTCCGTTAAATGTCATTTTGTGCAGGGACTGTTCTAAACACAGGAAACACTTCACTTTTTTTCCACTTTAATCGTCATTAAAATAAGTGCACCTGAAAAAACGTCCTTTTATAAAACATTTTAGGCATTTTAGGCATTGACCCATGTCCCCTGGGGCAGGAGCCAGGTCCCCAAACCCTTTTTAGGACAATATCTTGCATATTAGCCATTAAAATTAGCACTTTTTATTTCGAACGTTCGAGTCCCATAGACTTCACTGGGGTTCTAAAGTTCGCACAAATTTTCGGACTGTTCGAAAGTTCTGGTGCAAACCGAACCGGAGGGTGTTCGGCTCATCCCTATTTGTGCCTAAATAAATTATGGGATCACCCTGTACTGTATCAGATATGTTGGTTGGCACCATAACAATTGAGCCGTTATAGCTATATCTCTTAACTTTTATTAAAGTGTTACTAAACCCACAACAGTTAAACAATCTTTACTGTAAATGCAGTAAAGCATGCTTGTCGATCCTAAGGGGTTAATACTCTCCATTGTGTAAAAAGGCTGATTGATACTGCCTTCTCTGATCAACCCCTTTTACTGTCCTCAATCCTTCTGTTGATAGTACATAGTCATTGGAGGTACTCTGTACATGCTCAGTTTGTTGTGTATTGCTAGAGAATTTTTTTTTCTTGGGAGGGTACATGTGATCAGCACAGGGCCAATCAGCATTGACCAGGCAGAGGGTCAGGGGTCATGTGGCCTCAAAGGATAGTCAGAGTAGAAATAAAACTCATCCTACCAGCTTTAACCACATACTTACTGATAGAAGTGACATGAGTGCTATATACTGCTGATGAGAAAGAGTATTTATCAGTTTATATTTACTAAAACAATTGTATTTCCATATTATGTGCACTATGGGAGATCAGATATAGTGAATGCAGGGTCCTGGGTTTAGTAATACTTTAGGCTGAGTTCACACTATTACGTTTTGGATGCAGATTTTCTCCGCATCCAATTAGCATGTCAGGAGGGTGTGACCGGCTCTCAATGAAGCTGATTCACATATTTCCGGAGCTGCTGGTCCCGAATTCAGCCAACAATTCGGAGCGAAATCGGACCTGAAACGGTGAGCAGAGACACACCGGATCCCTGCTGTGAGCCGCTCTGTACTGCAGTGTGAACCCAGCCTTAAAGTTACATGTCAACACCACTCAACTGTTGATTCTAAAGTTTTAATTATTAAACCCTAATTGTTTTTTCTAGGACTATGAACCTACAATCTTCTACCCCAAGAAATCACTCGATAATCTGTACAAAGACTTTACAATTCAGTGTGAGAAGATGGATATCCCCTTTTTATCCTACCTTCCCACAGAAGTAAGTGCTTATAATTCTATTTCAAATGTGTAATCAAATAATTTGACACTAAATGGGTGGTTGTTCATGGACCTTCAGCAGCTTTCATATAATTACTTTAGGAAACAATTGTAACAGTGAAGAAATAGATTAGAACTGATTGCTAGGCCTGACTAAAGGATGGTTGTGCATTAACACTTTTTATTTGAATAAGGGCATATGTCAACGGGCTTTGGGCTTGTGTCTATGGCATCAGTTTAAAGCCTCATACACACGATAGGACTTTGTACAAACTTTCCCTTGGATTTTTGTACAAAGGGCATTGGCCCTGAACTTGTATTGCATACATACAGCAGGACTTTTTCAGCCAACTTTCACCAAATCGTGTGGTTTTTCTACTCTTTACCGCCACCTTTGGTCAACTTCTGTATTGTTGTCTGATCTTTTGCATTGGTTCTGAGCATGCCTGTTTGTAATTTGTACAAAAGTCCTATGGTTTTCTGTACACACAATCAGACTTTTTGACAACAAACATGCAAATTAGCTGTTTTGGAGCAACATCTGACCGTGTGTACGCTCCATCGGACAAACTTTTTTGGTTTTCATCAGACCTTTGTTGGCTGTGTGAACAGACAAACTTTCTGGCAACAAAAGTCCGATGGAGCAAAGTCTGATCGTGTGTACAGAAAACCATAGGACTTTTGTACAAAGTACAAACAGGCATGCTCAGAACCAATGCAAAAGATCAGACAACAATACAGAAGTTGACCAAAGGTGGCGGTAAAGAGCAGAAAAATCACATGATTTGGTGAAAGTTGGCTGAAAAAGTCCTGCTGTGTGTATGCAATACAAGTTCAGGGCCGACGCCCTTTGTACAAAAATCCAAGGGAAAGTTTGTACAAAGTCCTATCGTGTGTATGAGGCTTTACATCCAACGCCGTTTGTACAAAAGTCCATGGGAAAGTTTGTAAAAAGTCAGATCCTGTGTATGTTGCTTAACATTGTAAAGACCAAGCAGCTTCCAACCAGTACTATGATACAGCACACTCTGCCAATGCTGTGAAGTAAACCTAGGTTGACACTATTGCGGGTGTGGAAATGCATGTAAATCATATGCGTTCCCATGCCTGCAGCCAAAATGCAGGGGTGCCATTAATTCACATCCCGTTTTCCCATGTGGCTGCAGTCTCAGAAATGGTTGGGGACCTTTTTCCTGCCTTTCCTGCAGGTACAGCAGCTTCTTCAAATAAATGGGCTGCTGTGCCTGCGCAAACACCTCCCAAAGAAAACGCATAGATGTGAACGTAGAGGCATTTTTATTATTCAGCAGTCTGTGCTTCAGCACTGTGCTTACCAGCTCCAGTGCTGCCTGCTTCCATTGGAATCCAGAGCATTGGAATATGGTGAGCGATAGACAGGGTATAGCCACAAAGTTTAATGGCCAGTCCGTCCACCGCCCAACTTCAGCAGAGGAGTATACGGCTGATTCTAAAGCCTCATACACACGATCGGACTTTGTACAAACTTTCCTGTGGATTTTTGTACAAAGGGCGTCGGCCGAGAACTTGTATTGCATACACACGGCAGGACTTTTTCAGCCAACTTTCACCAAATCATGTGTTTTTTATGCTCTCCTTTGGTCAACTTCTGTATTGATGTCTGATCTTTTGCATTGGTTCTGAGCATGTGTGTTTGTACTTTGTACAAAAGTCCTATGGTTTTCTGTACACACGATCAGACTTTTCTCCATCTGACTTTTGTTGCCAGAAAGTTTGTCCGTTCGCACAGCCAACAAAAGTCCGATGAAAACCGAAAAAGTTTGTCCGATGGAGCGTGCACATGGTCGGATGTTGCTCCAAAACAGCTAATTTGCATGTTTGTTGTCAAAAAGTCTGATCATGTGTATGGGCCTTTATAGGTGTTGCACTGCCATGTCTGTTTTCAGCTCAGCAAATGCACCAGAAACAGTACAATGTGCTGACCTCTGACAAGCTGGCCGTAAAAACACTAATTTCTCTATAATAGGAGCTACTGACTGCATTTACGTTTTTACTATTAAACCTGGGGGCACATGGCTCATTTTTTTAAACACACAAACTTTTAAACAGGCCTGTCATGCATTAGTAGGGGAAAAATTTTACTGAGTGAATAGTGCTTGTCATTGCTGATCTTCCCTTCTGAAAATGTTAGTTGCCTGGGTGCAATGCATATCCAATGTTTTTGATATACTCTAAAGCCTCATACACACGATAGGACTTTGTACAAACTTTCCCTTGGATTTTTGTACAAAGGGCGTCGGCCCTGAACTTGTATTGCATACACACAGCAGGACTTTTTCAGCCAACTTTCACCAAATCTCGTGGTTTTTCTGCTCTTTAACGCCACCTTTGGTCAACTTCTGTATTGTTGTCTGATCTTTTGCATTGGTTCTGAGCATGCCTGTTTGTACTTTGTACAAAAGTCCTATGGTTTTCTGTACACACGATCAGACTTTGCTCCATCGGACTTTTGTTGCCAGAAAGTTTGTCCGTTCGCACAGCCAACAAAAGTCTGATGAAAACCAAAAAAGTTTGTCCGATGGAGCGTACACACGGTCGGATGTTGCTCCAAACCAGCTAATTTGCATGTTTGTTGTCAAAAAGTCTGATCGTGTGTATGGGCCTTAAGGCAAAGACCTGAAGCAAGTAAACTGATGAGGGGTTCTGACTTCATTCTGACTTTCTAACCTGCATGTGTCAGGTCAGTGATTTAGAAAGTATTGAGTGAAGTACCATCTAGGCAACTATTATCTTTAGGAGGTTAGTACAAGGTTTCTTTGAAGTGAACCGGTCCTTTTATCATGCAGGTAGAAGCAATTGGTTCACTTAAAATGAAACTAAACCTAGTAACTATTTACAAAAATAGAAACATGTAAAGCACACCATAACTGATAATTGTCAGAGTTATTTGAGCTCTCAGCTGAACTGTCATGCCATTAAATAGCTGGTATCATTACTTATCATATGTGCAGCACCCAGTGGTGTACCAAGTGGGGGTGGGGGTCTACATTGAATGGGGGGGGGTCTGCACTGAATGGTGGGTTTGCACTGAAGGTGGGTCTGTACTGTAGGGGGTGGGGTCCGTGTAACATGCAAGGGGTCCAGAGCTGTGGGGGCTGTATAATATAAAGGGGTCCAGAGGTGCAGGGTGCTGTATAATGTAAAGGGGTCCAGAGGTGCAGGGTGCTGTGTAATGTAAAGGGGTCCAGAGGTGCAGGGAGCTGTGTAATGTAAAGGAGTCCAGAGGTGCAGGGTGCTGTGTAATGTAAAGGGGTCCAGAGGTGCAGTGTGCTGTATAATGTAAAGGGGTCCAGAGGTGCAGGGTACTGTATAATGTAAAGGGGTCCAGAGGTACAGGGAGCTGTGTAATGTAAAGGGGTCCAGTGATGCAAGGTTCTGTGTAAAGTAAAGGGGGTACAGAGGTGCAGTTGTGGAGAGAGGGTGCACAGTAGTGACAAAGAGATATTGGGGGATGCAGAGGTATGCAGGGGGCACAGTGGGGTGTTTTTACTTTTTAATGTGGGGGAACCAGATGTAGGATCCCGGGTGCCAAAAACTCTAGGTATGCCTCTGGCAGCACCATAGCAATTGCAGATCAACAGAGGCTAAAGCCCCATACACACTTTTAGATTTTCTGCAGATTTTTGTCCTCAGATTTACCAAAACCACGTAGTGGCCTGATTGCATACAAATTGAAATTCTTAAGGTTTGACCTCATATTATATGGTTTTGGTAAATCTGAAGACAAAAATCTGCAGAAAATCTAATAGTGTATATGGGGCTTAAGATGGCAGCTTCCTTGATCCTAAAGAATAGGGCAGGTTTAGTTCTGCTTTAAAGTGATTGTAAGGGTATTTTTTTTTTTTTAAATAACAAACATATCATACTTACCTCCACTGTGCAGCTCGTTTTGCACAGAGTGGCCCCAAACCTGCTCTTCTTGGATCCCCCGGCGGGTCTCGTGGCTCCTCCCCACATTTGATTACCCCCTCTGAGAAGCGCTTCCCCGAGGGGGTTACCTTGCAGGTGCACTCCCGAGTCCAACATTTGCGTCTATAGACACAGAATGCCGGACTCTGCAATGGCTGCACTGCTATCAATCTATACAATCAAGAGCATCCCTGCTGGGTCAGGTTCCAGGCTTAGGTAAGTAAAACGAGGGGGGGCTGGTTGGCAGTTGTAGGATGCATTAAGGTGAGAAAACATGAACCTTTACAACCCCTTTAACTATCACTATCCCCAGCTAAACATAATCGACTTTCCTTCACTACCTTGCTCTTGTATTCTTGTGAAGAGCTGGTACTTTTAGAAATTGAGAGCATCTGACTTACTTTCCTTCCTCTCATCTGACATCATCAGTGCTTGCAGATAGGCTGCCCAGGCTCTGGGAGGTCTCAGCCCATGGAAGCTTTGAGGGATTTCTCTTTTCTTTCTCTCTTTTCTCCCACCAGTGTCTTAATGGAGTGGTAGGGGACCAAAGGATAGAGATGTGCAGCTGAGAAGGGCAGCATTTAGTTGAGCCTGTGGTTGTACCCTTCATGAGCCCAAAGTAAAATGTGATAAGCAATGTGTAATTTTAATTTCACGTTAACTTCTTCTCTGTGTGATAAATGCCAGAATCAGTATTTAAAGAAAAATAGCTGCCGATAGAGAACAAAGCACAAGATATGCCGCATATAATTATTTAGGAACAATTAGAGTACCTTAGTGCATGGTGCTGTGTAGAAGGCTTCTCAAATTTTCAGTGCGCAAATTCAGAAGGTGAGCTGTTAACTTGTTCGGTCATACATACTGTATGTCGCGAAAAAAAAAAAAAAAAAAAAAAAGAAGATCACTGCATCATGCAAAGAGATTAAAGGTGATCGTAGAAGTATAGTGTTTTACTATTTGCAGGTGACATATAAGCCATCAAGAATGCATCCATAAAAAAGTTCTATTCCTGACTGACAAAAATTGTTCCTTCTGTTATTTATGTTAGCAATTTGAATATGAAACTGGTGCTTTGTTTTCTGTTCTATAGGTGCAGTTAATTAACGATGCCTATAATCTAGTTGTGGACGCAGTGCTGGGCATTGAGGCAAATAGCGAAGAAGGTAATAAAGAGCCATGGGTCACTATTTTGGGAATAATGAAGCAGATAAAGATACCCATTATCAGTCTGGATATTCCATCAGGTGGGTAACTAACACCTATTTTTTCCAATATCAGAGTGTAAGTTTTAATAACATGGTTTCAGGTTTCAGCTAGGTACTGTGGTTGCGTCATAGCATGCATGAGTATTTTTATTTTTTTTATCCAAAGAAAAAGTTTATTAAAGTAAACATATGCATTTCTCCATCTGGAGCATATTTACCACTGCATTGATCCATTCCTTAATCGTAGAAGGGTCCTCTGGCTTCCAATTTATCATTATTAACTTACGTTCCAAAAATAGGGTTCTGGTAACTGCTACTCTAGTACACTCTTCCTATTCAAACTCCTCCAGAAAATTGAGCAAACAGGGTTTTGGGTCTAGAGGCATAACAATCTGAAATATCCTGTTTATGGTGTCCACCACTCCCTTCCAATAGGAATGTAACTTTGGGCATCTCCACAGTAGATGGATCAGGTCACCATGGTCTTGTTTACATCTAGTACATCTAGTGCATAGCCGGGTGGGCCTGAGACCCATAATATACATTCTATGTGGGGTATAGTACACCCTCAGTATGATCTACAGTTGCGTTAGCCTCTATGAGACATTCAGTGAACAGATTGGCACCACCTGGAGAGCTTCCTCCCATTGGTACCCATTCGACCTACATCTCCCTCCCATTTATCCAGCATTCACAGAAGGTGTTTTTTCAGAGAATTCTGCAATAACATACTATAACACTGTTATGTAAATCCCTCGGTGGTAGAGGCTCTTTTGATCAAGTTAAAAAAAGTGTCGGAGAAGTAGACCATTCAGAAGATCTACTTTTAGCTGTCACGGCATACCTTAATTGCACATAATAAAAGTGCATCGAAGACGACAAACCAAACAGCTCCTGCAGAGCTTCAAATGACAACAGTACTCCGTTATGGAAAATATGTCTAATGTATAGCACCCCATACCTCTTCCATAAGGCCCCGTGCCACAACGTGGCAATTTCAAGGTAGGCTCCATTAGACCAGATCGGGCTAAATTTCAGTTACTCCCTGCAGATATCTGATTTATATCTTATGTGGTTTACTGAAGGCCAGAGCTTCAAGGGCCACCAGAACTGCCTCGCTCTTTTTTGTATGCAGCATCACGGTCTCAGAGGAGCATCCATTGGCGCCCTACCACTCCGTATCCCAACTAATCACTATCAGGTGCTGTAACTGTGTGGCTAGATAGTACAGCCAGGGGTTTGGCAAGGCTAGACCCCCCTCATTCTTAGGGCGCTGCAGATGTTCAAGTTTTAGGGAGCGGTTCTTCCATATTAACGTGCGGAATAGGGAGTTCACTATTCAAAATGTCTTGAGAGGGACCACTACCAGTGAGTTGTGCAGCACATAGAGTAGCTGGGGCATTAGAATCATCTTTGATCAGGTTCACCCTACCAGCTACTGACAGGCAGAGTGAATTCCAAGTTTTGATCTGATCCTGGAATTTTTGTAGCAGCAGGGAGATATTCAGCCTCCCATAATCTCGGAAACTGGGCGTTACCTGGACCCCCAAGTACCTGAAGGAGATAGCCAGTGATATGGAGCTAGCATTGGAAGGTTTACCTTCCGTGTCAATGAGCAGGAGGTAAACCTTCCTAGGGAGGACTTTGTCCAGTTGATCTTGAGACCTGAATATGTACCAAACCACTTTAATGTCTCCAAGCAGAATCATTGTATAATCCGCGTAGAGCATCACTTTTTCCTGTCTGTCTCCATAACAGAAGCCGGCAATACCCGGGTGGTCTCTGATTTTAATTGCCAGGGTTTCAGTGGCTAGTGCAAAGAGCAAGAGTCACAACAGGCACCCTTGTCTTGTGCCCCTACCCAAAGCAAAAGTATGAGACATACTACCCGATGCCAGTAATGCCGCGTACACACGATCAGACTATCCGGCGGACTTAGTCTGGAGGACAAACCGCCGTAAAGTCCGTCGGACTGTCCAAACGAGAGGACCTTCCCACACACGGGACTTTTCCGGCAGACACAGTCCGCCGGACTATCCACCGTACTTTTGAAATGAACGGACTTGCCCACACAAGGAGGAAAGTCCGTTCATTTTGAGTGCGGCTCCAGGTAGCCGGGACTAGCGAAGGAAGTCAATGTCGCTGCCTTCGGCGGCGAGATTGACACGTCGCTGGCCCTGTCATCTGGTATGGACTTAAAGGGGAAGCCCTACGCTGGAAAAAAACGGTGTGGGGGTCCCCCCCAGGTCCATATCAGACCCTTATCCGAGCGTGCAACCCGGCCAGTTAGGAAAGGGGGTGGGGACGAGCGAGCTCCCCCCCTCCTGAGCCGTACAAGGCCATGGGCCCTCCACCCCAAAGCACCTTGTCCCCATGTTGACGAGGACAAGGGCCTCTTCCCGACAACGCTGGCCGTTGGTTGTCGGGGTCTGTGGGCGGGGGACTTATCGGAATCCGGGAGCCCCCTTTAATAAGGGGGCCCCCGGATACCGGCCCCCCACCCTATGTGAATGAGTATGGGGTACAATGTACCCCTACCCATTCACCTGTGAAAAAAATGTAAATAAAACACAACACACAAGGGTTAAAAATAATTTATTGCACGGCTCCGGGGGTCTTCTTCCATTTTGGGGGGTCTTCTCGCCAGAATCCTCCGCTATCTTCTGCTAGCTCTTTTACTAGCGGAGGGCCGCCCGGGGGTCTTCTTCCGACTTCGGGGGTCTTGTCCCCCTGTTCGGTTCTTCTTGCCGGGCCTCCGCTCCTTCTTCCAGCTCTTTTACTGGCGGTGGCCCGGTCTTCTTCACTGCCTTCTGTGCTTCTCTTCTTCTCTTGTTGAGATGTTGACTCGTCTTTGTCTCTGGCCGCAATGACAGGGACGCGGCGTGCGGCGACTTATATAGGGACATCGCCGGGTGATGTCCCCGCCCATTATGATGTCACAGTCACTCGAGTCCACCCGGACAATCCGCCCGTGTGTGGGCTCCGGCAGACTTTTTTTATCCAAAAGTCCGGCGGACTTAGAAAGTAGTTTTGACTCAAAATTTGTCCGCCGGATAGTTTGATCGTGTGTACGCGGCATAAGAGGACCCATGAAATGTATGTGTCCCTGAATCCAAATCTCCGGAGAGTCCCCCACAAATACTTCCACTTAACGATATCAAAGGCCTTCATGGCTCCCAGTGAAAGCAGGGCCCTCTGTCCTATGTTATCTGCTGGTGATTGCATATTCAGAAAGAGTCTCCTTAGGTTCACCGCTTTGGACTTGTTGGGCAGGAATCCAGGCTTGTACGGGTGCACAACAGACATAATGACCCAATTCAATCCAAGTGCCTGGATTTTGGCTAGGAGTTTAATGTCACTCTGTAACAAGGATTTGGGTCTATACAAACCCGTATCTACGGGGTCCTTCCCAGGTTTTAATATCAAGACAATGTTGGCAATGGCCATAGAAGGGAGTAAGACCTGTCATTCCCTAGCTGTATTAAACCCTGCAAGTGAAAGGAATCCCACATACTGCTTGCAAATTTCCATGGGCAGACCATCCACACCAGGGGCCTTACAGTTAGGGAATTCGTCGAGTGTCGTCTGCAGCTCCTCCAAAGTGAGTAGTGATGGACGAACTTCCGACGGGACGTTTCGCGAACGCGAACGGACACAAACGTTCGCGAAAACGACCGTTCGCCGCGGGCTCCATTGACTTCAATGGGAGGCGAATTTCGCAAACCTTTAGGTCGAATTTGCGGCCACGGGGTAATTATTAGGGGGTAGCACGTAGTCCCACCACCTGGACAATAGCATAATACATGTATGAGGTGAATTTGGGATCGATAACTACAAGCATTTTTTTTTTATTTGGGAAATTGTTCTGACAATTCAGGACTATGGAGCTAATGAAGGCAATGGAGGAGAGGGAAGGTCAGGGACCAGGGTAGGCAAACAAGAGGGTGCAGGAGATACAGAGCACTGACAGCAGCACCGTAATACAGAGCACTGACATCAGCACCGTGACATACAGCGCTGACAGCAGCTCCGTGACATACAGCGCTGACAGCAGCTCCGTGACATACAGCGCTGACAGCAGCTCCGTGACATACAGCGCTGACAGCAGCTCCGTGACATACAGCGCTGACAGCAGCTCCGTGACATACAGCGCTGACAGCAGCACCGTGACATACAGCGCTGACAGCAGCTCCGTGACATACAGCGCTGACAGCAGCTCCGTGACATACAGCGCTGACAGCAGCTCCGTGACATACAGCGCTGACAGCAGCACCGTGACATACAGCGCTGACAGCAGCTCCGTGACATACAGCGCTGACAGCAGCTCCGTGACATACAGCGCTGACAGCAGCTCCGTGACATACAGCACTGACAGCAGCTCCGTGACATACAGCGCTGACAGCAGCTCCGTGACATACAGCGCTGACAGCAGCACCGTGACATACAGCGCTGACAGCAGCTCCGTGACATACAGCGCTGACAGCAGCTCCGTGACATACAGCGCTGACAGCAGCTCCGTGACATACAGCGCTGACAGCAGCTCCGTGACATACAGCGCTGACAGCAGCTCCGTGACATACAGCGCTGACAGCAGCTCCGTGACATACAGCGCTGACAGCAGCTCCGTGACATACAGCGCTGACAGCAGCTCCGTGACATACAGCGCTGACAGCAGCACCGTAAGCAGCCCCAGGAGGAAGTCAGCACAGCACAGGGATGGTGTGATCCCCTCATAATAAGAACCCCCAGGAGGAAGTCAGCACAGCACAGGGATGGTGGGAGCCCCTCATAATAAGAACACCCAGGAGGAAGTCAGCACAGCACAGGGATGGTGGGAACCCCTCATAATAAGCAGCCCCAGTAGAAATATGACACCGCTCAACCTCTTCAAAGAGGAGGGTAGGGGCATATAGTACGGTGTGCTTTTTTGGGTCAGGGAAGTGAGCCAAATGAATTAAGAAGGTCTGTGTGCTTGATTCCAAAAATTGTTTATAGACATATACATGGTCTACTGATCACATGTGTTGAATTCCTCCGAGATCCATGCCTCATTCATTTTTAGAAATGTGAGGTAGTTAACACTGTCGTGAGCTAGGCGAGTACGCTTATCGGTCACAATCCCCCCTGCTGCGCTGAACGTCCTTTCGGACAGGACACTGGATGAGGGGCAAGCCAACAGTTCGATTGCAAATTGGGCAAGCTCTGGCCAGAGGTCAAGCCTGCCCACCCAGTAGTCTAGGGGTTCATCACTCCTCAGAGCGTCCACATCGGCCGTTAACCCAATGTAGTCGGACACCTGACGGTCTAGGCGTTCCCTGATGCTGGATCCGGATGACACCTGTCGATGGGTCGGCTGAAAGAATGACCTCATATCCGAAGTCACCAACACATCTTCAAACCGGCCTCTTCTTGCAGGCGCTGTTGGATTGGTACCCGCAAATCCTTCTCTGGGAGTGGGAATTGCTCCTCTGCCAGCGCACGCAAAAGCAGAATGCAGCATTTCTCGAAGCAAGGCCTGGAAGTGCTGCATTCTGACAGCCCTCTGCGACGGCGGTAACATTTCCGCCATTTTGTGTTTGTACCGGGGATCTAAGTACGTTGCCACCCAGTACTGGTCCTTGACCCTCATGCTTTTTATACGGGGGTCCCTATTAAAACACTGGAGCATGAAGGCCCCCATTTGCACTCAAGCGGAAGGTATGTGGTGGTGGTGGTGTTGTTGGTGGTAGTGTCTTTGGGGGTGCACATAGCAGAGAGTGAAGAAGAGGGTGCAGATCGAGAGGATGAGGAGGGTGCAGAAGAATAAGGCTGAGTGAGCCACTCAACCAAGTCTGGTGCGTCCTTTAAAGTAATTGAACGCACCTTCTGCAACTTCCCACTTTGGCTCAAGGCTGTTGCTCCTGCCCTACCCCTACCACCCCTGCGGAAGGGCCTGCCTCTTCCTCTGCCTGTCATTTTTTAAATCACCCTGTGACAAAACTCTTAGTCCCTATACCGCTGAAGGACTGCTGCAGTATAGGGCAGCGGTCAGCAGTAGTGCACGTCAACCCTATGTATTGTGGACCGATAGCGGTCCTTACAGAACAGCAGACTGTACTGCACTCAGGCCTATGTACCGTAGCACCCTATACCAAGTTACCAGTCCTTATAAAAACTTTTGTGGACCAAGCAGGTTGTGTGTTAGTGTTTAGCAGACTGTGCGTCAGTCCCTATACCGCTGAAGGACTGCTGCAGTATAGGGCAGCGGTCAGCAGTAGTGCACGGCAACCCTATGTATTGTGGACCGATAGCGGTCCTTACAGAACAGCAGACTGTAACGCACTCAGGCCTATGTACCGTAGCACCCTATACCAAGTTACCAGTCCTTATAAGAACTTTTGTGGACCAAGCAGGTTGTGTGTTAGTGATTAGCAGACTGTACGTCAGTCCCTATACCAATGAAGGACTGCTGCAGTATAGGGCAGCGGTCAGCAGTAGTGCACGTCAACCCTATGTATTGTGGACCGATAGCGGTCCTTACAGAACAGCAGACTGTACTGCACTCAGGCCTATGTACCGTAGCACCCTATACCAAGTTACCAGTCCTTATAAAAACTTTTGTGGACCAAGCAGGTTGTGTGTTAGTGTTTAGCAGACTGTGCGTCAGTCCCTATACCGCTGAAGGACTGCTGCAGTATAGGGCAGCGGTCAGCAGTAGTGCACGGCAACCCTATGTATTGTGGACCGATAGCGGTCCTTACAGAACAGCAGACTGTAACGCACTCAGGCCTATGTACCGTAGCACCCTATACCAAGTTACCAGTCCTTATAAGAACTTTTGTGGACCAAGCAGGTTGTGTGTTAGTGATTAGCAGACTGTACGTCAGTCCCTATACCAATGAAGGACTGCTGCAGTATAGGGCAGCGGTCAGCAGTAGTGCACGGCAACCCTATGTATTGTGGACCGATAGCGGTCCTTACAGAACAGCAGACTGTAACGCACTCAGGCCTATGTACCGTAGCACCCTATACCAAGTTACCAGTCCTTATAAGAACTTTTGTGGACCAAGCAGGTTGTGTATTAGTGTTTAGCAGACTGTGCGTCAGTCCCTATACCGCTGAAGGACTGCTGCAGTATAGGGCAGCGGTCAGCAGTAGTGCACGGCAACCCTATGTATTGTGGACCGATAGCGGTCCTTACAGAACAGCAGACTGTACCGCACCCAAGCCTATGTACCGTAGCACCCTAGACAGACCAAGTTACCAGTCCTGATAAAGAGCTTTGTGGAACAAGTGAGTTGTGAATGATTAGCAGACTGCAGCAGAAGGGCAGCAGTCAAGTATAATATTCTTTCTATATTTGGAAGAAAGAATATTATACGTGTACAAGCCTATTACCGTACCACTGATACCAGTCCTGAAAAGAACCTTTGTGGAACTAATAGTAACAGCAAGTCTTTAAAATTATCCTCACTGCCTGACACACTGCTTCCTGCCTGTCCCTATACAAATTGGCAAAAAAGAGTAGGCTGGAACGATTAGCTGGAACAGCTCTTTTGTGGACCTGATAGTAACAGCTAATGATGATGATGATGATGATGATGAAGAAAGACTAATCTGGCTGAGCTGTCCCTAAAATAGCAGCATACAGCGCTCTGTCCCTTTATCTAAACTGACAAAAGAAACTCAGGCTGCTGACCTAACACCTATACCAGTCCTGAAAAGAACTTTTGTGTACCAAATAGCTAGCGTTTTCTCTGTCCCTACTCCACACAGGATCCTTTCCCTACAGTGACAGAAGAAAGAATGTAAAATGGCCACCGGATCGGGTGTATTTATAGGTTAGGGGGAATGTCCAAGTGTCCATGAGCTGTCATGTCTCAATTGGTTGTCCTGTAACACATGATAAACGTGTCACGAAAGGTTAAAGTTCTTGTATACATTAAACACGTAAGTCCGCCGGGGCGAACGACGGAAAAAGGCGTTCGAACCCGCGGACGGCGAAAGTCGGAAATTCGCCGCGAAACGACCGCCGGGCGAAACGTTCGTCCATCACTAAAAGTGAGTGGAGCATCTAGGGCCCTCCTTTGGTCACCTGTGAGCTGTGGGAAACGAATGCCATGTAAATACCCTGTTAAATGTTCTAGGGTGTACTCACCAGTAGGAAGATACAGGTTTTCATAGAAACCTGCTAATTCCTGCAAGATTTGATCCGGGGAATGCACCAGTTTGCCCTCTGTAGTTCTAATAGCTCCAATAGCAGGGGAACGCTGCTGGGAATTAGCAATCCTGGCCAGAAGGCGTCCCCTGCTTTTCCCTCCTCAAAGAATGCCAGTTTGGAGAAGAACCACTTTTTCTCCGCCGTGGAGGACAGCAGCCGTTAATAGGCAGATTGAGCTGACTGCCAAGCCTCCCTGGCCGAGTTAGTAGGGTCCTGTACATTCTGCTCCTTCAATACATGCACCTGTTTTTCTAGCTCCTCCCTCAGTCCAGATGAATTACGCTTAACTTTGACAATTTCTGTGATAAGGAGTCCCTTCAGATAAGCCTTGAAGGCTTCCCATTGCACTAAAGGGGAGTCAGCAGAATCGTGGCTAGCAAAAAACTCACGCATCCGCTCCATCCCCTTGCGAGATGAAAATAGCTTCAGCCAGAAGGTGTTAAATTTCCAGGGTGCCCTAGGCAGCCTGGACAGTGGGGACACAATTAAACTAATCACCATATGTGAGTTGTCCGACACACTGTTGGGTTCGTATACAACCTCAGAGACAGATGGGAGCATGGCCGATTTACCGATCACTAGGTCAATTCTGGACAACGTTCCATGCATTTTGGAGAAACGGGAAAACTGTTTATCCAAGGGGTTCTTATGTCTCCAGATATCTACAAAGCCCACCTCATTAAGCAATCTTAGCCATGGAGATCCTCTCAATGCAACAGGACCCCCCAAACCTGGGTGCCTGTCCATGGAGGGACTCAGCCAGCAGTTAAAGTCTCACACTATCAGCAACGGCAATTTCGGTCTCCCCTCTAAATATGATAGCAGAGTCCAGAGCACCGCCACCGTACATGGAGGAGGGATATATATACATGCAAAAATACATTGCAACGAGCCAATACAACAGGGCAAAAAGATATAGCGCCCTTCTGAAGCTATACATGCATCAAACTCCTGGAATTCTATAGAGCTGTACACCACCACACTTGCCTTCCCCACTCAAGAATATTTAAGACAGATCAGGGTTTCTGCAGTTAAATGGGACTCCTGGAAACATAAGATGGCCGAATGGAATGATTTCAAACAAGTAGAAATCATGCGTTTAAATGGGAAGCTTAGACCCCTAATTTTCCAAGATATTACTGGTATTTCAACCATTGGGAACAGTTAGAAATGGGCACAAATAAGGACATATTGTCAGTATATTATCTGTAGAGCTCCTCTCGGGACATAGATACACAGGTCTGATTAGGTCTAGAGAGCCCCTAGAGGGAAGACTGGATGAGAACACTGTCCACCGGCAAAGGGCTGCCAGCACAAACCATAAGCACCACAGCACTAGTGTGCAAGTCTTGCGTAGTGACAGTTCCAGGGTCGAGTATCTGCCATAAAAAGCCTGTGTTGAGGAAGGGGAAAAAAAAAAAAAACAGGCCGTCAACAGGACAGGCCACTGTAATCCAAATTTGAACAAAAACACATATAGCGATTTTTCTTTACTTCTCACGTAGATAAGGCACATTTTTTCAACTTCACAAGGTAGCTCAAAGTTTACATAATAATATTATGTCTCCCAGCAGAACAAATTGTGAGCTTTTTCTTTTAAGAAATTATTATGTAAAAGAAAAAAAACAGTAAAGTAACAAAAAACTTTCCTTACAAAGCTTGTAGAGAGTTCTGTGCAGACAGGAACCAGGTGCCTGATCTTGCAGGAGTGTAGTGCACATCAATCTCCTTCTTTGTCCTCTCTGCAGTGGCGTAGGGCCTGCTCATTGTGATAAAGCCATGTGGCCACCTCTGGGGCCGATTCAAAGAAGTGCGCCTGTTGGTTAATAGTGACTCTCAGCTTAGGGGTACAACATGGCATGGGGTAATTGCAGAGACCTCAGACGCCTCTTTACATCTGAGAACTTGGCCTGGCGTCTCTGCACTTCTGTAGAGAAGTCTGGATAAAAGGACACTCTGATGCCATTGAACTGGATATTGCCAGCTCCTGGGCATTTATCAGCACTGCTTCCCTGTGACTGTAGTGTAGGAGGCAGGCTAGGATGGGCCTGGGGGGGGGGGCACCTGTTTGCGGTGGGCAACCTGGTGTATGATGAGCCCTCTCAACGGTAAAGAATGAGGAAAAGGCATCCTTCCTAAATATTTCAATAAGCCACCTTTCAACAAAGGAGGTTGGATCTCTCCCCTCGGTTTTCTCTGGCAGCCCCACTATGCATATGTTGTTGTGTCTCAGACGGTTTTCCATGTCATCAGGTCTATTGTTGGTGTCTTTGGCCAGCTAATGGGCTCCATTGGCTTCCTGAGCCACTGGCGACAATTTATCTTCAATCTCGCTTACTCTGCTCTCCACTGCAGTCGTGCATTCCTGGATTTTTTGAAGATCCTGCCTCAGCAAGGATACGTCCTCTCTTTGGCCCCCAAACTGTTCCTTAAGTGTATTCACTGTAGCTATACACACATGCACTACTCTGAGTATTTCAGACAGAGTCGGTTGCTCAGGTTCTTCAGTATCAGGATCTGTGGGCAGAGAGAGGAGCAGCTCTGCAGGGAACTCAGGCTCTCCATGCCACACCGTGTCTCCTGCAGACTGCCCCAGTGTGTCCTGTTCTGACAGGTGTGATGACTGTGTGCCCACCGATCTGGTCCTGATGTCTCTCCAGCTTTTGGGTATAATACAGCATATCCTTTGGTTACTCCTTAACCTGGTTCTTTTGTGTCTTTTTGCTGCCGCCCACTTTAGCTTTCTCAGCACCCCTCGGCCTCATACTTTACATACCTACAATGTATATCACATTAAAGTGGTTCTAAAGGAAGAAGGTTTATTTTTACCTTAAAGTACATCTAAAGGCAAAACTTTATTTTTAGTTTTGGATAGAGTGTATGTGCCGCCCTTAAGAATTTCTGGACTTGATAAATCCTCCTTTTTTTCACCATTCCGCGGATGCAGAGGGCCAATGGGTGGACCGGGAGGTTGACCAGGCCGGTAGCCAGCTGGAAAGCCGTCTGTCACCACTGGATCTCTGCTGGGAGAGGGTCAATTGCCTGTGCTGCAGCGGAGCAGTGAGACACACTTCCTCTCACACGCCAGTCCTGGCCATGCCCTCATGCATGAGTACTTAAACATTATGTATAAAAAGGTATGGACAGTATGATTATTGGCCAAACATAGGGCAGTTGGACTTACATCTGATCCTCATACGTCAGTATAGCCATCATAAAGGAACGTTTTTTAACATCTGCCTTTCGAGGTGTGTAATAAGCTGTATGGCTTGATACACCTGCGTTCTTGTCTATGCAGGCACATTTAGACCTCATTCACATGGGATGGATCCATTTAGTCCACCAGCTCAGCAGGAGAGGCCTGTCAGACTGCCGCTGATTCCTATGGGGAGATCGGACGAAAACAGACACCATGTCCGTTTTCATTAGATCTCATCCAATCCGAACCGGATGGCTGAATGTATCACCATACGTCTGTTTTTAGCGGATTGGATGGCAGACCGGTGTCAGAGCACACATCCCCGCTGACATCAATATCCCCATAGGAGTTAATGGATGAACTGCTCCGTGCTGCCTGAAAAAGGGCCTGTCATGTCAAAGGGGCTTCAGACTGCACTCACTATTTACTTTTATCGCTAACCCCACTACTGCTCAGTTTAAAAATGTTTGCTACATCTTGCATTATATCTAATGCCTCCTTACAACCACAAGTGTACTATTGTATTACTTAGTAATTTGCGAAGAACATTTTAAACTTTAACAATAATATTTTAAATGATTTGATTTGTAAGTCTCTAAAGACAACTGCAAATTATGTACTGCAAGTAGACTTTCCACCTCATGCATTTAGACCCAAACATACATTAATTACACAGGTTTTGAGGCTAACTGAATGCAGATAAGGCACTAAGTGAGTTTAATTACCACTTTAACCACTTCCTGACCACCTGCCACATTCCCCCCACAGTGAGAAACACACATAGGGAACACAGTTAACCCCTTTATAGGGAGCACAGTTAACCCCTTGATCACCCCCTAGTATTAACTCCTTCCCTACCAGTGACATTTATACAGTAATCAGTGGCTATTTTTAGCTCTGTTGGCTGTATAAGTGTCAGTGGTCCCAAAAAAGTGTCAAAAGTGTCTGATGTGTCCTTCGCAATGTTGCAGTCCCGATAAAAATTGCAGATCACTGCCATTACTAGTAAAAAAAAAATAATAATAAAAATTACATAAATCTATCCCCTATCCCCTATTTTGTAGACGCTATAATGTTTACGCAAAACCAATCAATGTAAGCTTTACCAAAAATATGTAAAAGAATGTATATCGGCCTAAATTGATGAAGAAATTTTTTTTTTAAATTTTTTTGGGGGGAATATTTATTATAGCAATATGTACAAAATATTGTGTTTTTTTTTTTTTTTCAAAATTGTCACTCTTTTTTTTATAGGGTAAAAAATAAAAACTGCAGAGGTGATCAAATACCACCAAAAGAAAGCTCTAATTGTGGGCAAAAAAGGACATCAATTTTGTTTGGGTACAACGTTGCATGAC
The DNA here is from genome assembly GCF_037356315.1 of Lithobates pipiens. NCBI lineage: Eukaryota > Metazoa > Chordata > Amphibia > Anura > Ranidae > Lithobates > Lithobates pipiens. The sequence continues at coordinate 117,217,576 of NW_027507718.1, read as the reverse complement.
CGCGCAATTGTCAGCTAAATCGACGCAGTGCCGTATTGCAAAAAATTGCCTGGTCAGGAAGGGGGCAAATCCTTCCGGGGCTGAAGTGGTTAATCAGCCACAGAACCTGTGTAATTAATATGTGTTTGGGTATAAAGGGGTGAGGAGGCAACCCTAACTGCAAGAGAGACCTAAAATCTGAAATTTACGCCTTACACCATTGTTTCTCAACTCCAGTCCAAAAGGCATCCCAACAGGTCATGTTCAAAAGATCAGACAACAATACAGAAGTTGACCAAAGGTAGCGGTAAAGAGCAGAAATACCACGTGATTTGGTGAAAGTTTACTGAAAAAGTCCTGCTGTGTGTATGCAATACAAGTTCGATTGTGTGTATGAGGCTAAACATACAACAATAAAAAAAGATTTGATTAAGCGGAAAACTTTCACTGAAATAGAGCCCCTCACTTCCACAATTCCAAATGTGAATTTATATTTTCCATTATTAACCCTGTCTGCATTATGCTGGCTGATATTGTTATAATTCCATACCTAGATGTGCACACTGTCTATCCTAACAAAGGATCTCAAGCTGGGTTCACACTGGTGCAATTCCTGTGCGGGTTCCCGCATCACATCTCAATGGCAGGAAGTTTACACTGTTCTCTACAAACCGCTGCGAGTGTCAACATAAAGTTAATGACACCCCCAAATTGGTTCGCAGAAGGCAATGCGGACTGTGGAATTCAATGGAATCGACTCGAATGGGTCTGAACACCCATGCGATCTTATTCCAGTGCAGGCAAAAAAAAGGGTCCTGCACCATTTTGGCCCAAGTGCGATTTCAGCCATACAAACTGTATGGCTGAATATGCAATGCTCAGAAATCGCTTGTGATGTGCACAGGCATGTGGTGCGAATCACATGCAATGTCTGGCATGCAATGTTCACCTGTATGAACCCAGTCTCAAGGCTTCAGAGTTATGTTGTTTGTTAATGCGCTAAAAAATTGCCCCTCACTTTGTCCCTCTAATTGCACATTGGAACATTTTTAAACAAAAGAAAACTAAAACAAAAAAAATGCTCCAAATAAACAAATGGAATGGTAGGAAATATTTTTTATATAATTGTTTTGAGATAGATATAGTTTTCTTTTTAAAATATGTATTAACCCCTGGGTTCCTATTTTTCCTGTATAAAAACAATTTGAAAAAAATGTTCCCTTATTTTTTGGTTTAACAGAAAATAAAATACCACAACATTACCTACATTCCTGAAATGACCCCTTTTTGGAAAGTAGACAGAAAGTAGTAGAAAGCTTAAGCTTTCTTTCCTCTATTTTCATCTGGTGATCCAGCCTGCAAGTCTATTGTCTTTCACAACCTTTCCAGCAGAATGTGTCAGTTTATATGGACGAGATAAACCATTTGACAGTGGCAGGGGTGATTAAATTGTTCAGCTTTTATTATTCATGCAAAATCTTTATCCCAAAAGGAAAAAAAACAGTTTGCTGTAACTGAATATATAGCGTGAGCTGGAGTTTGGCTTCAATTTGTCAGTGTATCTAAATCTGCTCATACATTTAACCCCCCCAGACTGACAATGCTGCTGTTTGCTGTGCCCCCTGTTCTCTTCCTCCAGGGTGCTGTCTCACTAATACAGGAGGTGTGTTATTGGCCAGATCACCATGTGAAAACAGAGGGGAAAAAGCCCAAAAAAAAAGAAAATGGATGCAGCCACCGCATCTAATGATTGGTAGGCTGTAATAGAATACATTTTTAGATTTTGGTTTACTCCCACTTTAAAAGACAGTTACATTTTGCAATGAAAAATACTATTTTATATACGTGGGCTTCAAAAGACACATTTCAAATTTAGTTCAACCAAAAGACCTGTAAATAAATGAAAACAACCCATAAAAAACCACCCATAAAAAGTATAGTACAATTTGCCACAATAGGGAAAATAAATCATCCCTGATCCCTTAACCACTTAAGCCCCGGACCAATTGTCAGCCTAAGGACCAGAGGTCTTTTTACAATTTCGCACTGCACTGCTTTAACTGGTAATTGCGCGAGCATGCAATGTGGTACCCAAACGAAATTTGCATCATTTTCTTCCCACAAATAGAGCTTTCTTTTGATGGTATTTGATTGCCTCTGCGATTTTTATTTTTTACGATATAAAAGGAAAAAAACTGAAAATTTTGAAAAAAAAAGATATTTTCTACTTTTTGTTATAAAGAAAATCAAATAAACTCAATTTTAGTCATACATTTAGGCCAAAATGTATTCTGCCACATGTCTTTAGTAAAAAAAAACGTCAATAAGTGTATATTTATTGGTTTGCGCAAAAGTTATAGCGTCTACAAACTAGAGTACATTTTCTGGAATTTACACAGCTTTTAATTTATGACTGCCTATCTCATTTCTTGAGGTGCTAAAATGGCAGAGCAGTACAAACCCCCCCCAAATGACCCCATTTTGGAAAGTAGACACCCCAAAAAATTGCTGAGGGGCATGTTGAGCCAATTGAATCTTTTTTTTTTGTCCCAAGTGATTGAATAATGACACAAAAAAATTAAATAAAATAAAAAGTTTACAAAAAGTTGTCACTAAATGATATATTGCTCACACATGCCTTAGTTATATGTGGAATTGCACCCCAAAATATATTCTGCTGCTTCTCCTGAGTACGAGGATACCACATATGTGGGACTTTCTGGGAGCCTAGCCGCGTACGGCACCCCGAAAACCAATCACCGCCTTCCGGATTTCTAAGGGTGCAAATTTTCGATTTCACTCCTCACTACCTATCACAGTTTCCAAGGCCATAAAATGCCAAAATAGTACAACCCCCACCCCCCCAAATGACCCCATTTTGCAAAGTAGACACCCCAAGCTATTTAATGAGAGGCATGTTGAGTCCGTGGAATATTTTATATTTTGCCACAAGTTGCGGGAATATTACAAACTTTTTTTTTTTTGCACAAAGTTGTCACTAAATGATATATTGCTCACACATGCTATGGGCATAAGTCAAATTACACCCCAAAATACATTCTGCTGCTTCTCTTGAGTATGGGGATACCTCATGTGGGGGACTTTTTGGGAGCCTAGCCGCATACGGGACCCCAAAAACCAAGCACTGCCTTCAGGATTCAAATATAAAACACTACCAAAAAAAACTGTTAGCGATCGCAGGGATCAGGCCTGACTCTGCAAACGCTGCAGTTATGTGTTTAGTGTTTTGTAAGTGACAGTGATCGATCGATACTGCACTTGGGTGGGCTGGGCGATCGGACCCCCCACCTGCTGGAAGACAGGCACGTACGGGTACGTGATTGTGCCCGTCCGTGCCATTCTGCCGACATATATATACATGCGGCGATCCTAAAGTGGTTAAAGCAACTGGATGCTCTGGGGAGCAACAGTCTTCAATGTAATTTCTTATATAAATAGGCAGCCATTTGACCAATGTCTATATTGCATAACTTTAATACAATCAAATTTTATCCTCTATTTCTGACTCTATTTCGGACTTGACCACACACGACGAACAGACAGTCCGCTGAAAGCTTGCGCGATGACGTGTACAGCACGTACGACGGGACTAGAAATACGACGTCCAATACACTGCAATGCAACCTTCGGCCGTGTAAATCCTTTCTGAGCATGCGCCATACTTAGTCCGTCCAACTTGCCTACTCACGAGCGGACTGTCCGCTGAAACCAAGTTTGGACGGACAATATTACGGAAATTCCGAAAGACTTAGTCCGCCAGACTGTCCGCTGAAAAAGTCAGCTGAAGCCCACACACGAGCGGATTGTCCGCTGAAACACGTTTCAGTGGACCAAGTCCGTCAGACAGTCCGCCCGTGTGTACGCGGCCTTAGAATTTCGGTTTGCACAACAATCTGCCCGCCGTACTTTTCGGCGGACAATCTGGCCGTGTGTATGCCAGTCCACCGTACTTTTGAAATGAGCGGACTTTTCCCGCCTGGAGAAAAGTCCGCTCATTTCGAGCGGGTCTCCAGGTAGGCGGGGCCCGCAAAGGAGACGTCGCTGGCCCCGCCGCCTGGTATGGACTTAAAGGGGAACCCCAACGCCGAAAAAAATCGGCGTGGGGGTCCCCCCCAAGTCCACAACAGACCCTTGTCCGAGCACGCTACCCGGCCGGCCAGGAAAGGGGGGCGAGCGAGCGCCCCCCCCTCCTTAGCCGTACCAGGCCGCATGCTCTCAACATGGGGGGTGCCTTGGGGAAGGGGGGGACGCGCGGCCCCCCCCACCCCAAAGCACCTTGTCCCCATGTTGATGAGGACAAGGGCCTCTTCCCGACAACCCTGGCCGTTGGTTGTCGGGGTCTGCGAGCGGGGGGCTTATCGGAATCCGGGAGCCCCCTTTAATAAGGGGGCCCCCGGATACCGGCCCCCCACCCTATGTGAATGAGTATGGGGTACAATGTACCCCTACCCATTCACCTGTAAAATAAAAGTACAAAAAAAAACACAACACACAAGATAAAATACTTTATTGCACAGCTCCGGGGGTCTTCCGTCTTCGGGGGTCTTTGCTAGCGGAGGAGTCCGGCTTTATTCCTCGCCACCGGCCTCTTCTCCCGACTTTGGGGGTCTTGTCCCCCTCTTCGGTTCTTCTGCGGGGCCACCGCGCCTTCTTATAGCTCTTTTACAGGCAGTGGCCCGGTCTTCTGTCGCCGCTGCCGCCTTCCGTTCTTCTTATTTTTCTTCTTCTTCTCCTTCTTCTCCTGGAGATGTTGACTTGACGCTCTCTCCGGCCACAATGCCAGGGACGCGCTGCGCGGCCACTTATATAGGGACAAGGGGCGGTGTCACATGGCTTTATGTCACATGGGTTGGTCACATGGGTTGATGTCACATGGGGACTGTGACATCGTAAGGGGGCGGGGTCACCATGTGACACCAACCCATGTGACATAAAGCCATGTGACACCGCCCCTTGTCCCTATATAAGTGGCCGCGCAGCGCGTTCCTGGCATTGTGGCCGGAGAGAGCGTCGAGTCAACATCTCCAGGAGAAGAAGAAGAACGGAAGGCGGCAGCGGCAACAGAAGACCGGGCCACCGCCTGTAAAAGAGCTATAAGAAGGCGCGGTGGCCCGGCAGAAGAACCGAAGAGGGGGACAACACCCCCGAAGTCGGGAGAAGAGGCCGGCGGCGAGGAAGAAAGCCTGGTAAGAGCTGCCATCTCTTTTCCCTGAGAGGACAAAGGGGGGGGGTGAGTGGGGGAAACTTCTGATAGCCCGCAGCTCGCCTTTCTCCTGTCACAGTGCCGCTGAGTTCTCTGCTGGACTGAGCAGGGAAAAGAGCCCAAAGTCACACTACACTGATGGAGGGGCTTGACAGCACCTTAATGGTGACACCCCATTGGCGGGTGACCCCCCCCCCCCCCGATAGCGACGCAACTGTGCTGAATTTAAGATCCGATCCCTGATTCCCCTACCTGCGGACGCCCATGCATCTCGGGTATGATAAAGTTTGAAAAATGAAATCATAAATTATAATATAATAAATAACTATAAATAATTATACCAAATAACAATATAATAATAATAAAAATGATTCAATAATGTAATCAAATCAAAAACACTGAAATTTGCTCAGTTGCAGAATTGTCACTGTCATTACTTTTCAGTGTTTGATGACGGATCTCCCCACAAAACGATATCGCTCAATTCTGCGAGTGATTCTAATTTATTATCGCTGTTTTCTAGCTGGTCTAAAACCTCTTTTGATGTAAAAGGACAGTTTTGGTTGCCATGGGCAATCTCCAGTTTCCAGGCATAAAGAACAGTTTTTATATTATAAAACTGCATGCAGGACACTGGGCAGACCACTGGGCAGACCACTAGGGACAAAGGGGATGTTAGATTACATTATACTGTATGTATACTGTGTGTTTTACTTTTGGAATTTGGCACCGTTCTCCGTCCCCGTGCGTCGCAACGCTCGCAGGGAACGGAGCCCGTGATGTGATACAGACAGCTCAGGTGGAAGAAGCAGTGAACAGATTTGACAGAGTTTGGGATTTGTAGGACAATTCTGATTACAGCACCACACCTCTAAATCCCACCTAGTCCCCATTTAACTACCCATCATCTCAGTCCCTTATCTTCAGTATTCAACTACCTCTTGGTTATGGCCCTTTGATTGTACTCCCTTGTATAAACCTTTATTTTGTTATACATTATGTACTAGATCTGCTTGTTGTTACCAGATCTACATTTGAATCTTTTGAATTTTAATGTACCAGATGTGCTTTTTTTTGTATTCCTACTATATTCAATAAAAAACAAAAAAAAAAAAAGATTACTGTTGGTGAGTGGGGACCCAGCAGGGGAGCATGGAATATCACCAGGATCTGCACATTACAAGCTGCACAAGTTCAACACACCATATATATGGATGGACTTTCTATGATTGCACTTTATAAGTTTGCACTAAATTTGCACTAAGCACTTTATATTGTTAATTCATTTTATCGTATTGATTATATTAACATAAGCACTTTATTGTTTGTTAGAGCAGTGCTGTTTTGTTTCTATTTTTAATTTATTTTAGTAATTGTCTCTATAGTGCTTCTATTTCTATTATCAGTGTAAAATGGTTTGTCTTAACTAGGGATGAGCCGAACACCCCCCAGTTCGGTTCGCACCAGAACTTGCGAACGGCCCCCGCGTTCGTTACGAACGTTAGAACCCCATTGAAGTCTATGGGACTCGAACGTTCGAAATGGAAAGTGCTCATTTTAACGGCTGATATGCAAGATACTGTCCTAAAAAGGGTTTGGGGACCTGACTCCTGCCTCAGGGGACATGGGTCAATGCAAAAAAAAGTTTTAAAAACGGCCGTTTTGGCGGGAGCACTGATTTTAATGACGATTAAAGTGAAAAAAAAAAGTGAAATATTACTTTAAATATGGTGCCTGGGGGTGTCTGTAGTATGCCTGTGAAATGCCACGTGTTTCCCGTATTTAGAACAGTCCCTGCACAAAATGACATTTAACGGAAATAACACCATTTAAAACTGCTTGCGGTTTTAATGTTATATCTGGTTCCTGCAATATGGTTGAAAATCATTCAGAAAAATGGCATGGGTAGCCCTCCCTGCCCATTACCAGCCTATTTGGGTCTTGTACGCATATTAAGGGGAACCCTGTACCCATATTAAAAAAAGGAAATGCGTGTGGCCCCCAGGCCCTATATACTCAGAACAGCAGTATACAGGCGGTGCAAACAAGACAGGGACTGTGTAGGTTTGTTGTGTTAAGTTGAATCTGTTTGTAATTTTCAACTGGTACATTTTTAAAGTGTAGCTCCAGTCAAAAAAACTATTTTTAAGCTTTTTGGAAAACATAGGGAAGGGTTATCACCCCTGTATAATTTGTTTTGCCATCCGTCTTTTTTCATCTCACTTGCTGCTGTCTCCTTCCGTTTGCAAGTAGGAGATGTTTGTATGTTGGATGTTTGAAAGTAGGGGCCTGCCCTATATTATAGCGGTATGTACTGGGTACAGAGCACGCAGACAGCACGCACTATCTCCTAACACTACTGACTGCAAGCTCTATTATTAACCACTTGACCACTGGGCACTTAAACACCCTTAATAACCAGACCAATTTTCAGCTTTTGGTGCTCTCACATTTTGAATGACAATTACTCAGTCATGCCACACTGGACCTATATGAAATGTTTGTTCTTTTTTTCACACAAATAGAGCTTTCTTTTGGTGGTATTTAATCACCTCTCAGTTTTTTTATTTTTTGTGCTATAAAAGAAAAAAGACCGGAAATTCTGCGAAAAAATGAATTTTTCTTTGTTTCTGTTATAAAATGTAGCAGATTAGTAATTTTTTCTTCATAAATTTTTTTTTACTGGTTACATGTTTTGAGTTGCAGAGGAGGTCTAGGACTAGAATTATTGCTCTCGCTCTAACGTTCTCGGCAATACCTCACATGTGTGGTTTGAACACCGTTTTCATATGTGGGCGGGGCTTACGCATGCGTTCGCTTCTGCATGCGAGCACATGGGGACATGGGCGCTTTAATTTTTTTTTTTTTTTTTATTGTTCATTTTACTTTATTTATTTTAGTTTGACATTTTTTTCCCCAAAAATATATTTTTGATCACTTTTATTCCTATTACAAGGAATGTAAACATCCCTTGTAATAGGAATATGGGGTGACAGGTCCTCTTTACAGTGAAATCTGGGGGTCAATATGACCCCCACATCTCACCTCTAGGCTGGGAAGCCTGAAATAAAAAAAAAAAAAAAGATTCTGGCTTTGATCGTACTGGCGAGTTGGTAGAAGCACCGGAGGGCGGTGAGGGGTGGGGGGCGTCTATGGCTGGGTATTTCAGGGTATCACCGAGTATGGCTGGGTATGGCAATTTATGGCAGGGTATTGCAGAGTATTGGCGGGGTATTGGCGGGGTACTACAGAGTAATAGCAGGGTACTGCAGAGTATTGGGGAGTACTACAGAGTAATGGCAGGGTACTGCAGAGTAAAGGCAGGGTACTGCAGAGTAATGGGGGGTACTGCAGAGTAATGGCAGGGTACTGCAGAGTATGCACTGGTATTTCAGAGTATTGGCGGGGTATTGGCGGGGTACTACAGAGTAATAGCAGGGTACTGCAGAGTATTGGGGAGTACTACAAAGTAATGGCAGGGTACTGCAGAGTAAAGGCAGGGTACTGCAGAGTAATGGCAGGGTACTGCACTGCAGAGTAATGGCGGGGTACTGCAGAGTAATGGCAGGGTACTGCAGAGTATACACTGGTAGTGCAGAGTATTGGCGGGGTATTGGCGGGGTACTACAGAGTAATAGCAGGGTACTGCAGAGTATTGGGGAGTACTACAAAGTAATGGCAGGGTACTGCAGAGTAATGGCGGGGTACTGCAGAGTAATGGCGGGTACTGCAGAGTATTGGGGGGTACTGCAGAGTAATGGCAGGGTACTGCAGAGTAATGGGGGTTACTGCAGAGTAATGGGGGGTACTGCAGAGTAAAGGCAGGGTACTGCAGAGTAATGGGGGGTACTGCAGAGTAATGGCAGGGTACTGCAGAGTATGCACTGGTATTGCAGAGTATTGGCAGGGAATTGAGGGGTTAAATTCGGTGAGCAGCGATGTGGGCACTGCAGATGCAGCCCACATCGCTGCTGACACCGATCTCTTTCCCCTCCGCTGTACCGATCGGTATAGAGAGGGGAGGGAGGAACCGGCGTCATAACATGACGCCGGTTTGTTTACAAGTGATCACTCCGTCATTTGACGGAGCGATCACGTGGTAAACGGCCGCGACGAGCGGCCGTTTACCGTGATCGTGGTCCACAGGACCCGGCGGTCACGGATGCTCTCGAGTGCGCGCCCCAGGGGGCGCGCGAGAGCAGAATTCTGGGAGGCCGTTAATTAACGGCCTCTCAGAGTTAAACAACCGCCCTGAAGCCGTTAATCGGCAATGGGCGGTTGTTAAGTGGTTAAAGATAGATCACTAGCTAGCTATATAGGTGAGGTGAATATAGTGTAGTGGTGTATACTGCGGTCAGGGCACAGACAATAACCACTACACAAGAGCAAGATAGGAAATCAGCCAAAAACGATTGGTGTGTAACTGTGTTGAAGGTACACAGAACACCCACTGCTTCAGATTCCAACACACTACACGAGGCCGCCTCAAAGGCGGCCTTATATAGTGTGGGGCGTGCACTACACAGCCTGAGCTATGATTGGCCACAGGCAGGATGCCTGTGGCCAATCATGGCTCTCCTCGCTGCTGGCGCTGCGATTGGCCAAGCATGCGGGGTCACAGTGCATGCTTGGCCAATCATGAGCCAGCAATGCACTGCGCCATCGCAGTGCATTGTGGTCCGCGCGCGCCATACGAATTTTGACGCGAACGGACCAAGAGTTCGGATTTCGCCGAACGCCCGA